>NC_056746.1:869338582-869668582 GCF_019279795.1 Protopterus annectens | reverse complement strand
CCCTCTATAGACTGGGAAGCATATGCTGCCTCATACTCACAGACACCAATATCCCTGGGCTTTATTAAGACAAATACCCTTGACTAGATAGTGTGCATACCCAACAGAGGTTCAAACATACTAAACCTCATAATCAGCAATACAGGAGAGCACCCTTACTGGTGAGTTTGGACAACAAAGCTGTCTCCTTTGAAATAAAATCAACTCAGTAACCCCAGGAAACCTGTAATAGTTAGGAACTATCCCAAAGCTAAATGTATCTTATTAAAAAATAGTTTGTCAAAATTCAGTGCTCTTCCCACCCAAGTTCATAACAAACTATGGGGGAATTGTTCTCAGAGACCCTGTTCAATGATGTAAATAGCTGTATAGAGGCAACTGTACCAACTAGAAGTAAGCCCAAAGCAAACTCTAAAAACAAAGAACAAAAAGAAAAAAAAGCCATGGCTAAAATCAGAAAGAGCAACTTCCACAATGACAGAGTCCAACATGGCCAATCACAAGGTCAAGATAGCCTCACAGGCTAAAGACAACCACAATGCCTTCTATAGCTAAGCCTGAAACCTCAAAGACAGTGCACATCTGTATGCTGAACTTGTGGTTAGTGCTGCCATCTTCGCTGAGCAGGGTGACATAGTGAATTGTCTGACAAATTCATTTCAAACTTCATCCACCACTCCTCCCTTCACCTTCCCCCATGAAATATCTACTAGCATAAACTCGCCATCTATTAACAGGGAGCTGGAGCTGGCAGATATTGCTAGGGCCATAAATACAGCCTCAATGGGATCCAGCAATATCCCAGGATGCCTCCTAAATACTGTGAAACATAACCTATCAGGACCACTTGAGTCACTGTTCAACTATAAATTCAAAACAGGCTTTGTACCATGAGAATGGAGGACTGTAACAGTTATCCTGCTTCACAAGGGTGGACCATCAACCAGCTCCAGAAACTATAGACCTATTAGTCTGATTAGTCTAATATTCAAAGCCATAGAATGAATTATCATGGAAATGTTCAACAAAGACATAGGCAACATTCAGACCCTGGACCCAACCCAGTTTGTTTTTTTAAGGGAAGGTCATGCCTACTAAACCTGGTAGACTTCTTTGAGGTTGTCACCAAGGCAATGGAGGAGGGGGAAAATGATGCATATGATCTACTTGAACCTAGCTAAGGCATTCAGTACATTACCCCACTATGGTATACTAGTTAAACTCACTGAACTGGGCATAAATTCCTACGTAATTCACTGGATTGCCAGCTGGCTCACAGACAGGACCCAGGAAGTCAGGAGTAGTGATACCACCTCCATTAACAGACCGGTCACCAATGAGGTACCTCAGGGCTCCATGCTGGGACTGTGCCTATTTTGCATCTACGTCTCAGAGGTAAAGACTAATGTCAAGGGCCTTTGGCTGATTAAATTCAGAGATTGCTGCAAATTGGGAGTTATCATAGATTCCCCCATGACAGAAACATCTCACAAGATGGTCTAATACTGACAAATGACTGGTGCAAAATCACAGACTAAAACTCAATGTCAAGAAATGCATTATAGTGTTTTTTGGGAAAACTGACACCCAAGCAAATTACTCCATTGACAAGACACCCCTAAGAGCTAACCCAGTAATCAGGGATCTGGGAACATATACAGTATAGACAATAATATGACCTTTGACCAATATGTGGCCAAGGTAGTAAGAAAATCATTCTATGCCACCCAACGTATAAGTAAGGGCATGGCATCCAAGTCCAAGGAAGTCACAATGCCATTTTATTTGGCCCTTATCAGACCAATCATTGAACATAACACCACCTTTGTCATATACCCAACCAGGCATATGCAATAACTGGAATGCCCACAAAGGTTCCTTACTAGGAGAATCCAGGGTATAATCATATTGTCTAATACAGACCACCTTAAAGCCCTATCTCTATACTCTGGGTCCTACAGATTACTGACATGTGATCTATGCCTAGCATATAAGGTATCATTGGCTCTAGCTCTGATGGACCCTTTGCACTTTAGAAAAAAAAACAGCATTAAACAACTAGGTCCAAGGATTTAAATTTTGCTTGTGACATAAATAAGACATGTTGGTGAGACAGATATTTATCTCAAAAGATCCTCATGATCTGAAACAAGCATCCCATCCATGTGAAGCAGAGTCCATCCCTAACCCTATTTAAGTATAACCTTGACCAATGGATGGGAAATTGGAGATTTACCCCTGGTCTGGACCCCATGTCCCTGATAGTCACAGGTAGACAGTAATGGCCAAACTAACATACCCCCCACACAGATATAACCGCTGGAAACTTCCTATCATACCACCTCCATACCTCTCAACCTGGAAACATCAAAAATCTGGACAAAGGCCCATGAAAAGTAGGTACAATTGGCCAAAAACCGGGATGCTGATTAACATAAATTTGCATACATAATTATGCAACCCCACCACTCCAGTGGAATTGTGGGATACTTACATGAAGATTAAAGTCACTAAATAATAATAAATAATGGCAGATTTTTTAATTTCAGACCTCATATCCCTCAGAAAAATACATAACTATACAAAACATGTTATTCCAGCAACTATCCAAGTTTACAAGAGCAATATATAAAAGCTGTCCCTCCCTTGGCTCCCTTCCTAGTTTTGGTCCTTTGTCCCAGTCCCACCCCACCATTATTTTTGGCTTTGTCAGTATTTCTTGCTCAGAGCGATTGAGGGGTATATTAAAATGAATGTCTTAAACTAGAAAATCACTATAGTTTCTGAATATCAAACAATTTACATCATATTTAAAATTAATTTATAGTTTCAAAATTCAAATCAAAAGTTTCTAACCCAAAAAAGTGGCTTTCTTTCATGCACTTATTTATTTTGGACATCACAAGGTATATGCCTTGCTTTAGAAATTCTTAAGTGCAAGGTTTTTGTTAGCCAGGCATGCCTGAGGTATTCATGCTTCATATTTGTCAATGTTGGACTTCTTTGCTAGCACTTCCAAAGCTGGTTCAATTTCAGAATTAAAACTATTTGTTCCAAACTATAATGGTTTCAGACTTTTTTATCAGTCACCATATTAATAACAATTATTTAAAACAATTCAGTAAGAAAAACAGACAACTCCTGAAATGCTGGGCAGTTTGCCAGCTGAGTTCTGGGATGTAGCCAAGTGCCAACTAGCATTTCTTAATGGCAGTCAGTGTCCTGGACTGTCACTACACAAGCAAAGAATATATATATATGTATATATATATATATATATATATATATATATATATATATACATATATATATATATATATATATATATATATATATATATATATATATATAAACATAAACATGGTAAACCCAAGTGTTTTACGGCCTACTGATCCAGTCAAAATGCGTTATAAACACTGTGTACAAATGAAACCATATTAAAGCAAAATAATACACTTTTACTATGAGGCAACTACAAGCTCTTCACATTGTGTATGTGTAATGTTACAGTATTTCCATTATTACTGAAAGACATGTGACTTATAACAACCAACCACTGCTTTGCTTTTCCATAAAATTTAAGGATTCCTACTTTATTTAAATTGAATGCAGGCATTTAACCTCCTGAGTGTCCATGGTGTCTTTCTTCTTTATACAGTTTGTCAGAGCTCAATGTGGCAGAAAAAGAAAACCTCTAGCTCAGAGTTCCTGAAATGGTTTCTTGCCCAGTACCGCACTAATGCAAGACCTGTTATTCTATCAATTTTCTAAGTTTGTAAGAGCAATATTTAAAAATTTTCCCCATTTTTGAGCCTTTGACCCCCCCCCCATTATTTATGGCTTTGTCCAGATTTCTTGCTCTAAGAGGTTGAAAGGTATGCTCGTACCACCACACGGACTCTTCAGCACATCATCCACCAAAAAACTACTTTTGTTATAACTAAAACGTAAAACAAAACATTAAAGAACTTAAAACTAAAAAACAAAAGAGACATGGCACCAATAAATTCACTGACACCACAGTTAAATAGACTTAACTTCGTTCCTTTATTAGAACACGGAACTTCATCAGAAAAATGATGAAGTTCCATGTTCTAATAAATGAATGAAAGTGCTAAAAATAAGTCTATTTAACTGTGATTTCAGTGGATTTATTGGTGATTCAGCTTCCCATGGTTCTTTTGTTTTTTTGTTATAAGTTATAATTACTAATAGCAACCTCTCACTGACTGCAAATCCGCTTCTTTCTTTTCTACTTTCTGAGTTTCACTGGCTATGCTTTATTAATGGGACAATGGTTAGTCTGAGTCTGACTGATTTCTTTTTGCTGATCAACCACTCCCCACCCCTGCTTCTTTAGCAGCAACAATGACTTGGTTCATGAGTCAGTGTAAACACAGGCAGATCTGACAAATCTATAAGGTGAAAGTGCTTGATTAAACAACTTGCACTCGTCTCACACACATTAAATGCTTAAAGCATCTAATAGCATTAATTGTTCAAGTATATTTTTTCTGTCATTTTTTTCACACAAGCTAGCTAGGTCATTAAACTTAATTAATTTTTCATTGTTAGCATTGCCAATGCAACTACTGCTAGCATGTTGCACATCCAGTTGCAAATTCATTTTGAATCAATGACTGGCAGCAGCAGCATGTCTCGATTTCTTCACTGATCCCGTGATGATAGATTGTGGGCAGTACAATTTCTGCAAATAGTGCATTGACACTTGCTGGGTTGGCTTGTAAAGAAATGTTACCTGTCTTGAATGTAAGGCTGTTTTGTTAGGACAGTACGCACTCTGGTTGACTAGAAAACTTACCAAATGCCAACTGCTAAGATAGTCGAGTTTGCCAGGCACTCGATTGAAATGTGATAAAGTCAAGATACAGTGTGTTGTAAATTTTTATATATATATATATATATATATATATATATATATATATATATATATATATATATATATATATACATATATATATATATATATTGTTTTATATATATTTTTTTTTTTTTTTTTGTGTGTATATGTATATATATATATATATATATATATATATATATATATATATATATATATATATATATATATATATATATATATATTGTTTTATATATATATATATATATATATATCAATAGCTGCTGTGGCTTTTCTGTGAAAACAATGTTAAATTCTTAGGTGTTGTCTCTGTAAACTGTCTAAGGAGCACAAAAGGCACAAAGTACTTCATGGAAGAGGCAGTAGAGTATAAGGTACATGGTTGTCAGTCTTTGTGAGAGATGCACTTCAGTTTACATTGAACTCAGTATATGCATTACATTGTGAAAATTGACAAATAATTACCCATATGTACTATTGCTTATAAAGTAAAAAAATAAATAAAAATATAAATATAAAGTATGTGTGATATTCTCCCAAGTCCCTCAGGAGGTTCAGGTTGCTACAGAAAGAGTAAGGCATATCTCTCAAGTGTACCTCATTATGAGAAATGTACCTTATTTGGGGTCTTAAAAAGTTCATGGTCCTCAAAGTTCCACATTGAAAGGGTCTGTCACACATTCAGTGTTAGGAATTTTTTAGTTGATATCCATGGTAAATAGAAAAGAATCATATTAATTCATCAGAATATCTTTTTATAAGTAAAACCAGCATATTTTAGCCATCCTATGACCTTCCTAGTTGAAGTCGTTAGTAAGCTGTTAGTATGTGTTCCACATTTTGCCTATTTGTTCCACATTATGGGGGCTAGTGTTCCTCATTTTGGAGATGGAAGGTTGAGAGCTATGGAGTAAGGTAACAGTAAATAAAATGTTTAACATGTAAGCTTTTTCTAAGCTTACCCAAAAAGAAAATCGTGATTTGAAGGAGCCACTCGGGAATTTGTGGCACCCCATTATTTTGCCCTCAAAACCATGAAATACCAAGGAATTCAGTATGGTTGAGAGGTATGACCCCTCCAAATAAATACCCATAATACATAGAGACACAATTGGGTTGGATTGCTTGGATAGGCTTATAAAGGCACTGGTGGTCATTAGCCAAGTATATACCTATGAACCTGTAAAACCATGGCCAAACTCAGCTAAAGGCAATCCGTATATATATATATATATATATATATATATATATATATATATATATATATATATAATGTGTGTGTGTGTGTGTGTTTGTGTGTATGTGTGTCTGTGTGTGTGTAATTAAATGAGATAGCATGTTGACAGGTTCACAGTAAACAATAGAAACTACGCAGCAATGCAATAAGCCATAATGAAGAATAAAGCACTAGCAAAACAGTTCAGATAAAGACTGTGCTGCTTGTGAGAATTAATTTGTAATAAGCTGCTAAGATTTCTGAAATAAATAATGTGAAGCTCAAAAAAGGTTTTAAAAATTAGGCAACAGGAAGCTCAGAGGTGGAATAAAAGCAGAAATCAATATGTTTCAAACAAATCTAATATACTAGACTTTCTTCAATAATCCAAAACATGCTGGTAATGAACAAATTATGGCTGCACACATTAGCTTTAAATCATAATGTCTGGGCAGGACGAAGATTAAAAGTAAAAAAATCTGCAAGCTGTACATTTTTATGCTTGATTGCAACAGTTAATGACTGCAAAAAGTTAATAATTATTGATTCAAAATAAAATAAAAATCATACATTATTCATAGTCTTTTCTTGTCTATCTATTCAGAAGTTCATTAGATAAATGTAGTCTTCTTCTGACTACCAGTTCTGAAATGCCTGGGATCAGTTATTAGACAGAATGATTATCCCATATACAGACCTATAGCTTGTAATGACAGAAGTAGCAAGGAAAAACAAAAACAAACTTTAAATCAACAGAATTAATTATATGATGCCAGGACTTTCAAATTAGGAACTACCTTCAGACGAATTAGCATGCAGCATACTGTTCTGGTCCATGTATGAAACTTCGATAGTAAACAAACATTCATTGTAAATTTCCTTACACAGTAGTAGGAATAACAGTAAAAATATGAAAATTACAGCCGAATAAGTAAAATAAATCCCAGTCTTCACAAATTCAACTGTTTTATCAGATCAGAAGATTATAAACTTTTAGGTTAACAGTTACCAATTCCATGGGCTAATCAGCTAACCAGACAGAAAAATTTCTGATAATCGTTCCACTTCAAGGATCAGTGACTTTTGAAACAACATGATGTAGACCTCAGCCACACTGTTGTGAAGGCAAACAAAATAACAATGAACATACAAGTATAAGTATGAATAATTAAGCTAACCAAATGGAAAACAAATATGGTATGAATGGAAGTTCTGCCCACAAGTATCAATATAAACTAAAAAGACAGTAGCCTGCCTTTTGCTCATGAATGTAAAACAATTAACAATTTTCATAAGATCCCCACAGTTAAAAGAATGATCACGAAGATATATACAAAAGTAAACAGTTTTTCATCCAGAAATGGACAACAGTCAGACTGACTTTCAATGTATAGATAATTTTCAGCTGTTGTAGTCTACATTAATCAAATGCCCAGTGATCATATAGGTCCCTTCCCACTTCTATTGTTTGTCAACATGTGCTGTTACTGACGTACCACAACAGGAAGCATATGTAGGATTTTGGAAATGAACCTCTAAAGACATTGAAATCCTTATTCAGTAATCATTAGTGTATACTGTATCTTTACTGCTACTGTTAGAGACACAATCCAAGAGGATAGAACACAGCATGCAAAGTTGTAAACTCATCAACACCTATGTGGTGTGGAATGTCACACCGCCAGCAGCCTGCACACATCATTGCATTCCAGAGCATTTCATGAAAAATAAACTTAAAAAAGCATAAAATAGATGGATGTAAATATTTTGTGAACAGTAAAAGCAATTAAAACTGTACAAATAGCAATGTTATCAGTAAGAAGTGTTCTTTACAATAATAGTCAGTGCATTTACAGTCTTTCCATAAATACTAAAATATATTATAATGCATAAAATCCCACATTATTTTTTTGCTAAACTTTCACAAATAAATTTGCATATCTTGGAAACTGTACATCATAGAAGTATATTGTTAGAAGATTTTTTTAACCACATATAAGCTTTCACATGACAAGAAATTCCTCTGTGATTGTTTGTTTATTGAAATATTTACAGAAATATGAAAACATATGCAAAAATGTAGGTGCTGTGGTAGTGTTGTCGCCTCACAGTTAGACGTTGCCCGTTTGATTCTCAGAGCGTCTTCTGTGTGGCGACATGCGTGAAAGGGCGTTCCTTCCTTGAAGGTTGTGTGTTAGGCCCGGCAAGCCAGCACATAAAACTCTACTGCCAGACCAGAGTTCCGCTGTGGCGACCCCTAACCGGGAAAAGCCGAAAGACACAAACAAACAATTAATATAAATAACACTGAATATTCTCAAGTTGTGCAACTGGCAGTGCACATATCAAAGACTGTTTTCTTCAACAGTATCTAAAGCTTCACCTGATGTCATGCAATAGTTTGTAAGTCAGTTGTTTTTTTTGAAGTATTAAGTATATAAGAAATTATTAGTTCATTTTCATAGTTACTAACAAACAACTAGTAATATTTCAGGTATAGTGTGATATAAGTTCAACTCAGCAGAGCTTCTTATAACGTTCCTAAAATTAAACAACTATAAATAAATATGTATTACTGTTCTTTACATCCTTTCTGGTGACAATACAGCTATATTGGAAGATATCCTACATTAGATATCCATAACAATTCCACAAGAAATAATATTTATTTTATTTATTTTATTTTACATTTGTTGACTGGGCTAGTCTAGCTGGATATATTTCCATTTTCAGTAGAGGCCCGGTGAGAAAAGCTCCACACAGATATACAAAGTATATAATATTGTTACCTGGTGAAAAGGGATTAAAAAAACAAAATAAAAACAGGTAGTTAATACATTCTTGAGATAAAAACACTTGAAAAAAGTTACAGTAAAACAGAATAAAGTTTAAGAGAGCTGAAACAGATATAATACAGTAAGAGTTAAGTACATTAGATAAAAACACTTGAGAAACAGTACAGTGAGCAGAATATAGCTTAAGACAGCAATAGTCAATCAAAAACAGAATAGTAAGAGTTATGTACAATAGATCATATGAGATAGAATTATTTAAACACTAAGTTGATTGGAGTTTAAAAAGAGTCAGTCTTATTTACAAGTCAAAAGCATGTAGAAGTTTGGAAGTATGGCAAGAAGAGGAAGACAGAGGGGTGAAGAGGATGGTTAGTCAGGGTTACTACAAGGGCATAGCCAGTACATTTGGAGGTGTTTTCTAAGTTTTTGTTTAAAGAGTGGCAAGGATGTAGTTAGAGTTAGTTCAGTGGGTAGTAGGTTCCAATGTTTTCCTGCTGTGTTGGTAAACAGAGAGTCACCAGCTGCATTATTAGACTTTGTTAAGCTGGCAAGAAGTTTGCTAGAAGAACGTAGGGAGTTCAGATTATTATATGGGACTATGAGTTTTGAGAGTATAGGGGTATTATTGGGTTGGTAAAATATCTTGTGGGCAATTGTGAGTTGGGGGATAATCAGATGGTTTTGGAATTTGAGCCAATTTAGTTGTCTAAGATTTGAACAGTGATGGGTTCTGAAGGGATTGCCAGTAGCAAATCTAGCAATGTTATTATAGGAGGTTGCTAATTTGTTAAGGTTGGTTTTCTTAAGGTTGGTAAATATAGGTGAAGCATATAGGAGGGTTGAGATTAGATGAGAGTGAGCAATCTTGGCTCTGGCTGCTGAAGTTAAAAAGGGTTTTATTCTGTATAAGGAGCCTATTTTTCTGTTTACTGTTTTAATGGTATTGTTTATATGGTAATCAAATGAGAGATTATTATCAATGGTTATTCCTAGAAGTTTAGTGGTGGTGTCAGGGATAATAACAGTACCATTATTTGAAGAAATTGAGAAGTCTAAGGGGGAAGACCTAGTAGTGGGTGTAAAGAGAAGGAGTTTTCTTTTTTTAGCATTAAGAAGGAGACAACGTTTGGTAAACCATGTTTCTACAGTGTTGAAAACATCTTGAGTAAGAGAATATAGTTCAGATGGAGAGGTTGATGAGCATATTAGTGTAGAGTCATCTGCATATTGAATACAAGTGGCTTGTGGAATTGCTACATGGAGATCATTAATAAATAAGGAGAAGAGAAGTGGTCCAAGAATAGAGCCCTGAAGGACCCCAATGGTAACAGGTAAAAAGGATGAGACTTGATTTTCCCAGAGGACTGCTTGTTGTCTATTGCTGAGGTATGATCTGAACCATTTTAAGGCCAGAGAATCAAAGGAAAGAGATTCCAGAATATTGATTAAGAGGGTATGGTTAACCATGTCGAAAGCTTTAGAGAGGTCAATGAAGAGTGCAGATGAGAGGAGGTTTTTGTTACGGTTTCTATTGATGGTATCTGTGAAGGATAGAAGGGCAGTAGTGGTACTATGTGATGGTCTAAAGCCATGTTGACAGTGTGCTATTAAGTTGTGTTGGGAGAGATGGCATAGAAGTTGTTTGTGAATGCCTTTTTCCATAATTTTTGCTAGGGGTGATAAGAGAGCAATTGGCCGATAGTTAAAGTAATCATTAGAGTTCCCGCCTTTATGTAAGGGGATAATGTGGGAGATTTTCCAAATATCTGGGATGGTTCCTTCTTGAATTGTCCTATTTATAAGGATAGATATAGGGTAAGTAATTTCCTTAGCTGCTTTTTGGAGAAATTGGGAAGGTAGTTGGTCAGCAGATGGAGTACATGGCTTAAGTTTTAGAATAAGTTTATAGATGAGAGAAGTAGAGATGGGTTGTAGTTTGAATTTCGAGAAAGAGTGTGGTAAGTCGATGGGAATGCTGGAGTTTTCTGAGATAAGTTGAGTAGCTAGAGACTGTATAGTGTCAGTGAAGAAAGAGTTGAAGGTATTGGCAGTTAGATGGGGAGTATTTGGATCTGCATCAAATGGGGTGGGTGTTCGGGAGTTACCTGGGGAAAGGAGCTTATTAATGCAAGACCAGAACTGTTGGGGATTATTTTGATGAGTTTGCTGAAGTTTACAATAGTAGTTTTTTTATCTGTAAGTATAGCCTTTTTTGTGCTGTTTCTAAGCTGCCTAAAACATAGGTGATCAGAGCTATTTCTATAGGTTCTCCATTTACCCCAGACTTTGTTCCTAAGTAGAATTTGATTCCTAGTTTCATTAGAAAGCCATGGGGCTGGGTTAGACTTCATTCTAATGGAACGTTTGGGAGCATGCTTATCCAGGATAGATAAGAATGCAGTGTTAAAATACTGTACTGCCTCTTCAAGTGGGAGGGATTTTAATGGTCTCCAGTTGCATGCTTTAAGGTCAATTTGAAATAATTCTGCCTTAAAGTGTTTGGTAGAGCGTGCTGTCCTAATGATGGGGAGGTTTTGGAAGTCTTTCTTTTCTCTAGTAATGTAGGTCAAGGAATGATTACTTACATCATCAGGCAGGGTTCCTATTTTGTAAGATTGTTTCACTTTGTTTATGAGAATCCATTCTAAGGTACTCTCTTTCTTGTTAGGTTTGTTAATCCTGGTTGTAGAGGTTATAGTTTGGGTAAATCCATGGAGGTTAATATGAGAGGTAGGATTTTCAGCACTAACACTTTTCCAGTCCATGTTAAAGTCACCTAGTATTATTGTTTCTTGGGGGTAAGTAGAAGACAGCCAGCTAAGAAATGCCTCAATTGTAGTGATATTATTTCTGGGTGGTATGTAAATGCAGATAATGTATAAAGATTTGTTTATGTTGATTTGAAGCTTAGTAATGAGGATTTCTGCGTTGCTATCCTGCTTTGGATTAGATGGCATGGTAGAGATATGAAGTCCATTTTTAAATAGAATTGCTACTCCACCACCTTTACGTTTTGTTCGGTCTTGTCTCACTATGTTATAGCCTTGGGGAATAATTTCATTATCTTTAGTTTCTGGTTTCAACCAAGTCTCAGTGAGGCAGAGGCTATCAAAGGAGTGAATATCTAAGAGGGCATGAAGGTTCGCTACTTTATTATTGATGCTTTGGATATTAAGATGCCCTATTCGGAGAGAGCTATTGAGATTAGGGTGAGTTGTTTGGATTGATAATACTACTAGATGATGTGAATGTCAGTTGGTTGGACATAAATTCTAACTCCCCTACATCAAATGTGAACTTATTTGGTTTTGCACAACTAATTAATAGCCCAACACATTATAGCAAGAGATCAAATTCTCTATTAGACTGGATCCTAGTATTAGACCCTAGCAAATACATCCCTTCAGGTACATCTGACTGTTTCAGTGATCATCTCCCAGTCTATACAGCTAGACAACCTGGCTAACAACAGAAAAGACAATGCTCCTACTTAAGAGTGAGCCTGCAAGCTACCCTAAAAATTATAGACCAATAACTTGCCTTCTGACGACATATAAACTATACACTGTAATTGATTCTGACAGAATTTATTGTCATTTAAAAGAAAACTCAATTATGGCAGTAGAAAAACAGGGCAATAAAAGAAAGTCATATGGAACAATGGGTCATAGTTGAGAACTGCAAAATGGGGAAGAATCTGAGTATGGCATGGATTGACTACAAAAAAGCATTTGATAGTATCCCACATTCATGGATAAAGAGTGCTTAAAAATGTATATGATACATCCTACACTGATCGACTTCATTACAGTGAACATGAAACAGTGGCAGACCACTTTGCAATTAAGCCATGATAAGGAACAAATTATTAGCCCAGGGATAAAAATTCAAAGGGGGATATTCCAGGGTGACTCTCTGTCACTGTTGCTATTCTGCCTTGCCCTTAACACATTAAGCTGTCGACTTAAAAGCTTAGGCCATGGCTATAATTTTGTTCCTAGAAAACTACAAAGTGTAAAGACTTCTCATCTTCTCTTTGTCGATGATTTAAAACTGTGTAGCTCATCAGATGAGGAAATGAAAGCACAACTGCATGTTGTCAAATTTTTTTCAGATGATATAAGAATGTCATTTGGTCTTGATAAATGTGGAAAAGCAATGTTTAAAGCAGGAAAGCTACAGCACCAAGAAAACATCAATTTGGGACACGAATGTGATATAAAAGAACTTGAGCAAAAGGGAGTGTATAAATATTTGGAAACTGATGAAGGATCAACAATAAAACATGAACAAATGTGAATAAAACTTAGTAAGGAATACTTTAGAAGACTTAAATTAATCATGAAAACAGCATTGACATCTAGGAGCAAAATCCAAGCTAAAAACAAATTTACTCTTCCTCTCCTAACATGTTGAATAGATTAGATAAGAAAACTAGAAGTACGCTTCATGTTCACCAAATGATTTATAAAAATCAGTGCATATATGCATATATCGGTGCATATATTATATATTCCCCATTCTGAAGGAGGGATGGGCCGCCATGAAATTGATTACATGTATAAATCTGCAATTGTGGGATCCCACACATATCTGCTGACCTCACAGGACCCAAATGTAGTGAAAGTTTTGAAACATGAGGGGAATAAATCTATGATGACTTCCCTGCTTAATCTAGCAGAAGCATATAGGCATCAAGTAGGAATGGAAAGCAAACCAGAAGTAGATAAAAATCAGGCAGCAACTGAATATGCCAAAAAAAAAGAAAGAATATGAGGTGAAGGACCAGATGAGATGGCAAGAAATGGGGAAAATGCATAAATATAGTTGCAAGTATAGAAAACTTCTGGAAGAACCTCATGTTGATCAGGAATAAACTCATGAATGGTTAAGGAGAGGTGAATTCAAACCAAGAGATGAAAGATTAATATTGGTGGCCGAAGACAGTGGGCTGCATACACACTGGTTTACAAAGTCCATTGAACATGTGGGAGAAACAGACAAATGTAGGTTTTTATAAACCCGAATTGGAAACAGTCGCACGCCTCATTGCTGGTTGTGACATACTAATGGCAGAAGGACTGTATACTGAAAGGTATAATAATGTAGCAAGATTGTTGCACTGGGGATTGGCTGAAAAACACTGGAAACATGCGCCACAAAGCATCATAGAAAATGATGAAGTTTACATCACATGGGATCATCCATTACTAACAATTCAAAATATAGATGCTATAAAACCAGATATAGTGGTCCATGAAAAGAAGACAAAAGTAGCATTGATCATTGAAATCGCCACATCCAGTGACTACAGTGTGTTACATACAGAGAGACACAAAGACATAAAATATTGGGATTTGCAGGCAGAAATGAAAGCAATGTGGAGGAAAGATACCCAGACAGTCCTAATAGCAGTAGGAGCAATAGGTCTTATAAAAAAGAATCTACAATCATATTTAGATAAGTTACAAATACATGTAACTCCATATGAATTGCAGAAGGAGTCATTACTGGGCACATTGCGGGTACTGCGAAAAGCACTTTTGGCTGACATCAAAGACTGAAACAATGCTAATTTCATGAACTTTAATCGTACTTTGTCTTAGGAATGGGATCTATTCCCGTCATGGTATCAGAAACCCAAAAGATTTGGAGATATTAAAAACTAGACATCTCATACATCCACTTAAACAGCATGTTTATAAGACAAAATACAATCTTTCCATTTTAACCCAGAAATGTTCATTACTAACCTATCATCTATTAACTGGAACATCCTAAAAATCCTCCCCTTTGATGATTCTGTAAATTAATTTAATATAACTTTTCTGAATATCCTACATAGCCTTGCACCTCCTAGAAGAATAAGACTAAAAACATATAATTCAGTTTGGCTATCCAAAAAGAGTAGCATGCCAATACAGGATAGATAAAAAGCATGGAAAGAATGGCAAAAATATACATCACAATATCTTGAAAACTTCAGAATGCTTTGCAATCATACTAAAAAGCACATTAATGAAGAAAAAACACTATACTGTAATAACTTTCAGAATAATAGTAAACACAAACCTAAAAAAATTCTGGACAGCCATTAAAGAAATCTTGCACCCTGGCTATAAATTCAACCTGAACCCCTCTCCCAATAACTCATCACTTGAAACCACAATACAATTCAACTATATCATAGATAGTATAGCATCTCTAACCAAGGATTGCCCATCAGCCACTTATCACCACATCCACTTTCACCTTCAAACCTGTGTCCAAATCCTATATAGAACTACTCATAAACTCAAACCATGTTCTACTTCAGCTAATGACCTTCTAAGTGAATACCTTAAAATAGCACCAATAGCATTGCCTACCCTGTCTCGATCCTTATAAATAGATCAATCCAGGAATCCCATGTTCACGCTTTCTGAAAAAAGTCACACATTATAGCTCTGCACAAGTGAGAAATTCAACAGACATTACTAAGTTTAGACCTATAACAATCTTATCCCCCCCTCCAAAATACTTAAATCCTTCACACAACATGGCTTAAATCCTTCCCGTAGTACTAACAATGCACTTCTAACCTATATAGAAACTGTCAGTAGAGCAAGAGACAATGGCAAACTAGTCTACTCCTTATTTCTAGACTTGTCTAAAGCCGTTGATACACTTAGAATCTTCTACTTCAAATGTCCCCATTCGGTCTCTCTCAGTCCACCTTTCTATGGTTCAAAAGCTACCTATCCAATAGGCATCAGTAAGTAAAATGGGACTCCACTGTCTCTCCATACATCCCAGTCACCATTGGTGTACTACAAGGCTCTATCCTTTGTCTCTCCTCTTTAACATTCTCACCAGCACTATTATTTTTATAAAGACTGTAAAATTATTATTCTTAAAATCTTTTATAATACTTTGGAGATTTTTGCTTTGTGCTTCAGCTGAAAATAAGCTCCTACCCAGTCAGACTTTCACAGTAATCAAATGTCAATAAATAAATAAAGGGACATTGATAATGAATTTTCCTGTCTCCTACCATGACACATTAAACTATACCCCTTAGTAACATGTGGGGATCTCAGTTATGAAAATAAAAATATAAATATGAAAATATAAATAGTAAATGACAAATAGTGGTTCATTTCTTAACTGCAGGTCATCCTAGGCTAAAAATCTTAGAGCAATTTTGGTAGTAATTTTGTTAGTAATTTCTTGTACTTTCTAATACTGCCTGTTATTAGCTGACAAGTGGCTTATTTAAAGACGCCAGCCCACAAAAATGTCTGGATGCCATAAGAAGCTATGGATATGAACTGAAAAAATGAGTTATTGGCTTGAATGTGGCAGCTCCTTTTTGGCAAAACAAACCCACAGTGGCTACAAAAGTAAGACTAAATAAATCAACCAATAATCAAATACTACAGAAAGGGAATGACCTTTAATCATGCCAGATGATGATAGAAATAAAATTCAAAACTAAACCCATAGAGCTGTGTAAATCAGTCTTTCATTATTCTTTAAACATTTTCAGATATGAGTTTTATGACATAAACAAAATAGCATTATGGCCTTATTCCACATGAAATTAAATAAATCCTGTCTTGATATAGTTGTCTACCTCATTTGTTTTGATTTGATATGGAATAGTACTTCCTGTTTGAATTTATCCCATTGTTATGTTTAGTCATGATTAACAAAACAATGAAAGTTTACACACATTATGACATTATATTTGCTCCCCCTCTTTACTGGTGTAGTTGAAGTCACCCAATACAATGCTTTAAAAGCAAATCTTCAAATTGTCCATGGCCATGAAAAAATATCTGACTGTGAGCAGAGCTGATGACCTCTAGCACCCAAAGAAATGTATATTATGAGCTTTAATTGTAATGGTAGTATAACGTTTTAGAAGTATCCATGAATTCCTGTCAATACGGGTAAAAATATTTGACTTGTTTAGCTGCAATTTTGAATAAAATGGTAACCACTGTGCCATTTATTTGAGGCATGCTATATGATAAAATATGTTTCTATGATGATGCATTTTACAGAAGCTTTTAGAATAATTAATCCCTGGGATTCAGAAACATTTTTTGCATTGCATTAAGCAATTTAAAGAGATGAGCAGCTACATACAGGATGTGGGTGATTCAGTGGAACACTGAGCTTGAGCAGTGAAGGCTGAGAAATCCTGAGGTCTGTATAATATGCATATATTAGTATTATGGTATGGTGGTGAGCATGCTGATGGGAAGATTTATTAAAATTAGTGACTCCACAGATACAACTGAGGGTAAACAGCAAGTGGGAGTGAGTCAGAGCTGTGTGTGTGCACCCACCTGTCACACTGCCAGCCCAGCAATCGGGAATTTTGCAAATAATTCTATGTCAGTTGTGAATATTGATATGATTTATACAGAAGTATGTGTAAAGTACTGAGTTAAAATGTAACCACAGCATGCCCTATTGGAATAGAATAGGAATGTACCTACACTATTGTAACTGTTTAGATATATGTATTTTAACAGGAGATAGCTTAAGAATTGTTGAGGTTAAGTTACTTTATAGCTTGGCCATAAACAAAAGATGTTATCTCTCAGTTTCAGTGCAGTGTCTAGAGTTAGAAGTTTTTTGTATTGTCTTGAAAGAGAAGTAATTACTGGGTTTGAGCTGTAGAAGTATTTTATTGTTTTATGGCTTCCAGGATCTGCAAACATCTGAGAGATATGTATTGTCACTGAGAGATGCTAAATTCTCTTAGTTTCTCTCTATGTAGGTCCCTCTGGGGTGACATTAAGGCAGCGGACAGATGCTGGTGAGTGTGTTCTACATTTATTATTGTAAATAAAAAGCGCATGTCATAGTTAAGGTGTAGGCCATGTACACATATAACACACCTACCCATAATGCATGCTGTGCATGTTTGGTGTAAGAGCACGCAAATCTCACTAATGTGATTAGCTGCCTCAAACACATGCAATACCCAGACCATCTCAAACAAATGTGGCTAGACTGTAGTGACCATTGGATAGGCACAGTTGATATTCAGCATGCACATAACATACACATCTATGTCATACAAAGAGCATTTTAACATGCTACACATAAAGGATTCTCTAACCCTCTGTAAAGACATACTCCAGTATCCAGAATCTCATCCACACATTACACATAATATATCTGAGGGGTAGAGGCCTATCCTGGGTCATTTAAACACTCTGCAACACACTACACATTCATGTCAGGGAATGCTCCTTATTGGCCTCCTTACAAACTCACATAACAACTGGTTGTGAAATTGTGACTTTAGCCAAGGTAGTACAGTTCCGGCACAGCATGATTAGTGCTGGTTTGTGAAACATTTTTAGTCTTGAGTGACCACCTGATGCTTCATGATGATAGCCTATGGTACTAAACCCCATCCAGTTATTGTAACCACAGTACTACACATAGCTGTCATTGCTGCACACCATAATGATGCATGTGTGCACACATATGCACATCTAAACAGTATGCATACCAATCACCATTTGCACAACTGACACATATATGTCTTGTGATGCTATTGAGTGGCTAGGTCATATGACACATATTGGGTATGTGTAGTGTGTAAATATGCAGTTGTGTTTTAGCATGCCATGTCATGTATTTGACTGGCATGTCCACAATATGATCTACACTCACCATAAGTACCGTACATTGGGTATGTGGCCGAATGGTATTCCATCAATTATCCATGCACCACTGATGATGTTGTGTGAATACTCATCAAGCATTTGCTAAAAATGTGTCCACAAGTATTTGCTAAAGACACACAGGCTGTAATCAGCATTGGATACCTATCTGACACACAGATACACATCCAGCAATGGTATGTACACCTGTGAGTTATGGTGCACAGTACATCACAGGGTTACGAATACCTGCACAGCAATGTTGTGTCCATGTATGCATTGTGTTCCATGGGGGAGGGCCATCACCTAATAACAAAACACATGCATCAAAGCCATGTATACTGTTAGTAACAAGGACTGACTACACTTGCACTGCATGCTGTTGAGCAACACATGTCCTGCATGCTGACATGTGTGATATGACTGTTTTGCTTGTGATACTTTACCCCACCATCACCTGCTATTGTGTATGTTCTGTGATCACTGCTGTTGTATGTGTCTGCTTTCAGGAGGAGTGTAGTTTTGTGTGTGTGAATGTGTGCATGTGTGCATGTGTGCATGTGCACATGTGTGCATGTGTGCATGTGTGCATGTGGTCTAAAGTCATGTTCAGGTCTTAAAGTGTGTTTCCTGTTTTCCTCTCACAGGTGGCGAGGTGGGGCTGCTTCAGTACAGCAGGGAACCTGATGTCACTGAGACAGACAGTGATGATGAGGATAGGTGTGTTGAGGCACAGGCAGGTTTGTCAGGGTCTGTTGTTGGGCAACCAATTGACAGTACACAAGTCTCCACCCCATCAATGCACACAGTCATACTGCCTGTACATCCATCATCACCATTGCCCTTAGCTGAGGGACAGTGTATGGTTGGCACTGGCCAGGACAGTGTGGTATCTATGGCACATGTATCAGGACACAGCAGCCATAGCCTGATGTCTGGAACGGTACCACATAGGCAGATGCAAAGGGGTTCTTGTCAGAGCACTGCTGGTCATCATGCCCCTGGCAGACGTGCCACACCTCTTTCTACCACACGCATGTTCCAGGCTGTCATGGAGGCACAGACATGAATGGAGCGGTACACCGGGCAAGGGCTAAGGGCACAGAGGGCTCATTACACCTCTGTAAATGACAGTATCCATGACCTAGCAGGTGCCATATGTAACTACACTGAGGTCATTGATAGAAGTTGGGGTGAGACATTGGATGTCCTCCACAATGTCATGTCCATGTGTCAGGACAGTGTGTGACAGTTGAGACGTCGACGTGGATGTATGCCAGCAACATCACCAGCTGGAGGTCGCTGTGGATGTCCAGCAAGTCACAGCTGCTCCCGTAGTGCCAGTACCAGCCCCAGCAATGTTGGGGGGGCTGTCCATAGACCGTCCTAGCAGATCATGTGCACATGGCTCTGGCCAGTCCCAGCAGGGACCTGTATCCAGTGGACATATGTCAACCTCTTCAGATAGTACCCAACCTGGATTAGTACCTGATACTGTCTGTAGCACCCCTGCCAGGCACAGGTTCCGTATCTGTGGCCAGAGATGGTGATCTGTAAAGCCTGCCAGGTACAGTCTGTAGCTGTCTCACAAATCCCCGTATATGGCAGCCACATGGTGGAACTGTGTGCATGCAGACACACACACATAAACCAGAAACATAGGGCAAACACATTCCCGCACACATGACATCAACATTGGCCCATAACAGTACTCATGCCCTCACACACACACTTACACACACATGTCAATTGTATGGCTCAGTGTAGGCCTCTGGCAAACCAACAACACACCCTGTGCATATGATGAAACCTGTGCCACCTCCTGTCATCTGTAACATTGATGTAGGAACAGGCTAACATGGTGCTGATGCACAGGGTAACTTTAATAAAGTATAGCAATGGTTGGATGTGTAGCATGTTGTCAGCAGTAAAGTGTAATGATATCCTTGAAGGTGTAGCTGAGCAGGCATGATGTATTAAAGCTGTAATTAGCAATGTTGTATTGTTTTCACCAGTGTTTATTCCAATTGTGTTTTGTTTGCCCATGTGTCACTTGGCTGATGTGTGTAGTTGTGTCAGCATGTGTTATACAGTGGACAGTAAGTGTGGGGTGTGTACAACACACGTTTGCAGGGGCCCATTTGTGAACATGGTGGAGGTGCACTGTCTGCATGTACATGCATATTGGACACATGGGCAGGGTGACATGCCCTGTATTGGCCAGTGTTAACACTCCATAGTTTCTATTGGTGGCCAGTATGCATTGTACTACACACATTTTGGAACCTGAGTATGCATGTGTGCGTATGCCATGGGTTGACAGTGTGCTGTGGGTGATGCTGTTGTTGCTATCTGTCACTGGTTTGCATTACTAAGGTTAACACTGTCCCAGCTGCATAATCCTTTAGTAATGCACACTGTTCACCTACAGGTTTGCATGGACCGTGCTATCACAAACACAAGAAATTCTCACTTATACAGTAAAAGTGCATTAGTCTCATGGACCCCTGCCATAAACTAAATATATACTAGAAGGTATGAAGTTGTAGCAAAAAAGAGTTACATACCAAGAAGGGATAACCTCTCTGGTCAGTATCATTGGGAAAATACAAGCCCTCATTAAAGATACAAGGCAAGCTTCAAAATACAAAATGGCAAAGATTCCAAAGACAACACTAAAGCTTTCTTTAGTGTTGTTTATAATCTACAGGGGAAATCTCAGATCGGGTCACAGTTAATGTAAATGGTCACAAAGTACACTTATCTGACTGACATTACCAATTTCTTGTCAGACAGTTTGAATGCGGATTTCACCACACTGTCGTAACTCAAGGGCCACATTTCCAGATCTGAAGAATGTAAAACCTGATGATTCACAGACACTCTAGTTAAAACATCTCTTTACCAAAGTCCAAACCACAGTGGCAATGGTACTGGACAGTGTCCCTGGCTGTGTCATACACAAGCTGACATATGAAGTCACCACTCACCTAAACACTCTGCCCAGATGCAGCCTCTATACAGGTTATATACTTGTGGAATGACGCACGGTAATGGTGTTCACAGTCCACAAGGGTTGAGCTACGTCTTCTTTTTCTCCTTTTGGATGCTCACATTAGGTGTCGCCACAGTAGATCTTCTGTTTCCATTTCTTCCTGCCCTCTGCATCTTGCGCTGTCACACCATCCACCTGCATGTCCTCTCTCACCACAGCCATAAACCTCATCTTAGGCATTCCTCTTTTCCTGTTACCTGGCAGCTTCACCCTTAGCACCTATTTCACAATATACTCTGCATCCCTCCTCAGCACATGTACAAACCAACTTAATCCTGCCTATCTGGCTTGGTCTACTAACCTTCGAACCTGGGCTGACCCTCTAATATACTTATTCCTAATCCTGTCCACCCTCATCACACCCAGTGAAAATGATAACATAACTTGATTAAGGGTAGAACTATAACAGATCTAGGAAACTCTCACCCTATAAGCCAGACAAATGTTATCTGGAAGGCTATGGAGCACAGCATTATGGAACTTATTAACAGAGACATTATGAACCTGCGAACACTGCATCATACCAACTTAGATTCTCTAAAGGCCAGATCATGGCTCCTACACCTAGTAGACTTCAAGCCAGTTAACAAGGTTATAGGTGAGGGAGGGGAGGTCCACACAGCCAAGCTATAGCTCACCAGCAATTCATCCCCATCCCACATTCTGCATCTTACCTTCACCTACATGATACTGCAATATAACAGAAAGATGATAAACTTCAACAATTGGCTGAGCTTCTGGTGTCATTCAAAGGGGATCCAGTCTCTGTCTGCCTGTGATGACATGATAGACAAGCCTTGTTGCTTCGCTACAGATGGTTTGCACTTGTTGCCCCTATGCTTCTGAATACTGGCCAAGGCTCTTGCTGTCCCCATATTACCTTTTTTAGGCAAGGCTCAAAGGTTCATAGGTTCATAGGTAGGTACTAGGCTATCGACCCTGGCGTCTATACAAGCCCAGCCAAAAAGGTACCCTGGCATTTGCCACCCAAGAAATTTATTTTCCTGTGCCACTGTCGAGCAGAGACACAGAAGTGATCCCCGGGGTGAATTTCCTATTTCCCATCCAATCATCAAGATTTGTCTTGAAGAGTGCTAATGAGGAGCTTTGTTTGATATAGATAGGTAGTTTATTCTGGAGTATGGGAAGTCTCTGGGACAAGAATCTATCCCTCCGGCATATTCTGTTTATTGTGGTGATAAGGTTTAGGTCCCTAGAGCGTGTAGCTCGGAGGTATTGGGATTTCTTTAAGTGGCATGTCCAACAGCTCTGGGTTTGACATAGCTTTGTATGTTAGGCAGAGATCACCTCTGAGTAGGCGATATGCGACAGAGTAAAGCTGGAGTTTTTTTAGATGGTCTGTGTAGGGCATGTGTTTGAGGCCAGTAATCCTCTTTGTGAGGTATTTCTGCGGCCTTTCCAGTTGTTGTAGATGTCTTGTGAGGTACATACCAAAAAGGGCGTTGTACTCTATAATGGATCTAATGAGTGATGAGTAGAGGGGAACAATGACCTCTTTTTTCTGCATGAGAAACCTTTTGTGATGAGGTGTGCCATGTAGAAGGATTTCCTGACTACTGTGGCGATGTGATTATCAAAGGAGAGACTACTGTCCACCTGTGTCCCAAGGTATCTTATCACACTTTTGGTGTTAAGTATACTACCACCTATGTTGTAGTTCATGGGTACAGAGTTTTTACCAAAGGGGATGACAATGCACTTTTTGGCACTGAGCTTGAGGCCATGTCTTTGACACCAGGCATCTGTCTCAGTGAGGCCCTTTTGTAGGATGTCCACATCATTAGTAGTTTCAAATATGGCTCCTAGTTTGCAGTCATCTGCGAACTTCATTAGCCAAAGACCTTCTGTGTTAGCCTGTACTTCAGGGAAATAGATACCAAACAGGACAGGACACAGGACTGAACCCTGTGGTACTCCACTTGTCACTGGTATGAAGTCGGATTTGGAGTCTGCTACTTTCAGTGTGGGTTCTGTTAGTGAGCCAGTTGGCAACCCATCTTGTGACATAGGGATTTATACCTAGTTTAGTGAGTTTATCTATAATTCCAGAGTGGGGGATGGTGTCAAAAGCCTTGGCAAGATCTAGATAGGCTGTGTAAACTACCTTACCCTTGTCTACAGTTTTTGTGACTGCTTCAAAGAAGTCTATCAGGTTTAGGAGACATGTTCTGCCTTTTACAAACCCGAACTGGTTGGGGTCCAGAGTTTGGAAATTACCAATATCTTTGTTTGTAAGTTCCATGATGATATATTCCATGGCCTTGCAGACCAGGCTCATCAGGCTAATGGGGCACTAGTTCCGGGGGTCAGTGGTGACTCCCTGCTTGTGTAGTGGGATAACCATCGCAGTGCACCATTCAGCAGGCACAAAGCCTGAGGTGAGGCTATGATTGAATATGGTACTTAGGTGTGGTGCCAGTTCGTTCTGTAGTTCATGTAGAACGCAGCCTGGGATGTTGTCTGGTCCCATGGATGCTGTATTCCTGGCTTTGTAGAGTGTGTTTTTTACCTGTGCAGCCGTGATTACAGGTATAGAGATGGGCTCTTTCATAGGTGAGAGGGGGGTAAAGTTAGTACTGAACCTATCTGCCAGGATGTTGGCAATATCAGTTGGGTCTGTATATTTAGTGCCATTGTGCTGTAACTCAGAGCAGATCTGAGTGTTGCCATTGAGATTCTTGACATAGCTATAGAATGCTTTGTGGTTGTCTTTAGAATCAGTGGCAATTTTGTTTTCATAACTAACTTTGGAGGATTTTATCAGGGATCGCAGCTTCTTACTGAGGCTGACCAGGGAGCTCCTCCACTCATGGGATTTTACTCTCTTTTGCAACAGTTTCTTCCTTCTGTTGTGCAGTTTGTTTATGGCAGGGGACCACCAGATTGGCTTCCTTTTTTGGAGGATAGCGTCTTGGTTCTGTTTGGGATAGCACGATCCATGCACTCATGTAAGTGCTTATAAAGTGCAATTGTGTAGGATTCAGTAGTTGTAACTGTATTGTCCATCTGCATGGGTGTCATGAAGTTCACCACTTCTGCCTTAAGAAGCATGAAGTTGGCTTTGGAGAATTTTTTAACATGGTTTCCTTAATGGGGGGTGGGGGCAGAATGTGGATATGTAGGGTAATTAGCTTATGGTCGGATCGGACCAATGAGGCGTTGACTTCAGGTGTGGAACACCGGTCACTCAAGACAAACCAAACCCCGTAACCAACACAAATAACCACAAAGTGAGCTAAATGCTACTCATTGCCAGACGTCTCAGCCTCCAAATGCACACACTCAAGGCATCTCTCAGTATGGAGAATATTGATATCTGTGCAGCAACAGAAACCTAGTTCAAGGATCCAGAGAGCACACCAGCACTACCAGGATACTACTCATTCCATACCTTTCAGCATCAGAACCTGGATCATAGCATATAGGGTGGGGATGTATCCATATTCATCAAGGATACTTACACCTCTCTCTACATCCTCTCTACAGGATATGTACCCATAGAATGTTGCACAGCAATGTTATTCCCACTCCACAGGGGTGGGGCCACAAAAGACCCTTGGAATTCATGCTCTGTGAGCCTGATGAGTCTGATCTGCAAGGCAATTGAGCCAATCATAATGGAAGTCAACAATAAAGACATTGGGAACCTTCACACACTTGAGCACACCCAGTTTGGCTTCATCAAATGCAGATCCCGCCTCCTGAACTGGGTGAATTTCTTTGAGACAGTAACCCAGCCTACAGATGATTGAAAGGAGCTCCACACAGCCTACCTATACCTCGCTAAGGCCTTTGACACCATTCCCCAGTCAGGTATCATAGATGAACTCACCAACCTGTGCATAAATCCATACATCACAAGATGGATTGCAAACTGGCTCACAGATAGATCCCACAAATTAACAGTTGCTGGCTACATGTCAGACTCTAAACCGGTAACAACTGGTGTCCCCAAGGGTTCAGTCCTGGGGCCCCTCCTGTTTGGTATAGACTTCTCAAAAGTACATGCCAACACAGGAGGGTTGTGGTTGACTAAGTTTGCTGGGAACTGTAAAGTGTTTGCCATAATAGATTCCACGGATGACACAAATATTTTCCAGAAGGGACTCTATGAGACAGATGTGTGGTGTCAGAATCATGGCATCAAGCTCAATGTGAAAGAATGCATAGTAATCCTCTTTGGGGAAAACAAAGTACCCACAAACTACTACATTGGTGTTACCCCCTAAAAACTGACAAGGTAATAAGGGATCTGGGGACACAAGTAGATAGTCATCATCTTTCCTTTGACAACTATGTTGCCAAAGTGATTAGGAAATCCTATGTGGCCCACCTAATCAACAAAGGGTTTGCATCAGGATCAAAAGAGGTAGTGGTGGCCCTCTACTCTTAAGTCATCAGACCCATCATTGAGTACAATGCACCATTTTGGATGTACTGGACTAAGCATATCCAGCAGCTGGTGAGACCACAGAGGTACCTCACTAAGAGAATTACTGGCCTCAAACAGTTGTGTTATGCAACACAACTGGTAAAACGAAATCTGTTCTCCGTTGCATACTGCCTACTCAGAGGCACACTCTGCCTAACATACAGAGCCATGTCCAACACATAACTGTTGAACATGCTCCATCTATGGATAACAAAATTAAGTCACACTACACACTCCAGGGATATGAACCTCATCACAACAATGAATACAACATGCTGGTGGGATAGAGTACCATCCCAGACACTTGCCTTACTGTGGAACAGAGTCCCAATGTACATCAGACAGAGCCCCCTGCTGACACTCTTCAATAGGAACCTTGATGAGTGGATGGGAAACAGACAATTCATGCCAGGCATCACATCAGCAGCCCCACTAGAAAGGGGCTTAGGGTACTAACTATTAGAACTAGGGCTTAGGAGACTAAACAATGGGGTGGTAACAGCTGCACAACTTGCCTAGGCTAATATATGCCTTCATGAAGATAGTCTACTACATACCTATGAACCTATGTGACAGGTACATGTCTACAGATAGTAGATGTGTACTTCATTTTACAGTCATGTTGTACAGCAGGCACATGCACCACATACACTGTAATGCTTTCAGATACTGGTGGCTATTATGTACAGTGGGTGGGATGTGCACCTCATGTCTTTTGTACCAATGGGATGTGTGCTGGGTGGGACAGTCCTGGATGACTCCCTGTCATGGTCACCCTCTTACACACATCTCTGCCCATCCATCTTTGGTGTATTATACTGTGTTCCCCCTACATATATATAGGTACATAGGTAGGTAATAGGCTATCTGCCTGAAGGCATATATTAGTATGGCCAGAGTGTGCAGCTATCACCACACATGGGGTCAGTTCCCTATGCCTCTGTGTAGTAGAGCTGATGAAGTGATCCATGGTGTGACAGTTCAGTTTCACATACACTCATCATGGCTCCTCTGGAAGAGTGTCAGTGAGGGACTCAGCTTAATGTAGGTTGGCAGCCTGTTCCAAATCAAGAGAAGTCTGTGAGTTCATAATGTATCCCTCCAACATGTTCTGTTTATTGTTGTGATGATTATATCCCTAGAGCATGTGGCACAGTGAGCTTGGGTTTACTTCATATAGAGCATGTACATCAGTTCTGTATTGGACATGGACCTGTCTGTTGGGCAGAGATTGCCTGAGTAGACAGTATGCAACAGAGTACAGATTGAGTTAACTTCAGTCTTGTTGCATGGGGCAACTGTCTGAGGCCAGTAATCCTCTTGTTAAGGTACTTCAGTGGTCTTTCCAGCTGCTGAAAGTGCCTAGTCAGATTCATCGCAAGTATGCCGTGATACTCTCTGAGGGGTCTGATGACTGATGAGTAGAGGGAACCTCCTTTGACCTACATGCAAAGACCTTGGCAATTTGTGAGAACACATAGCATGACTTTCTAACCACTTTGTGAATGTGTTTCTGGAAGTAGAGATGACTGTTCACATGTGTCCATAGATCCCTTATTATTACCTCCATATTTAGGGTGTTGGCACCTATGTGGTATTTGTATGACTGTAGCTTGAGGCCATAATTTTGACACCACATGTGTCTGACTGAGACCCTTTTTAAGGATGTCTCTGTTGTCCCAAACATTGATTATGACAACCTTTTTGCAGTCATCCACAAACTTTGCTAACCATAGCCCTCGTGTGTTTGATTGTATTTCTGAAAAAGTATACACCAGACAGGAGGGGTCCCAGGACTGAGCCATGGGGGACAGCAGTTGTTACCAGCTTACAGTCCAAAAGGGAGACCACTGTTCTTACCTTGTGGAATCTATCTGTGCCCCAGTTGGCAATCCATCAGATGACATATGTGTTTATGCACAGGTTGTTGATTTTGTGGATACAACATGTGTGTGGGATGTTGGAAAAGGGCTTTTCAAGGTCTATGTAGGCCATGTGGAGCTCATTTCATTGATGTATATCCTGGGTAACTGCCTTGAAAACCGTCTAGCAGGTTTAGGGACCATGATCTGCCCCTGACCAAACCAAAATCGGTAGGGTTGAGTGTTTGTAGGCTCCCAATAGCTCTGTTTATGAGTTCCATAATGATGGACCCCATGGCCTTTTAGATCAGGCTTATTAGGCTTATAAGACAATAGTTTCCATGGTCTGTTGTGCACCAACACTTGTGGAGTGTGCCAAAAGTTGCTGTAACCCATTCTAAAGTTTCATATCCTGTACAGAGGGTGAGTCTCAACAGACTGTTCAGGTGCAGGGTCTGTTTGGTTTGGAGTTCACATATGACACAGCCAGGGACACCATGTCATCCCATAGACACCATGAGGTTTGGATAGAGCTGTTTAATTTTATTTATTTATTTATTTATATTTGTTGACCGGGAGTGTCCGACTGGACATAGGTCCATTTTCAGCGGAGGCCCAGGGAGAAAAGTTCCACAGTTAAAATAAACAGACAGTAGTTTCATTGGATTACATAGTGATTAACAATTTACATAACAATTACTTACAAAATATTAACAGATGAAGAACATAGTACATTAGTAGACAACTAAAATCTTTATCTGTGAAGTACATAACAGACATTAAGAAATGTTACAAGAAGAAGTTCCTGCTGTATAATAAGTACTGGCTTATGAGCATCTGAGCTTGCTATAATCAAGGTAGTTAGTGGAGTGGAAAGAAGGGTAGTGGTTGGATGGGGAGGGTGATATTAGAGTGGGAGTTGCAAGGGCATAGCCAGCATGTTTTTAGTTGCGCTTTTAGTAAAGTTTTGAAGTGGGTGCATGATGGTATGGAGGTAATTGTGGGTGGGAGGGAGTTCCATAATTTGGCTATGGTGCAAGAGACTAGTGCTTCACCAGCAGAGTTATTGGCTTTAGTGATCTGCAAGTGATTTTTGTTGCTGGATCTTAGTGGTCTGGTGGTGCCATAGGGGTGGAGTAGATTCTGGAGGGATGGGACATTTAGTGGATGGTTTACTAGTTTGTGGGCGAGTGAGAGTTGATACCATTGAAGGAGGTGAGGGAGTTTAAGCCAGCCCAGTTCAGCAAGTGAGAGACAGTGGTGACTACAGTAGGATGCCCCTGTGGTGAATTTGGTGATTTTGTTCTAGCAGGTCTCTAGCTTGTTTAGATCGCATTGCCTTAGGTTGGTATATATTGGAGAGGCATAAAGTAGGGTGGAGATAAAGTGGGAATTTTCTATTGAAATCTTTGCTGCTTTAGTGAGAAGTTGCTTATTTATGTATAGCACTCCCAGTTTTTTGTGGACTTTTTTTATGGTCATGGATATGTGAATGTCAAATTTTAGTTTATTGTCTATTTCCACTCCTAGCAATTTGGTGTGTTCAGTTGGGTATATAGTGGTGTTGTCTTTTGCTGTGATGTTAAAGTGAGAGTTGTTTTGAGTATGTTTGGTGGGTTGGAAGATGAGTAGTTTAGTTTTGTTTGGGTTGAGTATTAATTGGGCATCGGATAACCAAGTTTCAACAGAGGAAAAGGCTTCCTGTGTGACTTTTTGCAGTTTGGGTAGGGACTGGGCTGAGCAGATGATGGTTGAGTCATCTGCATATTGTATGAGTGTGCCATGTTTGGTGGCAGAGGCTAGATTATTGGTGAAAACAGAGAAGAGTAGGGGTCCAAGGATGGATCCTTGGGGAACCCCTATGGAGACAGGTAGCTGAGGAGATATGTCATTCTGCCATACAACGGATTGTTGGCGGTCAGACAGGTAACTCTGAAACCAGTTGGTGACTGATTGTGAGAAGGATAGTTTATTGAGGACAGAGATAAGTTGTTTGTGTGTGACCATGTCAAATGCTTTAGATAGGTCTAGGAAAGTAGCAGAGGAGAGATAGCCATTGTTTTTATGCTGAAGGATAGTGTTAGTAAAGGAGAGTAAGGCAGTGGTGGTGCTATGGTTTGGTCGGAAACCCTGCTGAGTATTGGAAAGGAGGTTGTTAGTAAGGAGGTAGTCTGAGACCTGAGAGTGTATGCATCTCTCTAGTATTTTGGAGAGTGGAGAGAGAATAGCTATGGGGCAGTAATTGGTTAGTTCTGTGGAGGGTCCGCCTTTGTGGAGGGGAATTATATGTGATACTTTCCAAAGTGTGGGAACGTAACTTTCTGGCAGAGATCAGTTAATCAAGATGGATACTGGGTAGGCCAGAGCATCAGCTGCGATTTTATAGGTATTCACTTGGGAGGTTGTCTGCTGCTAATCTGGTGGGCTTAAGTTTAGTTAAGAGTTTTTTTATGTTGGAGGTAGGTACAGGAGAAAAATAGAAGGCAGTGGGGAGATTACTAGTTGAAGGTGTGGGTTGGAGGGGAGGGGGGGTTGTGTTGCTTAGCTAGTGATAGTATGGTTTGTGTGAAGTGTGTGTTGAATGAGGTAGCAATATTTTCTGAGTAGTGAGGGATGTTAGGAGGAGGGTACTGACTTTATCTGGGTGGAGGATTGAGTTTATGGAGGACCAGAATTGTTTGGGGCTATGTTGTGAGGAGTCTAGGGCAGACTGGTAGTACTGGAATTTGTCCTGTGAATATGTGATTTTTTTTGGTATAGGTATTTTTAACCATTGTATATGTGATTTCTGGCTTTTCACCATCTCCAGTTATGGTAACGGACCCTTTTGTCAGTGAGAGGGGGGTAAATATGTATAAACCTGTCTGACAAGATGTTGGCAATGTCAGTCATGTACATGTATTAATTTACACTTTGCACTGACTCAGAACATATATGAGTTTACATTGATATTTATGACATAGCTAAATAAAGCTTCATGGTTCCCTATGGACTCTTTGGCAATATTTTTGCCAGAACATGGCTTGGATAATGTTAAGAGTGCTCATTGTTTCTTGATGATACTGATCGGAGATTTATTGATCTTCTTTGGATTTTCACTTTCTTTGAACAACTTAAGTACTTTTATTACATAGTTTGATTATGACAGGGGTCCAATATATTATATGGTTCTGTTTTCATATCACTGTGTGCACAAGGCAGGATTGATGAATAGTGACGTGTCTGGAGTAAGAATTGCAACTGCCAGATGTGTGGCCCACTGCTGTACTCAGACATGGCATAAGTGTATGACCTTTCAGTATGTTGTTGACTGAAATTTGCTTCGTTTGTTTAAGTGTGTGAGCATGCCCAGTATGACCTTTCAGTATGTTGTTGACTGACATTTGCTAAATTTGTTTAAGTGGGTGAGCATGCCCACTATGGGCATATATATACTATATATGTGTGTGAAAACTCAAGTTGGCTTTTACTTCAGGGCTCACCTTTGTGTTGTAAATCAACAGGAAGCATGCTGTGCCTGCAGGGCTTCCATGAGTCAATATACATAGACTTATCAACATTTCTACATACAGGGGGGACAGCTATTATTTGTACATTTCTACCCGGGGGGCACACCTGATTGTTACTGTGGGTGTACATAGGATGAGTTGTACACCTGACACTTATACACATTTGCTAGGCCTGCACTGCTATGTCAGGTACTCCATTTCAGTCTGTACTGTTGCCTATCATACTGGCTTGAGGCATACCACTGTACTACAGACCTTAGCTTCCAATTACACGCATATTAGTTTGTGACTTCATAGCCTACCCAACCCACAACACACTGCCTGGCCTGCTGTTATCTGTCTGCATAGGCCTGGGGGTGGTTACTCATATGCCTCTTCAGAGGGCATGATACAGCATTTGTTTGTGATTGCGTTTGTCTACAATTGTCCTGCTGGCTGTGACTGTTAGGTATGTGACCCCCTCAACTGGTGTGTGCGAGTGACTTAAGTTGTGTCTGTGCAGTGAAATGCTGTTATGGCTTAGTGGTTCAGTACTGTGACTATAGTGCACAGTATCCTGAGTTCGAGCCCTGTCAACTCTTTTTATTTTCCTGCTGGGAAGACCTGACTGGTTAAGGAACAGTAAAGCAGGTATGAGCGTGTTTACCCAACTTTGCTCGACTGCCCGACTTTGCCCAACATTGCCCAACATTGCCCAATGTTGCCCGACGTTGCGCTGGTTAGCGCGGTGCGCAGCTATGCACAATTGTATTTAAATATGCTCAGTACTGGTAAAATGTGCTTAGCAGTGCTTTATATTGCTTAAAATAGGACACTCGTGCCTCAGGTGGTGCTGCAGGGCTGCCTATGTCAGATGCACATAGTACATTCCCTATACATGTTTGAAAACAGGTAGTGTCAAGTTAGGCATCCCTTTTACTGTATGTGCAAGTCAGAGAGAGGTGTCATTTCCAGGGTTCCTACTGAGTCAGTGTATGTGTATGTATTGCCTCTTTGCCAAGGCAAGGACGTACTGGGCATGCCTCCTTCTGCCTACTGACGCAGGCTCAGGTTGTTCCTCCTCCGAGTCACGCTGTGCCTGTGCAGGCCTTGGCAATGGTGGGGGGCTTTTTGGCCCTGCTCCATGCTGTTCCTGCTGCAGCTGTTTCCGCAGGATCATATTGTGTAGCATGGCACATACCATAACAATTTGGGTACATGTAGTTGGTGAGTACTGCAAGGCTCCACCAGATGTGTCCAGGCACCGGAACCATGACTTGAGCATCCCAAACACATGCGCAATTATGTTTCTTGTTTGTGCGTGTGCCTCATTATGGAGTTCTTGTTCAGGTGTGTGTGTGCATTTCTGATGGGTGTCATCAGCCATGGCTCCAGTGCATATCCAGCATCCCCCACTAGGTGACCATCAGGGATGTCCCCATTGGCAAATCTCTGGTACAGCTGTGTCAGATGCCAGATGTGGGAATCATGATAGCTTCCAGGGCAGCCAGCACACACATTCATTATTATGCCCTGGGCATCACACACAACCTGGCAGTTGATAGAGGGGAAGCCCTTGCAGTTGATGTAGACCCTACCCCGCTCACCAGGTGGTGCTTTGAAGCGTATGCAGTCTATTGCACCCACTACCTCGGAGTATTCTGCTATTTGGTGGAAAAGACGCATATTGCTGGCCAATGCCTCACGGGAATTGGGGAAATATACATGGTCATCGACATGTGCCGACATGGCATCCAGGAACTGGTGGAGTATCCTGGATGCTGATGCCTGTGAAATCCCCATCATATCACCAGTTGGTCTTTGGAAGATACCTGTAGCTAGTATTCTTAGACCAACACATACCTTGGTATCCACTGGGATGGGTTCCCCTCTGTTGGTTCTGTGTGTGAGGCATGGCCGGCACAGCTCAACAATTTGCTGTAGGAGGTCTCTGTCCACCCTATAGCGCTCCACTATCTCCAGCTCATGTAGCCCCTGGTAGGTTACCCTGGGTCTGTACACTCTTCTCCGTCTCCTCACTGTGGGTTGCTCAGCAGCATTCACAACATCACCACCTTCAGCACCTTGCACATGTTGGTTTATGATAGCAAGAGCAGCCCCTAACATTTTGTCTGACTTAAGCTTTTTAAGCGTTCCCTTTTTGTATACTGCAGTATTGCAGAGTTCTTGGGAAAAAACAGGGGGGATGCTGTTTGCAGAGTTTAAAGTGCTGGGCTGAGCTGGGCTAGTCTGCTGCCTGTGTAATTGGCTGATTCTGATATATTTCACCTGGAAACTCTGCTAGTTCTTCTTGGTTAACTTCCTACTACTTCTTTTCCTTCCTTTTGCCTTTCTGTTTCCGCCCGGGGGGAAGCGCCACGTAAACAAGTGCAAACGTGCGCAGACGCGTGCACATGCTGTGTGCATGTTTGCAAGGAGTTTCCTATCTTTTAATATTGTGCACCTTTGGTTTGAGGTTTTCAAATAGGACAACTGTAGGTATGCCTCTTGGAATCCTGAGCAACTCAAAGCAAACATTAGCCACTGTGCTCCAATTAACTTACAGCCTGTCGGACACACACCCTCATGAAGTCACTTATATTCTACTCTACTACTCACCTACTCCTACTCTTACACTCTTGGGACATGGCTCATATGCTGGGGAAAATTGGGATTCACTATCCTTATCCTCATTTGCATAGGATTGCCTACTAATGCATGGTTACATCTCTGACACTGAGCTTCCCCCCCTTAGCAACCACTACTCAGTGGCCATGTTGTCTTCAGCCTGCCATTCACCTTAATGGCAGAATAAGCTTTTTAGTGAAAATGCCTATTTTTGGCTTTTTAAAAATTATTTTCTTGTTTTTATAAGCGCTGCACGTTTGCGCGGTGCTGTGCTATGCTTAAACATCAGAGATCGGGGGAAAAAAAGTTAGATTTTTATATTTTTAAACATTTATAAATGCCAATGGCCTTATATTTGGCCATTGGCATGCTTCCTCAACTGTATGCATCCTTTATTTGGAGCTGACATAGCTCCGTTTAGCTATTTGCAGAATGGTACTCCGTTACCAATGGAGTACATTTCTGCAGCTAACACTAATCTTCCATGGACAGGTTAGTGTTTCCTGGATCACAAATTTACCTCATTTGCATAGCTTTCACCAGCAAATGATGTAATTTGCATACCATAACACTGCTCATGCAAGAGTAGCTTTAGTAGCTCTCGTGCATGCCCCTGCCGGCTATTCCTGGATTGCACGGCAGACATATTACCTGTTTGACGTCATACACTACTCTACAACTCCGTGCAAGCTTTTGAGAATCTGGGGGTGTGCATTTTGTATCTTGTCTTTGACCTAACAAGAAAATCCACTCATCATCACCTGCCCTTGCCTTGCTGTACGTAAGTTTTTAGGGCATAGTAACTCTTTTAGATTCAGATAGGAATATAGTAAAGTGTAGCTTAGATGTTTTCTTTATTTATTTGAGACTGTCCTGCAATGTTGTTTTAAATATTTCCTGTGATTTTGAACTCTGATGTAACTGATTATTTACTGAGTATTGTCTTGTTCTTTTGTTATTTATTATTAAATATAGTTTTTTTTTTTTTTTTAACATTTGTTGACCAGTAAAGTCCGACTAGGTTCCACAGAGCCTGTTTTCAGCGGAGGCCCGGGGAGAAATGCTCCAGATGCATGTCTTTGGAAAGACAGGTTAGTGTTTCCTGGATCACAAATTTACCTCATTTGCATAGCTTTCACCAGCAAATGATGTAATTTGCATACCATGACACTGCTCGTGCAAGAGTAGCTTTAGCAGCTCTCGTGCATGCCCCTGCTGGCTGTTCCTGGACAGAGAAACCATCCCCAGACTAACCTGTCTTTAATTGTGGCTGGTCTGTTTAAAGATATTTAAGCTGTTAGAGTACTTGCATATCTATTTGGTGACACTGTACGGGCAACTCCTAAGTAGCCTTGCTCTTGGTCAGACTAGCATTTGGAGTAATAGTAACATTACACAGTAGGATTGGATGCCCTTTATTAAGGGCCTTAAAGTAGCTGATAAGTGTGTGTGTGTGTGTGTGTGTGTGTGTGTGTGTGTGTGTGTGTGTGTGTGTGTGTGTGTGTGTGTGTGTGTGTGTGTGTGTGTGTGTGTGTGTGTGTGTGTGTGTGTGTGTATAAATCAAATGTCAAGGAGTGTGTGTGTCAGCTACTTGGGCAGGGACATGGAGCACTGGTTTGACAGATAGGGTACTGAAGATCTTGGTTTGGCCACTCAGCTGAGATCTCAACCCTATAGCTGTGCCAGTGGGGAGTCTTACTGGGGATATGAAGAAAGACAGAGAAACCATCCCCAGACTGACTGTGATCTCTGTGTGTTCCTAAGGGAAATTGCATTTTACTGTGTGTATACTTGTCATCTTCAAAGTGTGTAGATTTCCCACTGTTGCCAGTGATGAGGATTGAGGCTCCTTGATTACTTGGCCAGTGCAGGGGTGTCACAACATCTATATCTATATGTATATCTATAGCTATAAATATATATATATACATAAATACTGTTACAAGAGGAGCTAGTCCACTGCTAATGACTGCAGTAAAATCCTAGAGTTACAGGAGGTGAACTATGGAAGATGTACAGGGTAGTTGAAGTATTAACAAACCTGTCTATGCAACATGCTATACTTGCTGCTGATAGTCACAGTTTTGCAGATTCTTGCCCTTAGTAACACTGTGCTATCCATCTGCACCAAACATGTTGTGCCCTTCACAGCAAAGAAATCATGGACTGCTATTGTATCACTATGCAGGATTTGGTTAAGATGTGTCATTTTCATTTGCAGACCCATGGAATGCATGGTGTATATATCCCTGTGGATACCAAGGTATATGTGGCTTTGGAAATACCAATTGTAAGGACTTTTCAGTGGCAAATGGTGATATACTAGGCATCTGTTTCAAGGATACTTCATTGGTTCCTTGATGCCATGCTGCATCATATGGATGAGCATATGCAGTTTCCACATACTACAGAAGTCACAGAATCAACATCATGCAAGCATTTTATGATGTAGCCTGGTATGCAGAGAAAAATGTATATTAACTGCAAGGATTTCAACTCTGTGAACTTCTAGATGTTCTGTAATGCATGGGGTATAATATGCAATATTAGAACCTGCATTTCCCACATATGGCACAGATGTGACTTTTACCAGCAGTTTGTGTTGGGTGATTTTACCCAGGTGCATTGTATTGGTGATGTCAGATGTACTCTGCAGCCATGGTTAATGATACCTCTCAGAAATTCCTAGACCATGGTAGATAATAACTTTAACAGCATAGGGCTGTAACCACTTACAGTTAATATGACTGCATATACAAAGAGGTGCAGTGGGTACAGATACAGACAGCATCTCTTTAAGGGCATATTTCCTTCAGTGAGACTGTAGATACCTTCTTAAGTAAGAGAAAGCTGTGAGTTTCTGCTGCTGAATATGTAAAGCAGGTATACCGAAATGTATATTTGAGGCCTTCCTCTATGCAGGTGCATTATCATTGTCTTTTCCATGGGAAGAATACACAACAATCTGAAGGGCAATTTGTATCAAGCTGCCAAATGCCAAAATACATATGCATAAACAGTAGCATAATCTCCTCGATGCTTCCTGTTCACCTGTGCTCCATCTTGAGGATGCATCCAGTATTACTATGTTCATAAATGTGCCTTTAACTTCCACCCATTTCAACACCTTCTAAAAATGTCTACATATACTGGTAGTATAGTATAGATGTGGAATTAGCCTGCTGATGGCTTACTTGTAATGAGGCCTGAACAACTTGTGCATGGCCTCAGACTATAAAATCATGAACAAATGACACTGGCATAATTATATTATCACCATAGTTAAAGTTGACAAGGCAACATATTTTGTAAAGTAAATTTCTGTGTCATTTACACAAACCTGAAAGATTGCCTAACTGTAATATCTGTAACACAATGGGGCTCATGGTGGCTGCTGGATTTATATCATATAAATACCAGACTTGCAGCATGGTAGTTATGCTAATCGGCACCACCTACTGAATGTTACTGAATAGTTGTTTTCACATGTCATGACTGTGGGAAGGTTATACAAAGAGGCTTTCTCTGTCTCATGAACTCACATGAGCACCTACAAAGCATAATGAGCATGAGTGAGCTGGTCAATGACCTTTATAAGGGGTTCCACTTTGAATCATCGAAAGCTTGAAACATCGAAATTCTGATCATCGAGACCAGAACATCGAGTTTCAAACCATCGAAGATTCAAAGGGAATGTGAAAAAAAGAAAAAAAACTCTAAAAACTATTTTATGAAGAGGGGGCTTCACCCCCTGCACCCCCCATGTGTGGGGCTGCACCCCCCCCAACTTTAATATACCAACTCCGAGATCGCACTACAGTGGGGTAAAGGGAAATCTCTATTTTAGCACTATATGCAGAAGTGCTAAACAGGAGATTTTCCGTACCCTTTCTGCAGTGCCATCACAGAGATGGGACATTCACAGACACAGTGTGCATGGCACCTTGCTGCCCTGCAGAAACACTAGCTTTTTCCCTTTTTTACTTACATTGTTCTTCCCCTTGACAACATTGATGTTCTAAACACTTGATGATATGGTCTCGACCATATGAATTTCGATGGTTTAGAATTTCGATGTTTTCAAGTGGAACCTTACAGGGACACTGAAAAAGCAATGTTGCATTCATAGTCAATGTAGCTATGAAAGAACAATTTTTTTGTTCATGGTTCAGCAATATGCACCTGCTACACTAATTACCTGCCATCTTTCACACTGTGATACTGCCCTACTATGCTGACATTTACTGTGTTACATAATGACCACACCACACCACAGCAGGTTGCACTATGATGCATAGTACATGCTGAAGAAGTAGACAGATATGAGCATTAGAGGACTGCCATTGTTCTCTAAACTGCAACCAAGTGAATGGCCATGGCTTTCAAGGGCAATGAGTGTGGCAGGACAAGCTGATGGAGCAACAAGGAAAGTAAAATTTTCCTTTACAATGGGATGCATAACTGGAAAATGTTATAAAAGTGCCCAATATAAATAGATACCACTAAACAAGGTATAAATCCCTATGTCACCAGATGGGTTGCCAACTGGCTCACTGACAGAACTCACACTGTAAAAGTTGCAGACTCCAAATCTGACCTCAAAGCAGTGACAAGTGGAGTACCACAGTGTTCTGTCCTGGGACCTCTCCTGTTTGGTATCTACTATCTAAAGTACAGGCTAACACAGAAGGCCTCTGGCTAATGAAGTTCTCAGATGACTGGAAACTAGGAGCCATAATCAAGTCCCCAAATGATGTAAACATCCTACAGAAGGGACTCGCTGAGACAGATGCCTGGTGTCAGAGCCATAGCCTCAAGCTCAATGCCAAAAAGTGCAGTGTCATCCCCTTTGGTAAAAACCCTGTACCCATGAACTACCACATAGGCAGCAATCTACTTAACACCCAATGTGTGGTAAGAGACCTTGGGATCCAGGTGGACAGCAGTCTCTCCTTTGATAGTCACATTGCCACAGTAGTCAGGAAGTCCTCCTATGTTGCACACCTCATCATAAAAGGGTTCTCATCCAGGAAAAAAGAGATCATTGTTCCCCTCTACTCGACACTCATTAGACCCATTATAGAGTACAATGCCCCTTTTGGAATGTACCTCACAAGACATCTGCAGCAGCTAGAAAGGCCATAGCAGTACCTCACAAAGAGGATTACTGGCCTCAAACAAATGCCTACACTGACCGTCTCAAAAAACTCCAGCTTTACTCCGTAGCATATCGCCTACTCCGAGGTGATCTCTTCTTAACATATAAAGCTATGTCAAACCCAGAGCTGTTGAACATGCTATACCTAAAGAAATCCCAATCCCTCCAAGCTACACGGTCAAGGGACCTAAACCTTGTCACCACAATAAGGACATGCTGGAGGGATAGATTCCTGTCCCAGAGACTTCCCATACTCTGGAGCAGGCTACCCATCTATGTCAAGCAAAGTTCTTCATTAGCACTCTTCTAGAAAAATTTTGATGAGTGGATGTGAAATAGGAAATACACCCCGGGGATCACTTCTGTGTCTCTGCTCGACAGTGGCACAGGAAAATAACTTTCTTGGGTGGCGTAAGCCAGGGAACCTTGTTGGCTAGGCTTACGTAGGCCCTTGGGCCAATAGCCTAGTACCTACCTATGAACCTAAGACAGAAAAAACAGTGGCATTTGGCATGAGGGTGGCAATTTTCTCAACTGTACGCATAGGATGATGAGGTCTCTTTAATGCCTTGTTCAAGTCTCTTGAATCAATGCATATTCTATGAGCAGCTACCATGGAAGACACACACTCAATTGGTTCTGTGACTGGACAAATCACACCTTCCTGCACCATTTTGTCTAACTGGACTTTGACTTTGTCCTGCATAGCTATTGAAATCTCCTTGTTGGTCTGACTACTGGACAGATCTCTGGGTCTACATTCATGGAGTACACAACTGGAAGTTTGCCTAACTTGTCGTTGAACATATCAGCATACTCTGATAAAATAGCATCAGTAAAGCTGGAACTGGGACATGATGGACTTCTATGCTAAAAAAAGCAGTTTCATTTTTAAACTGTCTCTAAGACCAGTTGTTTCACATTAGTAAGGTTTGTGGTCTGCACTGTTGTGGCAGGACATGAAGCTTACATCCTTCTGAGTTGGGAGTTGCTGACTGAAGGCTTAGTGTCTGTTCTAAAGTGTATTAGTTCTGGTTTAAGCACTTGAGCTTTGGGCCAGTTTTTTTACATTAAGAAGGTATGGTCTGCACTCTTGTGGGAGGCTGGATTCTGCCCTTCTGAGCTGGGAATTTCTGGTCACAAGCTTATTGTGCCTGCTTATTTGAACTGTTTCTTTCTGAAAATGATGATCCTTGTTGCTGCAGCATAGACCAGATTCAGGCCTGCTGAATCCAGCTTTGTTTGTATAACTTGAGCACTGACCCAGGCCATATTTTTTGGAGAAGGTTCCCCTGCACCCTAGCAGCAGGAGTGTGTAGATAGAACTTGTCTGAAGACTGCTGGAGCAGGGCTCAGTTTTGAGCTTTGTTCATGTTAATTGGGTAACTTGTTTAAATCAGTTGTTCGTTTTCTATTGTTTTATATATATATATATATATATATTTAAAAAAAAATGCATTCTATTCATCTGCTTTTACTGTATTTGTTTCGTCCCACTTTATTACTAGTGGCATTGACTACAACTCTGATCTGAGACATATGACAATAAGTATCCTTTTCTATGCATTTAAAGAGTTTTTTTGATTGTATCTGCTTTATTTTCTGAAAAAAAAAATGTACTTGTTTCCCGCCTTTCTAAGCTAGTACAGTCCAGTTTTCAGGTTAAGTGCTGAATTCAGGGCTGTGTTACAAATCTCTGTGTTTGCCCATACCTTACCTGGAGAGAAAGAAGTTTCTCTGTTCACCTGTGAGAGAGGGGAGCTTTGAGCAGCCTATCTGTCCCTGGAGGAGAGGTTTCAGCCCAGAAATTAGTAGTTTATTGGCCATTTTTGGCTAATTTCTGTCTCTTTCATTTCCCTGCTATAAATACCGCATTTGCCCGGTTTTGCACACCAGGCAGCACCAGTTAGCTATGGTATAACTATTCCCAATCACAAAGTCTCCTCTTCAATTTTTCCCTTGGAACTAGACAAACTTTCAACTTAAGCACTCAAGCCATTCATTTCTCAGCCCAGCACTTGCTCAAAACTCATAGCAAGCACTTATAAACCCTAGCACTAGACCCTCCTATACTGTACAGAAGGACAAGGCTCTCTATTCAACCATACCAGCCATTCAGTAAAACAGTTCACTGTACCTATCCAGGCATGTCCCAAGGGCAGTTTCAGGCATACTCTTCAGTCCAACTGGTGAATCTGGGCATTTTGAGGCAATGTTACAACTGCCTCATATACGCAGACAACCCACTCCTACCACCAAACACTACTACATGTGAGAGATGCAATTATACAGCCTAACTGGAGGCTAAGCTCTCTCAACCCAAGGCTGGATCAGACAGTCAAGAGGAGAAGGGAAATACCTGCATCACACCACCAGTCTCACATACACCCATTAAACCAGCACTGGGATAAAACACACATAAATACACAAAAACATACTTGGAGGCTCTAAATAAAAATCTGCAAAACAAAAACAACAGAGACCTCCAAAGCAGACATCCAAGCAACCTCCACCACCCAACACAAATCATGAAACAAATACATCACAAAACCAGTGTGCCATACAATCACAGCCCTTAAGACAAAATAACATACTCAACATATTAGCAATAGGTGACTCTATAGTCAGGCACACTGACGTCCCACTCACTAGGCTAAATAAGGAGAAGGTTGCTGTTAGCTGCCTGTCAAGTTCCAGGATCCGCCACATAACACAAGCACTCAGGTCACTCCAGAACAAGTACAAATATGACTCTGTCATTGTCCATGTTGGTGTGAATGACCTGAGACATACCTCCATGGACTACATGAAAAGAGACACGGAAGAGCTCTTCGATCTTGTAACCCAGGCTGGTATGACCCTGACCCTGAGTAGCACCCTGCCCTCACCAAGAATGATACCACAGTATAAAGAAAAAATTATCAATTTCAACAATTGGCTAAGTTTCTGGTGTCATTCAAAGAGGATCCAGTGTCTGTCCGCCTGGGATGACATGATCGACAAACCACACTGCTTTGCTAGAGACGGCTTGCACCTGTCACCCTTAGGCTTTCGAATACTGGCCAAGGCTCTTGCCACCCCCATAGTGCTTTTTTTAGGCAAGGCTCAAAAGACAAATCCACTGCCATAAATAGCACAAGTAACAAAAAACTGAGGGTGATGCTACTCAATGCCAGAAGTCTAAATCTCAAAATGTACACACTAGAGGCACTCCTCAGTATGGAGAAAATCGATATATGTGCAGTAACAGAAACCTGGTTTAAGGCTCCAGAGAGCACCCCAGCACTACCAGGCTACAACTCATACCATACATTTCTGCCACAGAACCCGGACCGAAATACAAAAGGCGGTGGCGTATCCATATTCATCAAGGATACCCACACCTCCAGGTTAGTGGCACAGCACGATGCTTCAGAGATCATCCACATGCAACTAACAATGGGCAAAACTGTAATTCAAGTTGTAGCTTGCTACAGCTCACCCACCATGTCCCAGGACCCCCATTCCGCATTTCTGGAAACACTGGGAAATATAAAGGTCCTACCAAACACCCTAATATTGGGTGATTTCAATTACCCAAACATTAATTGGGAGAACTACTTAAGTACTAACTCCCTTGTCCAACATTTCCTAGAATTTATAAACTCAAATGCCCTGGATCAACTGGTCAACACTCCCACCAGAGGTGACAACATATTGGACCTGGTCATCACCAACATGGGCGACCGGTGCTCCACACTGGAGGCCAACCCCTCACTGGTTAGATCTGACCATAAACAAATCACTTTGGATATCCACATTCTGCCCCCACCCCCAGACAAGGAAACCACCGTGAAAAACTTTTCAAAAGCAAACTTCACATTACTTAAGACCAAGGTGGAAAGTATCAAAGCCCCCATGCTAAAGGATAAAATTGTCCAAGCTGCAAAATCCTTTACTAATGCATTCTATGGGCACCTACAAGAATGCATGGATCATGCTATCCCAAGCAAAACCAAGACTCACTCCTACAAGAAAAGGAAACCAGTCTGGTGGACTCCTGCCATAAACAAGCTATGCAAAAGAAGGAGGAAACTAGTACAGAAAAGAGTAAAATCCCAAGAAGGGAAGACATCCCTGATTAGTATCAGCAAGAAACTACAATCCCTCATAAAATCATCCAAGGCAAGTTTCGAAAGAAAAATTGCCAAGGATTCTAAAGATAACCACAAGGCATTCTTTAGCTATGTCAAGAATCTAAGTGGCAATGCTCAGATCTGCTCGGAGTTAGTGCAGAATGGTACAAAATACACTGAACCGACTGATATTGCCAACATCCTGGCAGACAGGTTCAGCACAAACTTCACCCCCCTCTCACCCCCAGAAGGGCCCATAACCATACCAGAAGAATGTAGAGCTCCTGAAATCACAGACACTCAGGTTAAAACAGCCCTCTCCAAAGCCAAAAACACAGCATCAATGGGAATGGACAGAGTCCCAGGCTGCGTTCCACATGAGCTCAAAGATGAACTAACCCCTCACCTAAACACACTGTTCAAACTCAGCCTCTCCACAGGATACGTACCCATAGAGTGGTGCACAGCAATGGTTATTCCACTCCACAAAGGTGGAGCCACAACAGACCCCGGTAACTATTGCCCTATAAGCTTGACTAGCTTGGTCTGCAAGGCTATGGAGCACATCATCATGGAACTCATTAACAGAGACATTGGGAACCTCCAAACTCTGGACCCTACCCAGTTTGGCTTTGTTAAGGGCAGATCATGCCTCTTAAACCTGGTGAACTTCTTTGAGACAGTTACCAAGGCTATAGATGAGGGAAAGGTGGTACACACAGCTTACCTAGACCTCGCAAAGGCCTTTGACACCATTCCCCATTCTGGTATTATAGACAAGCTCACCAGCCTGAACATAAACCCCTACGTCACAAGATGGGTTGCCAACTGGCTCACGGACAGAGCCCACATGGTAAGAGTTGATGGAGCTAGGTCTGACTCTAAACTGGTTACAAGTGGTGTTCCCCAGGGCTCAGTCTTAGAACCCCCCCCTGTTTGGCATATACTTCTCAGAGGTACAGGCAAGCACTGGACTATGGCTGACCAAGTTCGCAGATGACTGCAAACTAGGGGCTGTAATTGACTCTCTGGCTGACATAGACATCCTCCAAAAGGGTCTCACTAAGATGGATACCCGGTGTCAAAATCATGGCCTCAAGCTAAATGCCAAAAAGTGCATAGTCATCCCCTTTGGAAAAAACAAAGTAACCACAAACTACCACATAGGTGGTAGTCCCCTAAATACAGAAGATGTAATAAGGGATCTAGAGACCCAGTAGACAGTAAACTCTCCTTTGATAATCACATTGCCAAAGTGGTTAGAAAATCCTTCTACATGGCACACCTTATCACAAAAGTATTCGCATCCAGATCAAAAGAGGTCATTGTGCCCCTCTACTCATCGCTCATCAGACCCATCATAGAGTACAATGCCCCATTTGGGATGTATTTTACAAGACACCTGAAACAGCTGGAAAGACCACAGAAGTACCTCACCAAGAGGATCACTGGCCTCAAACAGATGCCCTATGCAGCTCGACTGAAGAAACTCCAGCTGTACTCGATTGCATAGCACCTACTCAGAGGTGATCTCTGCCTGACATACAAGGCCATGTCCAACCCAGAACTGATCAACATGCTCCACCTAAAGAAAAGCTTATCCCCTCAAGCCACACGCTCTAGAGATCTAAACCTCACCACAACAATAAATAGGACATGCTGGAGGGATAGATTACTGTCACAGAGACTTCCCATGCTTTGGAACAAGATTCCAATTTACATTAGGCAGAGCTCCTCGCTAACACTCTTCAAGAGAAACCTTGACGAGTGGATGGGAAACAGAAAGTTTACCCCAGAGATCACTTCAGTGGCTCTGCTGGACAGAGGCACAGAGAATTAATCTAAGGGGGCGGCGAAAGCCAACACATTCTGGCTAGGCTTATAAATGCCTTCAGGTAGATAGCCTAGTACCTACCTATGAACCTATGAACCTATAATAATAACTGCACCGCTCTTCAGACTCCATAAAATTGCAAGTTGTAACTGTTCCCAGCCGAATAGCATGATAGCACCACTGAGCCTTCGGTTTGAATCTCTTCACCTCCATAAGCAATAAGCTTTCCACAATTGGCCAAATTAAGTTGCTCACCAGCTCTCAATCTAGCAAATGTTTCTGCTGACATCATATTACACTTTGCACCAGTGTCCACTTTGAGCTATTTGGGCTTACCATTGATCAGGACAGTACAAAATACTTCATTCTTTTCCAACAAATCTACTGCATTAATCTTTCACCAACCACTGATACACCATCTACATAGAAAGTAGGACTGCAGCTTTCTATATGATCAACTTGCTTTTTTGAGTGACCTTTCTCAATAACTGAATGAGGCTTGCTTGATTTACAAAACTTTTCAAAGTGGTTCCATTTTTTACACTCGCAGCATTGCTGACCAAATGCTAAGAACTTCTCTCTTTTAGACTCATGATAGGCTCCACAATTACAGCAGTTAACAAGACTTGACTTGGATTTTGCTGACTCACCCTTGTACTTCACTAAGCATGTCTATTTTGCTGATCTAGCCCCATTTGGGATGTATCTTACAAGACACCTGAAACAGCTGGAAAGACCACAGAAGTACCTCACCAAGAGGATCACTGGCCTCAAACAGATGCCCTATGCAGCTCGACTGAAGAAACTCCAGCTGTACTCGATTGCATAGTGCTAACATGGGACTGTTTGTCTAGCCCAAAATAACACACTTTATAGGTATTTTGGCTGTTGTTCTAGCCATACATAATCAAAGTACAAGCAGCTAGCTCCGTATGTTAATACGGAGTTGCCACTAACACTGGACTGTTTCTCTAGCCCTAAATAACTCAATTTATATGCATTTTGACTGTTGTTCTAGCCATACAAACATTTAGCTCCATATCTCTTTATGGAGCAGCCGCTAACAATCGACTGCTTGTCCAATCTTAAATTGCTCAACCAAAGCTTTGACTGTTTATCCAACCCTAAATAGCCTAATTTCATGCAGCTCACTCCAAATGTCTACTTAGAGTTGCCGCTAACCCTGACTGCTTTAATAGCTCATAATAGCTCTACTGGAGGTATTTTTGACTGTTTTTCTAGCCCTAAATAACCTGATAACTAACAGTTGTTATATAAATGAACTCTGTCTGCCCTGCAGGTCTCCACCGAGTTCATGCCAACACATTAATGCTGTTATTGTATGGCTGTATTTCAAATACATGTCCTAGATCCTCTTACATTGTTAGACCACTCATAGGGAATTCATAGGGAATTACTCAGTTTACTAGTTTTATTATACCATTCTAAGGGAATTAATCAGGGAGCTACTAAATTAATATACAGGCTAGGCCATTCTAGATTGTATATAAATTGCGGTGACTTAATTGCTATTACTGCTTTCTTTTCTAGTTTGCACCTTATGATTGTTTTATGTTCTCATACAAAATAGATCTCTAAAAGTAGTCTATTGAGAGTTTCATGGTTCAATATGGAACATAGAATATGAATGTGAGCCCTTAATTGTTTAGTTTGAGTTACTACTGTACTGTTTCCACAGTTGCTCAGCTCCTTACTTGCACTCCACCCCACCAACATTATCTCTTAGTCTTGCTAAAACCTTAACAAGCTGACATTATACTGTTTTCTCTCTGTCTCTCTTTCAGCCTGGAAGCCCTGTGCTAAGACACAGGCTGTCTCATCCACCTCCTATCTACCTTCCTAGAGTACCCTTTTAACAGAAATAATTCCCTGAGTCAACACCAATTTCTGGACTGCTAAAAGTGCCACTCACCAGCATCACAGTCAAGGCGTTAGCTACTGGGCAGTAAGGGCCTGTACTGAACTCATTAAGAGTGAGTGCCATTTTAAACTATTGTAAGGGCTAGCACACCCGTGGACCTACCCCAAGGCTTTTCCTCCCCTTATAATTATTGTCCTAACCAAGTAAGCTAACTGTTGTGGTTCCCCTCTTTACCACTAGATGGCAGCAAAACACAGGCCATGAGAACACTGTTTCTGACTTACTAAGGTTCCCCCAGCCCCACTACATAACACATAGTCCAAGAATCACTAACTCTAGCATACATACATACCAAGCTAGCTCCCCAAGGAAATAAATAAGAAAGTATTACCTTTCAGACACTAGACTGAAAGGCATACTTCTAGCAAGCTGACCCTCTTTACTTTAAGCCTCTACTAAGCTGTGTTCTCACACAATTCCTTGCCCTACTCTAGACACTAGACAGATAAACACCCCTTGCATTTTTAGCTAACTACAGTTTACATAGATAGTGTTACCTACCTACTTAAGGCATTGAAAGTGCTCAGTCTCTCTGCATTACTGATTACTTCTCAGCAGGCTCCCACTCTATGGCTCTACTCACTCCGCTCCCCTACCCTACCCCCAATTCCCACCCACCCACAGTGGTCCTAGATTTAAACTAACTAGACCACTCCCACTCTCCCCTTCCACCAATCATACACACCTACCACTATACATATACAGCCACACCCCTCCTGTACCTACATACTTACTCATACCTTCCTATAGTATTCCTTCCCCATCCAATACCAATTGGGAATACTTCCCACTTAGTTAACCTACCCTCTCTATAAACCTTATTATATTCCCCCAGCCAATTCTATTCTTATTATATTCACCCATCCCCACCCCCACTAATCTGTACTATTTAACTCTAAAGAATGCCTAAGGTAACTAAACCCGTCACAACCAAACTAACTCTTCTAACAACATGTATATTTGTCCTTACCTCAGCCTATATCCTCACCCTCATTGAAAAACCAACCTTTGACCATTTTAATTACTCTCCAAAACAAACTGCTACATTTACCCTTACCTACACACATACTCAAATAAATATCACTTCCAATCCAAGCTACCTGCTACCCAGATACCATAGACTCTCACATATTAAATACTACAAACAGACAGCAAACAAAGTAAAATATCTAATAAGCCATACTTATAACTGTACTCTAAGACTAAAACATCCCTCCTTAAAAGATGGCGACATTCACCCTAATCCAGGCCCACATACTGTCAGCTTAAGCAATACCTCCAACCCCAATTCCGCACCCCTTGTTAACCTCTCCATACCCCCCAATTCTTTCCTTATAGGACATCTTAATATACAAAGTATTAATAACAAAATAGCCCACACTCACGCCCTGCTAGATATTTACTCCTTTGACATCCTCTGCCTCACAGAAACTTGGCTACAATCTCATACCAAAGACAATGAAATCATTCCCCTAGGATATAATATATTAAGACAAGACCATATTAAATGAAAAGGTGTGGGAGTAGCAATCTTATATAAAGATGGGCTACACATCACGTCTTTACCTTATAACCCACCACAGGATAATAATGCTGAAATCCTCATCTCCAAATTTCAAATCAACTCTAGCAAATCAATATATATAATTTGTATCTATCTTCTCTCAGGTAACAATACCAATACTATTGAGGATATCCTTAGCTGGATATCCTCTACTTATCCACAAGAAACTATTATACTAGGTGACTTCAACACAGACTGGAATACTGTAAATGCTGAAAACTCCACTACTCACATTAATCTTTACGGCTTTAGTCAAACAATTACCTCTATAACCAGAATCAACAAACCAAATAAAAAAGAAACCACCTTAGATTGGATTCTCACTAATAATCTTAAACTAACTTATATAACTGGAACTCTGCCTGATGATGTAAGCGATCACTCACTGACCTACATTATAAGGCAAAAAATTATATTACTAACCCCCCCACTTATAGGGTATCACGGACCAACAAACACTTCAACCAAGTAATATTTCAAAATGAACTAAGTGCCTGTGACTGGAAGGCTTTAAAAATCCTTCCACTTGATGTGGCTGCTAAAGACTTCATCTCCAGATTCTTAAGTATCCTTGATAGGCATACTCCTAAATGCTCCATCAGAATGAAAACCAAACCAGCCCCATGGCTCTCTCAGGAAACCAGACAAAAAATATTACTTAGAAACAAATCATGGGCCAAATGGAGAGCTTCCAAAACTCTCTCTGACCAACAAAACTTTAGGCAGCTTAGAAATATTACAAAAAAGGCAATACTTACTGACAAAAAGGACTACTACTGTAACTTACAGGAAATTCACCAAAATAACCCACAGAAATTCTGGTCAGGAATCAATCGTCTCTTACTCCCAGGCCACTCTCGTACTCCAACCCCACTAGGGTCTGATCATAATAGCTCCAACCAAACTGCTAATGCTTTCAATGCTTTCTTCACTGAGACCATACAGTCACTTGCCAGTCAACTAACCCCAGATATCTCAAAACCTCATACCACCAGTCATGGCCCTCTTCCAACATTTAAGTTCAACCCATCCCTAGAGATCTCATCCTCAAATTCATCTAAAAACTTAAGCCTTGCACTCCTTCAGCTGACAAGCTACCATCTGAATACCTGCAAAAAGCAGCCAAAGCTACTGCATTCCCAATATCCATCCTCATTAATAGAACTATTACAGAGGGGTATATCCCAGAAATCTGGAAAATCTCTCACCTCTACACAAAGGTGGTAACTCTAAAGATTATTCTAACTATCGGCCTATAGCCCTTTTATTCCCCCCAGCAAAAATTATGGAGAAATGTATTCACCATCAGCTTTTAGACCACTTAACACAACATAACATTCTTGCTAATTGCCAACATGGCTTTAGGCCATTTCATAGCACCTCTACCGCCCTCTTATCCATCACAGATTTCATTAATAAAAATTGTAACAGTAATATCCTCTCATCTGCACTCTTTATCGATCTTTCAAAAGCTTTTGACATGGTTAACCACACCCTTCTTATTAACATTCTAGAGTGCCTTTCCCTTGATATTCTGGCTATCCAATGGTAAAGGTCCTACCTTAGCAATAGACAAAAAGCAGTTCTCTGGGAGCAGAACCTTTCATCCCTCCTACCAGTCACCCTTGGAGTCCCTCAGGGCTCTATTCTAGGCCCCCTCCTTTTTTCACTATTCATTAATGACCTGCACACAGCAATTCCTCAAGCCACCTGCATACAATATGCAGACTATTCAACAATCATATGCTCAGCTAACTCCCCCTCAGAACTACATTCTTCAACTCAGAAGGTATTCATCATAATTGAAACCTGGTTCTTAAAGCATTGCCTCCTTCTAAATGCTAAGAAAACAAAGGTCCTACTCTTTGCCCCTACCAGTAAGTCCTCCCCAATAGACTTCTCTATTAGTTCTAACAGCGGTACCATCATATCCCCAGACTCCACTACTAAACTGCTAGGAATTACTATTGATAATAACCTTAACTTTGACAGCCATATAAATAACACTATAAAATCTGTAAACAAAAAACTTGGCTCCTCATACAGAATCAAACCCTTCCTAACACAATCAGCAAGAACCAAAATTGCTCACTCTCACTTAATCTCAACACTTCTTTATGCCTCACCCATTTACTTTAACCTAAAAAAAAATAACCTTAGCAAACTAAATAATTGCTACAATAGTATTGCCTGATTTGTTACTGGCAATCCCTTTAGAACCCATCATTGTCTGAACCTACTGCAACTAGGCTGGCTAGAATTACAAAATCTCCTGGCATATACGCAACTCACCATTGCCTACAAGCTATTATAGCAACCTATCAATACTCCTATACTCTCTAACCTTATCATTCCCTACAAAAACCTTGATTCACTACGCTCCTCTAACAACCTTCTAGCCACCACAACAAAGTCCAACAACAAAGCAGGTGATTCCTTGTTCTCAAACACTGTAGGTAAACATTGGAACTATTTACCTATAGAACTTACCTTACTTCCCTCTCTGCCTCTTTTTAAACAAAACCTCAAAAAACATCTGAAAATCCATTGGTTATGCCCCTGCAGCAATCCTGATTAATCCTTTTAGTCTATACTTCTCGCCACTCTCTTTCACTTTCCTTCATCAACACTGTAGCTTATCCCTCTAAGGACAGAGCTGTAAATAGTATTTCCTATACTACCTATTTTACTGTTTTTACCTATGTATTATATAACTTATCGATTTTATCAAACTTTGTCTGACACTGTTTAACAGTTTTATCTTTTATCCTTTATATTGTGTATACATAGTTTTGTATATTCTGTTGTGGTTATATTGGAGCTTTTCTCCTCGGGCCTCTACTGAAAATGGAAATATATCCAGCTAGACTACCCCGGTTAACAAATGTAAAATAAATAAATACAAATAAATAAACTTGCTAGAAAGCCTAGATTCTCTCAAAGAATCCTGCAGGGGTTGCAGCTGCCATCTGCTTAGGCCTGTTTCTACTTGCCATGTGTTGCATGCTATATATGTTTGCTCTAGAGGCTGTTGAAACCATGCTTTTATCACTTGGAAACATACTTGGGTGTCTTTCTGTGAGCTCATGGATTTGGCAAAACTCTATAGCTTTGCTCAATGTTAAATCACTGCCATGAAGCAAAATCTTTCTCACTGCAGCATTATTAACACCACACACAAGTCTGTCCTTTATTAACTCATCTTTCAAGTCACCAAATCTACTCGTTTTAGCCATATTTCTCAAGTCAGTGATATAAGCTGCAAATGTTTCACTTGGCTTTTGGTCTCTTGTATAAATAAAGTGCCTCTCTAATGTAACATTTGTCTGAGGGTTGCACATTTCTCTAATTTACATTTCAAGCACTCAGGGTCCTCTCTTGATTCAGTCGGTACCACAATATGGTGGTTTCCCCCTTTCCTGCATGCACTGCAGGTGCATACACAAATAAATGCTCTATTTCAATGGCCTCTGACCCAGCTAAGTTAAGCAAATGAATGCCCTTGTATGTGCATCTTTGTCAGAAAAAGCTGCGTGTATGACAATATTGTATTCCTGCTCAAATACTCCCCAATTCTCTGCAATATTATGATCAAGCACAAGTGTACTGGGTCTGCGAAATGGCTCTGCCACATCAACACACAATAGTAAAGATGCTCAAAATTATATACAAACATACACATGCATAAATATGCCAGAACTTTATGCCAGAACTTGTAATTAATCCCAATAGCAGAACAGACTCTTTGAAACAACTGCACTTTGCCAAATAATTCTCCGTAGCACAAGAACACTTTAAATCACTGTATTTTGTGAAACCACTCCTTCTCAGTGTAAGAAATACTTTGAAATTACTGTACTTTGCCAGTAAACTGTATACAGCAGAAACTGAGTAAGAAGCACTTCAAAATGAATGCACTTTGCACATAAACTGTACACAGCACAGAAACTCTTCAAATGGCTGTACTTTGTGAAATAACTCAGTACAGTGTAAGAAACACTTTGAAATGGCAGCACTCTGTGAATAAACGCACACAGTACAAGAAACATTTTGAAATGGCTGTACTTTGATTGCACTTTGCAATATAATTGTACTTTGCACCCAGCAAACTCAGTGAAATAATTATACCATAATAAAGCACACACACATTCTGCAAACACTTTGCACACTCTGAGATACTTTGAACTCTAGTTATGCTTTGAATGGCTTTGGTCAATGCGAAATAATAGTTTATGCCCAAACATGGTCTTTTACTAAAAAACATGCAGTTTCCTTGCTTTTTAAGCTTAATTTGCCTTTTTATTGTACTCATTATGCCCATTTAACCTCTCATCATGCTCATTATACTTTTCTTGTGCTCATTTTCCTTTAAACATGCTCATTATGCAAATCAAAGTTACTTCTGAGACCTACATATCTGTGCTAGTTTTATCAAATATCATGGTTTCGAACATGTCATTTAATTAATAATGCATTTTGTGCCTTTCGTTTGATTGATAATACATTTTGTGCTACTCATTTTTCCCAAAAACGTAAGCATTCAATGTAGAGTATGATTCACCAGAATGCTGCACTTGTGGGCCTGACTGTTAAGAACCTTAAAAAGTGACACATAATAAGAAAACCAACACTGCATACCAGCAGGTCTGGTGAAAGAGATTATTTTAAGTTGTTCTTTTGAGTTTGTCATTATTACTGCTCATCAGCAGGAGGTCTGATGTTAGAAACTATATATTAGTTAACTGTCTGTATATTATTACCTTTACCACTCACCAGAGCAAGGCCTGGGAAAACAGATTTAAATTAATTTGCTTCAGTTTATATTTCTGTCTGCTTGCCAGGGTTAGACCTAGTGAAGGGACTTGCAACCCTGTGTCATTGTGTGATTGTGCTAGAAACTCACAACCCTGCATAATTGCATATCATATCCATTTCCCAGTGTGAACCCTGGGGAGAAAGAAGTATAGAAAGGCTTTGCATTTAACTCATGATTTTTTTATTGAGCTTGAACTCACCCACATTCAGTGCCACAAGGGTGGTTGTATGTTATGAAGTTGTACTGTGTAATAGAAATGTATCACCAAATGTTTTGATTTCCACTTTGCTATATTTTAGTCCCTGTTGGGAAAGACTGCAAGTTTTCTGTTTATTGCAATATTTTATTTATTTATTTAGTATTTTTTAACAGAAGACTTGTGTTTGCTGCAGTCATTTACTATAGCTTGTATATGCAGCTAACAGCTAACTTAAAAATTACCATATCTATTTGTAATTGCCATAACAGGGAAAGTACAGTTGTGTATACTTACCATAAATGTAGCTGTTCGAGTGTATTCACTGTTGCCATCCTGACTGGTGGGATTTCCTGCTGTGGAAGCCCTTGGCTGGCCTGACTACTAGAAAATAATCTCCCTCTTCCAACAGCTGGCAGATGCCCTGACTGATGTCATTATGCTTGGGTATAAGGGGAGTCAGCCAACGTCATGATCTCAGTTTTTTCTTGCCCCCTGAAAGTATGAGCCCCTCTAGATGGGCCCTAAAGTCATGGACCTTTGACAGAAAACCTAAGCAAGGAAAGGGGTAAGATGAGGGACTCCTTGACTTAAGAAGAAGCTTGTTCAAGCCTAGCCTGTAGGCTAAGGGAGAAGGGGGAGGGAAAGAATGCTGCAACACTGAATACACTCAAAGCTCTACCTTTATGGTACATATACACAACTGTACTTTGTTCTTCATGTTTCACTGCTGCAGTCCCGAATTGTGGGATTATTCCCAAAGCTGAGGAGAAGGGTGGAAGGCAGATTAAGGAGAGGAAAGGATGCCCTGCAGAATGGCAGAGGTAAATCCTGATCTGGACATGGAAAAGGCTGATAAGTGGTAATGTTTGGTATAGGTATGCAGTGAAGACCAGGCAGCAGTTTTTAGGGTGTTCTTGGTGGGTACTCCTTTTAGAAAAGCAATAGAGACTGCAGTTGCCCTAGTAGAGTGCGCCCTGACAGCATCAACTGACTTCTCACCATGATGGCTGTAACAAAAGGTGAAACAAAGAGAGATCTATTTAAAGACAGTCTGTTTGGAAACCGGTTTCCTTCAGTACTGCTAGCAAAGGCCACAGACAGCTGATCTCATTTTCTTTAAGTCTTTGTTCTGTCAAGATAGTAATGGAGCTGCTAGAAGGGATTCAGAACTGCAGGCACTCATGGCAGTGGAGACAGTGGGACTTTTCCTCATCTTCCACCCAGACAGAGTCTCTGTCAGGACTAATCCCTCCTTTATGCCCAGGGTGGTGGCAGACACCTCCTTAAGTCAAGCCATACATCTGCCTACTTTCTTCACCAAACCACAAAACTAAGGGGAAAGAATTCTTCATTCCTTGGATGTATATAGGCAGCTCCATTACTATCTTGAAGGAGTACCCACCAAAAACATCCTGAAAACTGTGGTCTGGTCTTCACTGCATATGTTTACCAAATATTACCACTTATCAGGGATTATCAGGCTGAAATAGCTGAGGCATGGATTTTTGTGGAAGAATAAGACAGGCCTTTGTCAAAGAGACTTGCTAGATAGGACAGGATAATTCTGATCTTGGCTAGATGAGGATTCTCATTATGTTACCCATACCAAATGGATAATCTTTTCCATTTAGCCGAGGAGGATTTCCTAGTACTAGATCTTCTGGCCTCTTAGGATGTCCACTACCTGTTTGTTTAGGATAGGATCTCTCCAAGATGTTGTTATTCTCTGTGCTGATAATTTGAGGGTCCACAGGTTGGAGTGTACAGTCTTTCAGTTGTTCTGTGTCAGAAGGTATAATCTCTGTAGCATCTGCCATGGTTTCATGATGGTTAAACTGAGTAGCAGAGTGTACCAGTGCTGTCTGAGCCAGTCTGGGGCTATTATTGTTACCCCTGGCCCACCCTCTTCCCTTATCTTTAAAGTCTCCCTTGGAGGCAGAGGGATTAGAAGGAAGTCATAGATGAAGAGACCTGTCCATGGAAATGAGAAAGCATTTGCCTTCCAGGTTGATATCATTTTGTTCCTGGAGCAAAACTTTTTCAATTGAGTATTTTCCCGGATGGCAAAAATGTCTGTTTGAAGAACTCCCTATTTTTTGGCTATGTTGAGAAAGGTTTCCTGATGCAGTTGCCACTTGTGGGGATATGACAGAGTTCTGATAAGGCAGTCTACAAGATGGTTGTGTACACCTAGCAGGTATTGTGTGCTGTTTCCCAAACATCCATTGCTAGGCAGCATAGATGGTAGGAGTGAGTTCCACCCTGGTTGTTTATGTACCACATAACTGTGATATTGTCTGTTTTCACCACTACCACCCTTGGTTTCCATTTATCTGTATGCTAGTAGACCTTTTTGGACTGCTGTAAGTTCCTTTAAATGTATGTCTTTCACTCTGAACTTGGGATCCCACTTCCCTTAGCTCTGGAAGTGGTTGAAGTGTGCTTCCCAGGCTATTTCTGAGGCATCTGTAGTCAGTGTTTGCTCCTGGGGGGGGGGGGGTCTGATGGGGAGACCTGGGTTGAGGGAGCAAGCTGTGGTCCACCATGTAAATTCCTCCCTGAAGCAAGGACCCAGTTTGATCTTGATAGTGGCTGTACATGTTGGCACCACACATTTTTAAGGTACTATTGGAGTTTTCTCATGTGTAGCTTGGCCAGGGGGATCATCAGGAATTCAACAGACCATGTAACCCAGGGCTCTGAGCTACTCTCTGGGTGTAAGGGAATCCCTGACCACTATTGTTTGAAAGTACAGACCTTTTCTGGAGACAAAAAAGCCTTTTGGAGTGTAGAATCCAGTACACAATTCTAGCTGAGTGGTCTCTTTAGGATTTTTGATAATTTATGGTGAACACCAGGGAGGTAAAGAGGTTCTGGGTGAACATCAAGTCTGAGATGAGCTTGGTCAGACTTGTAGCCTTTATAAGGCAATCATCCAGATAGGGGTAAATGTGTACCCCCTTTGTTCAGCATAAGGCATAAGGCAATTATAGGGGCTAAGCACTTTGTGAGAACCCTGGGAGCAGTAGATAAGCCAAAGGGCAGAGCACAAAATTTATAGTGCCTGGTACCTGCACCGAAGTACAAAAAATGTCTGTGCAATTCCTCTATGGAAATATGTACGTATGCATCCTTTAGATCTAGGGTAACCATGAAGGCCTTTAGAGAAATCATGAGCAAAAATAATTGAAAGGTCAATATATTGAATTCTAGAACCTGTAGGAATGGGTTGAGGGCAGACAGGTACAGTATTGGCCACCAAGTGCCTTCCTTTCTGGGAACTAAGAATAGTCTGGAGTAGAAACTCCTTCCTTTTTGGTATTCTTGGACCATTTCCACCAAGCTCTGGTCACGTGGCATCTCTATTTGGGATAAAGCCTCTGCCCTCTGGTTTGCGGGGATGTCTGGGGAAGCGTGATGGTTTCAAAGGCTGTTTGAATTTGAGTTTGTAGCCCCTTGATATGATGGTTAGTACCCACTTGCCTGAAGTAATGAGGGACCAATTCCTTTGGAATAATGCTAGCCTTTCTCCAAGTGTGGGATAGGGAGGGTAAGGGAGGGGAGGAAAGGGAGGGGGAACTATCACGGATGAGTCATGATTGTTCACTACCAGGGCCTATGGTCTAGAAATCCCTGACCTAGAAGTTTCAGAATGCCATTGCTTTGGTCTTTAATGCTGTCTCTGGCTCCTTTCCCTTAGTGGCTTTCTCTACTTAGCCTTAGACATGGAGGGGAAGGCCCAACCAGACTCTGCTACAGTTTGTTGTGAGGGAAAGGTTAGTTTGCTTTTTATTTGTTGTATTTTGTATTACTTTATTGCCTTTTTCTATTTTATATACTGTGATTTGTTTTCTTTGCACTGTGTTTTAGTTGTATTCTGCTTTTAACTGCACATTAAAACTTGAAAAGAGACCACAGCTCTGTCTCTTGCGAGTCAGACAGAAATTAGAGCAGGCCAATTAAGGAGTCACACATAAGTTAGAACAGGTCAGTTAAGGTTAATCATCTATGAACTGAGGGGGTGGAGCTAGGAACTAAACCTTCTATTTAAGGGGTAAAATAAAACATTTCAGTGCTTTACTGGAAAAGCTCACTCAGACTCTGCTACAGTTTGCTGTGAGGGAAAGGTTAGTTTGCTTTTTATTTGTTGTTTTTTGTATTAGTTTATTGCCTTTTTCAATTTTGTATGCTGTGAATTGTTTTCTTTACACTGTGTTTTACTTGTATTCTGCTTTTAACTGCATATTAAAACGTGAAAAGCGACCACAGTTCTGTCTCTTGTGAGTCAAATAGAACTTTTTCTCACCCTCCCAACCAGTTACTGTTGTGTTCCTAAACACCACTGTCTTTCTAGTTGCCTGACCCTTATGTTAATTTGACCATATATCTCATTTCCTCTCTGCTTTTACTGGCTGGTGTAAGCACAAAATTATCATTTTGTAAAATCACTCCCCTTCAACTATTTAAATTTATTGGCTATCCTACTATATTCCATAGTACCAGAGTACAAATGTGACCACCCCCTTTCAATCTATCTTGCTGTTTTAAAAATAGTGACTCTCCACTAAAACTTAACTTTTTAGACAGGTAAAACTTAAGTTGACTACTTTCATATCTAACTCCTCTAGTGCACACTGCAATGTTTAGGATAAACCATTTTTTTCATCTTACCTTTAAGCATCTATTGCGAGACCACCAGTTATAGGAGAGCCCACATTCTGCCTCTCAGTAGTCATCCTGGGATTAGTGCTTCTGTTTTCTCCTGGTGAGAGAAGGAGTCCAGTTACACTATTTCCTAGAGACTGCTGATCACCAGAAAGCTTAATAACTGCTTTATAGGTGACAGGTTGGAGTCTGTGCTTATATTCTGATCCTGGTGAAAGTAGGAGCAGAGTGCATTGATTCCTGACTCTTTCTGGTTGGAGAGTGAGTGTCTGTACTTAACATACCTGATTAGTCTGTTTGCTATTCAAGGCATCTACCAGAAAAAGGCTGCAAGCCTGCAGACCCTTGCATCATCTGGGACAAGACTGTGGATCACCAAACAGGCCGTGGCCTGCTTCCTTTCTTGGGATTGGTGCTAACATTTTACTTCTGGTGAGAGAAGAAGCAAAGGAGTATTGTATCCCAACAAAGTGAAGCTGTGCTGAGACCAGCATTAGTAGTAGCCAGGCAGTAGCCATTCATATGACTCCCCTCTTTTCATCACTCTTGACAAGCTAATTCTTTATTTTTCAGTAAGTACTGCTTAATTTCTTCCTAACTTCAGAATATCTGCCTAAAATACTTCATCCTTAAATTTTCAGGATCTACGTATTAGTTTCCCCTCAAGTGTTTGGCAGTGCTCTGAACAGACTCAGACAACTTGAGTGACATTTTTCCTGTAAAAGGAATATATAAGGAAACAGCTCCAGTATTTAGTAATAATGACCATCCTTCCTTGCATGTCTTTTTTTTCTCAAAATCTCTTTATTTCAGTTTTCTTTTTTCCAAATAATAACAACAATACAATAACTCAAAAACACAAATAAACAATACAAATACATATATAAAGAAAACAGACAACAATCTTGTTTTGAGAAATTTATTTATATATATATATATATATATATATATATATATATATATATATATATATATATATACACACACACTAGAAGTCACTACATCGTGCATGTCTAAAAGTCAGTTCCCTGTGCTTTCTCCTATTAACCTGGTGAACCTGGGCATTTTGAAGCCGTGTAGCAAATTTTCATGTACACAGACAACCCTCTCCTCTTTCCTCACAACACTCAGACTTGTGAGAGATGCACTTATATATCCAAATTGGAAGCCATGCACTCTCAAGCCAAGACTGGAATAGCTGGTAAAAACAGAGGTGGCTAACTTCACAGCACCCATGTCAATGGAAAATAGATGCATGACTGCCAAATCATACACCAATGCACTATATGAACACCCACACCACACCACATGCAACACATAGCCCTCTAGAACACCCACCATCACAGTTCTCACACAAAAACACAAACCACACACCCACCTTCGTGGAGGCTCTCAATAGAAATCTACCCGAACTGCAGAGACCTCCAAGGCAGAAATGCACTCGACCACCACAACACAGCACAAATCACAAGACACATAGCTCACCTACACAGTGTGCCCATCAACCTAAGCCCCTAAGGCAAAACAGATTTCCCAATACACTAATCACAGGTGACTCGATAGTGAGGCACACTGATGTCCCACTCACTAAGTTGAATAAGGAGAAGGTAACAGTCAGCTGTCTATCAGGTGCCAGAATCCGACACATAACACACGCACTCAGGTCACTCCACAACAAGTACAAGTATGACTCTGTCACTGTCCATATGGGTTTGAATTACCTGAGACGCACCTCCCTGGACTACATGAAAAGAGACATAGTGGAGTTCTCGGATTATGTGGCACAGGTAGGTATGACTCTAGCCCTGAGCAGCATCCTACCATCACCCAGAATGATACCACAGTACAAGCAGAAAATGATTGACTTCAACAACTGGCTAAGTTTCTGGTGTTATTCTAAGGGGATCCAGTATCTGTCTGCTTGGGATGACATGATTGACAGAGCTCGATGCTTTGCCAGAGATGGCCTGCATCTGTCACCCCTGGGTTTCTGGGTACTAGCTAAGGCTCTTGCCACCCCTATAGTGCCTTTTTAGACGATATTCCAAAGAACAAATTACCACCATAGCAGCTATAAATAAATTAAATCTAACGGTCATGCTGCTCAATGCTAGAAGTCTAAATCTCAAGATGCACTTGCTTGAAGTACTACTCAAAATGGAGAACATCGACATTTGTGCTTTAATAGAGACCTGGTTTAAAGTAACAGAAAGCACCCCTGTGCTACCAAGCTATAAGTCATTCCACACTTTTTGACCTCAGAATATAGACTGAAGCTCCAACGGTGGTGGTGCCTCCATATTCAAAAAGGATATGCACACCTCCAGACTAGTAGCCCAGCATAACACATCTGAGATACTTCATGTACAACTAACATTGGGTAAGATGGCGATTCAGGTCGTAGCCTGCTATAGGTACCCAACCATGTCCCAAGACTCTCACGCCATGTTCCTAAACACCCTGGAAACTATTAGGGTCCAACCCAACCCTCTCATAGTAGGTGACTTCAACTACCTCTCCATCAACTGGGAAAACTACTCATGCACCAATGCACTGGCCCAGCATTTCCTGGAATTCATCAATTCCAATGCCCTGGACCAGCTCATTCTTAACCCCACTAGAGGAAGCAACATCCTTGACCTGGTTATTACTAACATGGGCAACCGTTGCTCTACACCAATAGTCATTTCCTCTCTGGTTAGATCCGACCACAAACTAATCACCATGGAAATCCACATCTCACCCACAACCCCCTCAAAGGTAACCGCCATGAAAAAGTTTTCCAAAGCTGACTTTGGGCTCTTAAAAACAGGGGTGGCTAACTTCACAGCACCTATGTCAATGAAAAATAGATGCACGACTGCCGAATCATACACCAATGCACTGTATGAATACGTACATAAATGCATGGAACTAGCCATATCCAGCAGAACCAAGACACTCTCCTCCAAAAAAGGAAGCCAATCTGGTGGTCCTCTGCCATTAATAAACTCTACAACAGAAGGAAGAAATTGTTGCAGAAAAAAGGTGAAGTCCCATGACTGGAAAAACTCCCTTATTAGCCTCAACAAAAAGCTGAGATCCCTCATCAAAACCTCTAAAGCCAGCTATGAAGGCAGAATTGCACCAGACACTAAAAACAATCACAAAGCCTTCTATAGTCATATCAAGAATGTCCACAGTAATACCCAGGTTTGCTCTGAGTTACTCTACAATGGTAACTCCTAGACTGAACAAACAGATATTGCCAACATACTGGCTGACAGATTCAATGCCAACTTTACCCCTCCTCCCCAAAGGATCAATCACAATACCGGAAGAATGCCTGGCACCCAGGATTACTGCAGCACAGGTTAAAGCTGCATTGTCCAAGGCCAAGAATACAGCTTCCATGGGACCTGACAATATCCCTGGATGTGTTCTACATGAACTACAAAATGAACTGGCACCACATCTGTGTGTCCAGTTCAATCACAGCTTCACCTCAGGCTTTGTCTCTACCAAATGGCTCACTGCTACAGTCATCCCTGTCCATAAAGGGGGAGCAACTACAGACCCTGGGAATAATCGCCCCATTAGCCTGACCGGTCTGATATGTAAGGCTATGGAGCGCATCATCATGGACCTAATTAACAAGGATATAGGGAATCTCCAAACTCTAAATCTCATGCAATTTGGTTTTGTGAAAAGCAGATCATGTCTGCTCAACCTGGTTGACTTCTTTGAGTCAGTCACCAGAGCTGTGGATGATGGCAAGGCAGTTCATACAGCCTACCTCAATCTGATCAAGGCCTTTGATACCATTCCCCACTCAGGAGTTATTGATAAACTCACCAAACTAGGGATCAATCCCTATATCACTAGGTGGATTGCAAATTGGCTCACAGATAGAACCTACAGTGTGAAAGTAGCAGACTCCAAGTCAGACTGCCTACCAGTCACGAGTGGAGTCCCACAGGGATCGGTCCTGGGTCCTTTTTGTTTGGCATCTAGTTCACAGAAGTCCAGGTCAACACAGAGGGACTCTGGCTGACTTAGTTCACAGACAACTGCAAGCTGGGAGCCATTATTAACTCCCCAAGTGATGTAGACATCCTGCAGAAAGGCCTCAACAAGACCAGTGACTGGTGTCTAAACCATGGCCTTAAGCTTAATACCAAAACATGCGTCGTCATCCCCTTTGTGAAAAACTCAGTTCCCACTAATTTCCACATCGATGGGAGCCCACTGAACACTGAAAGCGTTATAAGAGATCTGGGGACACAGGCTGACAGCAAACTCTCCTTCAACCAGCACATTGCCACTGTGGTCAGAAAGTCCATCTATGTGGCACATCTCATTACCAAGGGTTTTGCATCCAGGAAGAAAGAGGTCATCATCTCTCTCTACTTTTTCCTCATTAGGCCAATCATCGAGTATAATACCCCATTTGGCATGTAGCTCACTAGACACATGCAACAGCTGGAAAGGCCACAAAAGTACCTCATGAAGAGGATCTTAGGCCTTAAACACATGTCCTATGTGGACAGACTAAAAAAACTCCATCTATTCACTGTCTCAAGTCGTCTACTAAGAGGCAATCTCTGCTTGACTTACAAAGCCATGTCTGACCCAGCTCTGTTAGAAATGCTACATGTAATGAAATCCAAATCCCTCAGCACCTCATGCTCCAGAGACCTCAACCTCATTACTGCAATCAACAGAACATGCTGGAGGGACAGGTTCATAACCCATAGATTTCCCATATATGTCACCTCACTGGCCCTCTTCAAGAGAAATCTCGATGAGTGGATGGGAAATAGAAAGTTCACCCCGGGGATCACTGCAGTGGCTCTATTTGATAGAGGCATTGCAAACTAACATCGGGTGGCATGATGCCAGGGCACTTTTATGGGCTAGGCTTATAAAGGCTCCAGGGCCGTTAGCCTAGTACACACCTATGAACGTATGCTTAGAAGGATAGTTTCTACTAAAATGTAGAAGTTACACCTGCAGAAAATTTTTAACAGTCTGCATAGACTTGGCCTTGTCTTCTATTTGTTTGAGCACAGCCTCTGCTTTAGGGCCAAAGAGAAATTCCTTGTCCAAGGGGGCATCCAAGATGTTAGATTTGACATGCTCTGGGAGGGACTGGTCCCTCAACCATGCATGTCTTCTAATGACAGAGCCTGCAGCTGCAGCCCTGCTGGGAGCTTCCATAGCATCATACCCACAGTAAAGGGAATGTTTTGCTACATGGGAACTGGAATTGCAAAGGTCCAACAACTCCTTAAAGAACCCCTTGTTCTTTAAAGTCATAAGGGTCTGTTTCATCTGATACAGTAAAATCTCTTAGTATTTTATTATGTTTAACTGGCAGTTTAATGCCCTCATAGGTAAGGTGGCAGAACTGTAAATGTTTTTGCCAAATCTATCCAGGGTCCTGCTTTATTTATCTGTGGGCAAGGGATTTCTGGAGGAGCTAGCTCTGGCTCCTTTGGGGCCAGGGTCATGACCTCTGGGTCAGCTGAAAGATTCTTGAAGAGATGCTTATGAGAATCCAAAACCCTATAAAGCCTGTCAGGTTTTATAGGAGCTGGGGCTAAGGAGTCTAACTTCAATGAAGAGTCCTGAAAAGACATCATCCGCAACCTCCAAATCAGGAGGGATAGTGAGAATTGTATGTTCTGGAAGTTTGAGAAATTCCCTTAACCTTTTCTTGGACTGGGGGTAATCCTGGACTTCCCACTGGAAATGTTCCTGCAAAGTATGCAGGCAGAGTTTCCCCAAAAGATAAATCCTCAGGAGGAGAGGCAGAAGCCCGATTCGAGTCTGATTCTTCAAAGGATGCCATGGAAGGGCCCTCTTCAAAAAGAGAACCCTCCTGCTTAGAATCCTCATTTGACTCAAAGGGTCAGAAAGGACTTCTGGGAGGAGATCTCCATTTCTTTTTCCTGGGGAGGATTCAATAGGGGGTTGCCTGCCTCTAACAAGGGAAATAAGGTCCTCCAACAATCTCACAAGGTCTTGCAGATAAGCCTGTGAGTGGGAGCTGGTAGGACTTGACTGGAGCTGAGATGAAGCCACTTTCTTAGGAGTAGCTCTCAGTTTAGGCCTGGTGATGTCCGAAGCACAGATGGCTGTCTCCTCAGAAGGATGGTCGTTGTCAGGGTCTGGCACCATGCAAATGCATCGTTGGTTGTACTGCGGTCAGCAAAAGCCAAGACCTGCAAAGCAATTCCAGACCTGACTGATGAACTGAATCCTAAGTCTTGAGCCAATGTTGAGGGACCCGATGGCATATCAGACTCTGAACAGGTCTTGATAGAGTCCTGCATCACCACCTTGGTCACAGAAGGGGGCTGTGAAAGCACTTCACCTTCAGTGATAATAAGCCTGTGAGGACTGGACGACGGTAAGTTGAAATCGTTTGAGGCCCTAAACCTGGGGTGTTTTTTCCTTCTTCTGTTTATACTTAGGGAATTTAGCTTTGGATCGGTTGTTGGATGCCATAATGCACAGATGACCTCATGGTTCACTGATGTGAATAGCTAAAATCTCAGCCCTGTATCTAATGGTTCTAGTATTAAATTGAGAGCAGAAAGAACAGTTGGGAATGTTATAATCAGGGCCAAAGCAAGTTACACAGAATGAATGGAAGTCTTGAGGTGTAATCTGTTTACCACAATGGAGATAATTATTGTTTTTCTCTCACATTAGTCAGAAAGTATAGAGATGGTTCCCCAATGGGGTACTTAGCTTTCTGAAGTCTTCTGTCTGGTGCAGACTGACCAGTGCTCTGACTGAAACTCTGCTTCAGGTTCTGATGGCAAGAAAGAACTGAGATCATGACATTGGCTGGATTCCCTTATAACTGAGCACACTGACATCAGTCAGGGCATCCACCAGCTGTTGGAGGAAGGAGATTTTTCTCTGGTAGTCAGGCTGGCCAAAGGCTTCCATGGCAGGAAATCCCACAAGTCAGGACTACAACAGTGAAACACGAAGCACATTATTAATTCTACACAGCAAAGGAAACAGCTAATCTGTTAGTGAGTTGGTATTGCAAGAAGAGGCTGTGAAGTGAAATATTGAAAATTCTGGTAAAGTTGTTTCAGATTATTGTTGCCACAACCAAGGGAATGATGGTGGTAGGTAAATCCATTGCCCAGCCAAGATTTTGCACCTCTCTTCAAACCTCTCAGCTCAGATGATGACATTAATGTGCACTCAAAAAGGATGAGGCCGGCCACCGGAACTGCATTTTAACAGAACACCTCACAGGGGAAATCCTCTGTGCATACATGAATGGGCATTCCTGGTGTAGAATACCTCTCAATCTGTTAGAGCAAGAAATCCAGACAAAGCCTAAAAAATGGGGGGACAAAGGTCCAAAAATAGGGACTAATTTAAAATATTTCTCTTTTAAACTTAGAAGTTGCTAGAATAACAACATTTGTGTTAGGGTGCATTTTTCTGAAGGATATGAAGTCAGAAACTCAAACATATATCATTTTTACTTACTTCAATCTGCAGTAATTTACCAGAAGACCACAAACTTTATGTGGACCAGATAAAAAAGATGAGGCAAAGATCTGGACATTCAGTGAAAATCTGGACAGTTGAGAGCTATGGGCAACTTTGATAAGGTCAGAAAAAATGTATTACCCAGGGCTGGGGTCACTTCCGAGACTCAGGCCCACATGGTTCGTGAATGGCCCTATTCCACATACAAAATGGAAAAAAATCCAATTGATGGAGATGAAACATAACACAGTTTCAGTTAGATCTGAAGGGCTCAGTAGTAAAGAAACTATATCAAAGATCTTGGCGGTAGATACATTTAAGAGTGTTTTTCCAGCTGTTGTCAAATGCTGGATCTGTCAGACTGACCCTAGAAATACAGATGGTCTTATTTGTAACATAAAGAGTGATATGTTATGGAAACATATATAGAGGCAACCAGTAAAATGGCTGACAAAGCTAGAACCAAACAAAAAGGGATCTAGCCATCCTTCTTATGTTTTATTTGTACTTTTGAGGCATCAGTGGTTAATATATAGCTTTCTAAAATCTGTCCTGGCATGTGTTAGAGTCTTGCAAGATGCAAATGATGAGTAGATCATTAATTGCTCTTGTGCATTACTTAGAAGGTTGGTGTCACTCATCTAGTCAGGCTGTAATAGATTAGACTTCATGTGTTCTGGTCAAGCAGCTTTATTATGTACAAACACATCAGGATTGAGGCTTAATAACTTTAACTTAGGTAAACATATATAAACTAGCTATTACACTCATACATGCTCACTCTCTGGCAGCATTTCCAAAATGGCACTGAAGTTAGCACATGCTTGCTATTTATACGCACCTTCAGTCCTTGAAATGCTTCTTAAAGATACAGCACACATGCTCTGTTCTACATCCTCCCTCTTTGAGAAATAGGTTATGCAATATTGACAACATCAGTTGACATGCAATCAATACAAATAATTATTTATCCTGCAATTATACAGAACTAGATACACATATATGCAATCGAGTCCAGGTCTCTGTGTATTTCACACTAGGTCTGGAAATACGACCAAAACGTGACATAAAATTTAGAATCAGATTTAGCAACTGGGACTGTCTCTGCTGAATGCTCAACCTTAGGAAGATCAGGAACATCATCAGGAATTGAAGTAAAAGTTAAGACATGTTCTGCAACAGGAACATTGTCAGGATTGCTCTGAGATCTAGAGTCTGTATCACAGGAACAAAGCTGCAATATTGATTCTGGTACAAGAAGAAGATGTCTGCAATTTCTCCTGTACTTCACACCCTCAGATTCTACAAAATAGGATCTCGGCTTGGTACATAGACCTGTTACTTGACCAATCCGGTTGAAACCTTTCGCCGTTTGTACCCTCACTGTCTCTCCTTCTTTTAATGGACGAAGATATCTGCTCAATTTATCATAACTGGACTTCTGGACAGAATGCTTCCTGAATAATTGGGCTCTAATGGTTCTGTTGTTCTTAGCTTTAGGCCTCAACAAACTGGAGCTAATAGGCAATGTTGTTCTGGTTTGCCTGGCTAGAAGTCTCTGAGCAGGAGAGCCAAGTATAACATCACGGGGTAGGTTTCTGAGCTTGAGTAAATTCAAAAAGACATTGGTATTGTCACGCTTTGACCTTTCAAGTAATTGCTTTGCACTCTGTACTGCACGTTCAACAAGTCCATTTGACTGTGGATAGTCTGGACTACTAGTAACATGTACAAACTCCCATCGTCTTGCACATTTCTGAAACAACTGACTAGTAAATTGAGTACCATTGTCAGAAATAACTGTGTGTGGACTACCATGGACTGAGAAATGACATTTCAACTTCGTGATAACAGCAGTGGATGCTAGGTTAGGTAGTAAATCGATCTCAAACCAGTTTGAATAAGAATCTACCAATACTAAGTAATGCTGATTGTTCCCCTTGAATATATCAGTGGCTAATGTTGACCAAGGTAGTTCAGGAACTTGACTTAGCTGAAGTGGTTCTCTTTGCAAATGCAGTTTAGTACTATTGCATACCGAATAACAAAAAAGTAGTTTATCAATGTCTTTTTACTACTACAGCACATAAATTAATATATAAACCCACATCATGCCCCTCTCTCTCCTCACTGCTGACCTTGTACCAACCAAATAGACCCCTTAGATAAAAAAAATAAAACCCTGCTCAAAGTAGACAAACCTCAACTAACAGTCAGCCAAATGCACTACTCCTTTACTGTTTCCAAACTCTGGAACTCCCTCCCATCCACTATAGCCTTCATCAGTAGCCCTGCCCTATTTAAAAGGTCTCTTAGACAACATCTCTCCTCTTGCTGGCTATTCCCATGCCAAAAATAACTCTCTCCAGACACTGCTACCCCAACTCTACCCCTCTGCTTTTTTTCTCCAACTTCTTTCTCATCCATCCATTCCTCCTCTTTCTAACCAATCAGCACTCTAACCATCCCAGATGTACCTACCCCTGTTCCCTACCCAACCTTGATACCCATCCTCTCTCTCTATACCTACCTTACTACCACTCCTGAACCTATTCCTCCCTGTCTTTTCTACTGACATTCCCCTCATCAATCCATTTCCTAGCTACTTATTGTTAATACAGTGTTAACTCTGGCATGTACATTATACTGTATCTTAAAATCATGCCTATTATTATTACTGTATAGCCTTCTAAACCATTATGTAACTGAAACTGTATGTTCTGTATAATTTGTATGTGGAGCTTTTCTCCCCGGGCCTCCACTGAAATTGGGCTCTCCAAGGCCCAGTGGACTTTCCCGGTAAATTAATGCAATAAATAAAATACTAGAGAAGACCAAAATATTAGTTCTCTCACCCTTCTTTTGGTAGATTTGGAACCCGGGTGACCTCGATGCAAACTCTATATATTCATGTTGTAAGGAAGCAGGAACAACAATTCTAGAACCTTTGAAAATAATGCCATCTTCCATCAACATCTTATCTCTGTAAGGAAAATAACTTTGTACTTCAAGTGGCACACTAGATTGCTTTGATGGCCATCCAACATTTATGTAGTGGTTTGAGCTTTTGCAAATTTGGATCAGTCTTTGTATGATCTCTCAGCTCATCAAGTCTTGTGGCAGAATAATTACACACTTCCATTATGTCAAAGTCAAAATTCTCTCTGTCAAGCTGTCCCGTTGTATTTCTGGGCAATCTGGATAAGGTATTAGCCAGATAAAGAAGTCTGACTTTTGTATAGACCATTTTGAAGTTGTAGTTTTGCAATTTGAGCATTATTCTTTGTAATCTCACTGGAGTTGAACACACAGGCTTCTTTAGAATGGTAACTAGAGGTTACTGATCAGTTTCAATCTGAATAGCTTGACCATAAATATAATTATGAAACTTTGAACATGCAAATATTATTGCCAAAAGCTCCTTCTCAATCTGAGCATATTGCATTTCGGTTTGGGTAAGGGTTCTAGATGCACAGGCTACTGGTCTGCCTTCTTGAAGAATAACTGCACCAAGACCAAATTTTGAAGCCTCACAGGAAAAGGTTACTGGTTTACTGACATCATAGTATCTTAATGTACTGTAGGTGGGGGTGGCAATTTTTCACTTAAGGTCTTCAAATACTCTCTAGTGCTGTTCCAGCCAAGCCCATGTTACATTTTTGCACATCAGCTCTCTTAAAGGTGCTGTCAACTCACTGAAGTCTGGTATAAACTTGCCTAAATAGTTGAACATGCCAAGAAAACACTGTACAGCTTGAACATTATCAGGTGCTGGCATCTCAAGAATAGCTGCTTGCTTGAATGGGTCTGGTCTCAAGCCAGTGCTGGTAAATAAATGACCTACATATGTAATTTCTGGTAGTTTTAATTTGCACTTTAGAGGATTGAGCTTTATGTTCACTTTACATGCTCTTTCTAGAACTTTCTTAAGGTTTCTGTCATGCTCGGTTTCACCATTGCCTCCAACCAATAAATCATCTACTATTATGGCACAAGGATGACCTGAAAAAATTTGATCCATTGCACGCTGAAAAACTTAACTTGCAGAATTTATTCTAAATGGCATCCTTAGGAATCTTTATCTGCCAAACAGTGTACTAAAGTAGTCAGTAATGAGGATTTGCGATCAAGCATCACTTACCAAAAATAATTTTTTGCATCCAAGACAGAAAAAACAGTGGCATTTGATATTATGGTTATGACTTCTTCGACTGTACGCATTGGATGATGTAGTTTCTTTAATGTTCTGTTCAGATCTTTTGGGTCAATACATATTCTGATTTCATTTGAGCCTTTCTTGTGGGCTGCTACCATGGATGACACCCATTCAGTTGGCTGTGTAACTGGACAAATTACATCTTGCTGCACCATTTTATCCAACTGAGCATTAACTTTATCCTGCATAGCTATCAGAACTTTTCTTGCTGGCCTAACCACTGGACTGACCTATGTGTCTAACTTCATAGAATACACAACTGGAAGTTTGCCCAACTTGTCATCAAAAACATCAGCATACTCTGAAAAAAATGGCTTCATTAAAATTGAAACTAGGATATGTGCTTATATGATGAACTTATTTTGTAAAAGAAAGCAGATTTATTTTTAAACTGTCTCTGAGACCCAATAATGACTGCACAGGTCTTCAGACTACATAGAATAACAACCTGTAACAGTTGCTAGCCAAATAATATGAAAGCACTACTGAGCCTTCGTTTTGAATTTCTTCAACTCCATAAGCAACAAGTTTCACACTACTAGCCACACTGAGTTGTTCACCAGCTCTCACTTTAGCAAATGTGTCTGCTGACATAACATTACACTTTAAACCAGTGTCTGCTTTGAGCTCAGTGGATTTACCATTGATCTAGACAGCACAAAATACTTTGTTCTTTGGCAACAAATTCACTGCATCAACCTTTTCACCAATTACTGATACACCATCTACATAGAAAGTAGAATTGCAGCTCTCTATATGATCAACTTGCTTTTTTTGAGTGACTCTTCTTTATAACTGTGTGAGGTTTACTTGCTTTGCAAAACTTTTGAAAATGGCTCCATTTTTTTACATTTCTGGCATTGCTGACTAAATGCTAAGCATTTCTCTCTTTTAGACTTATGATTGGCACCAGAATTGCAATAGTTAACTATAAAGCTAGATTTGGGTTTTGCTGATTCATGCTTATACTGCACTGAGCTTGCCCCTTTAACTGAACTAGTCTTAGAACTCCCTGGAAGATTATGGGCTTTCCTTGGAGAACCTACCGTGGCTGTGGCTGCCATGTGCTTAGGTCTGCTTATGTTTGCCACGTGTTGTATGCTGTCTACATTTGCTCTGCAGCATGCCAAAACCATGCTCTTATCAATTGCAAGCATACTTATGTGCCTTTCTGTAACTTAATGGATTTGGCAAATCTCAATAGCTTTGCTTAACATTAAATCACTGTCATGAATCAAAATCTTTCTCACAGCAGCACGATTAATACCACACACAAGCCTGTCCTTTATTAACTCGTCTTTTAAGTCACCAAACTGACACATTTTAACTTTATTCCTCAGGTCAGTAATATAAGCTGCAATAGTTTCCCCTGGTTTCTGATCCCTTATATAAAACAAATGACTCTCTAATGTAATATTTGTCTGGGGGTTACACATTTCTCTGAATTTGTGGTTCAAACACTTGAGGTCTTCTCTTTATTCAGCCTGTACAACAATATGGCAGTTTTCACCTTCTCCCTCATATACTGCTGGTGCATACACAAATGAATGCTCTTTCAGTGGCCTCTGACCCAGCTATTTAACAAAATGAATGCCCTGGTGCGTGCATCTTTGTCAGAATAAGCTGCTTGTATAAAAATATCGTACTCTTGCTCAGATATTCTCCAATTCTCTGCAATATTCTGATCAAATACAAGTGGTGAGGACTTTTGAAATCCATCTGCTATATTAAAACATACCAGTGAAGGATTATGCAAATATGCATGGACACACACACATAGATATAAAATCCCAGAAATTTATGCTAGTATTTGTAACTATGTCCAATAGCACAACAAGCCTCTGAATAACTGAACTTTGCGAAATAAGTCTCTTGGGCACTGTAATACTCTTGAAATTACTGTACCGCAAGAAATCACCTCTTATCAGTATAAGAAACATTTCAAAATAACTGTAGTGTGTGAATGAACTGGGTAGAAGAAGCTCAGAGTAAGAAACATTTCGAAGTAACTGCACTTTGCGAATAAATAGTACAAAGCACACTGAAACTTCTCCAAAATGGTGGTACTTTGCTAGATAATTCTTCACAGTGCAAGAAACACTCTGTAATGGTGGCACTAAGCGAATAGACACACCTAGCACAAGAAACTTTTTGAAATGGCTGTACTTTGACTGTACTTCACTAAATAGATGCACTTTGCTCATAAACTCTTCAGAATACACACACAATAATAAGCACACACCATGAGCACTTTTACACACTTTGAGATACTTTGAAAAACTCTAGTTATGCCCTGAATACAACACAAAGTAGTAGTTATGCCAAAACACAACACTTTGCCAAAAATATGCACTTGCCTTGCTTTATTTACACTTAATGTGCTCTTTTTGCCCTTATTACATTCGTTTTGCTCATTTAATCTCTTTTCATACCCATTATACTTTCCTTGTGCTTGTTTTACTCTAGACATCCCTGTTTTGCTTTAAACATGCTCGTTTTGCTTTAAACATGCCCGTTTTGCAATTCTGAAGTAATTCCAAACCCCTTATGTACTTTTCTGATGCTTGTTTTATCAGATTTCTTAATCTTAAACATTTTGTTTGATCAACAAACCTTTTGTGCCTCCTGCATTTAATGTATTTTGTGCCCTTGTAATGCTCCAGTTTATCTTTTTTATAAAATAAACTGTGCAAGTTTTCATTACCTTTGGTACTTTTCTGGCTCTTTTCCATCTTTGTTTCTCTTAGTTTACCTTCACTATTAACTCTGCACCTCATAGCTCTGGAAAGCAATCTCTGAAATCTTTGTTCTGACACCATATCACTCGTCTAGTCAGGATGTAATAGACAAGACTTCATGGGTTTTGTTCAAGTAGTTTTATTATGTACAAACACATCAGGATTGAGGATTAATAACTTTAATTTAGGTAAACTTATATACAAACTAGCTATTATACATGCTCACTCTCTGGCTGCACTTCCAAAATGGCACTGAAGCTAGCACGTGCTTGCTACTTATATGCACATTCAGTCCTTGAAATGCTTCTTAAAGCTACAGCACACATGCTCTGTTCTACAGTTGTCATAATGGTTAAGATGTTTACCTCACAGACACAAGGTACAAGGTTTTATTCTCATCTTTGAAAGGGAATTTGGCTAGGTTTAAAATGGCCCACATGGGCATATAACCCATGGACCTAGAAATATGTGGGGAGGTGTGTGTTTGGGGGGAGGGTAATTTACAAAGTGCTGTGGTGAAGCTATATCAGAAATCCCAATTCAGGGAACCAAAGATGTAGAGGTGAAATTAATGAAGTGCACAATCAAAGTGGATAGGCAGGCACTCCAAAGGCTCTTACATTCCAGCAGAATAATCAGCTTTGTGGATTCCAAGTATATGGTTAAGTAAAAGGCAAGTTCAACAGAGGAAGAGTGCATGCATGGGAAAAGGAGGGATTACCCACTCACCCAAGTTGAAATTCAAACCCAGTTTGGAAAAATCCTTCACCCACTGGCTGTGCTACTTTATTTCGCAAATGATGTGATCACTGTGAATGATTTTGCATTCCTTAAACACCTGTGCAGAAAGTGGCAAGGTAAACACAGAGGTGCATGGCACTGCCTGTATTACAGAGATGGGAATGAGATAGATACCCTGTAGCCTTAGATGATACACACACATGCACACACACACACACACACACACACACACACACACACACACACACACACACACACACACACACACACACACACACACACACACACACACACACACACACACACACACACACACACACACACACACACGCACCACCTTACAGAAAAACCTTATTAGATAATGAACAAAGCCAACAGTTTAGAATAATATACAGACCTATAATCCCATTGAAGGTAAGGAATGGCAGATAAACAAGGGTAAAACAAAGTCCTAGACACCCAGCATCAAAGAAACTCTACAGAAACAGCCAAAAGAGAAAGAGAAACCCCAGGCATTTGAGAAAAGGGTAAAGTTAGAAAGGATTAGGTGAAAGACTAACTCACAAAGTGGAAAAGGTTTCCAATTTAGAGCAGAGTAAGGAGGAATCTTTGGAATGTTGGAGTGAGATACACTTCTAGGTCTGGACTACCTGATACTGCTTTACCACCACTGCCATGTTCTGACCAGTAGCTGATGAGTGGTGGATGTGCAGCTATTGATTGCTGCTGTTCTGTCACACTTTCAGTAGATGACAATGTTGATGCAACTCCTCTGTTTTGTGTGTGTGTGTGTGTGTGTGTGTGTGTGTCTTTGTGCAGTGTAGCCATAATAGTATCCTGGTATCAACTCACAAGCAATATGGTAAGAGAATCTTGTAGACTATGGTGTCCCTCTCATGCCTCTCAACCTGCAGAGTTTAAAATAGAAACAAAGGCACTTGAAAAGTAGGAAAATCCTGGAAAAAATCTGAACATTTGACACCAAATAACATGTAACTCTTCCTGCTTTGAGTGGGAATGAAGGATACTACTCAGAAATATCATTATTGTCACTCTCTTCTTTTAAACATGTAAAAAATACAACCACATTAAATTTCATTTTTGTTCATAAGTTCATAGATTCATAGGTAGGTACTAGGCTATTGGCACTAGGGCCTATATAAGCCTAGCCAAAAAGGTACCCTGGCTTTCGCCACCCAAGAAAATTATTTTCCTGTGCCCCTGTTGAGCAGAGCCACAGAAGTGATCCCTGGGGTGAATTTCCTATTTTCCATCCAATCATCAAGATTTTTCTTGAAGAGTGCTAATGAGGAGCTTTGTTTGATATAGAAAGGTAGCTTGTTCCAGAGTATGGGAAATCTCTGGGACAGGAATCTATCCCTCCAGCATGTTCTGTTTATTGCAGTGACAAGGTTTAAGTTCCTTCAGCGTGTAGCTCATTGGGATTGGGAATTATTTAAGTGGAGCATGTACAACAGCTCTGGGTTTGACATAGCTTTGAATGTTAGGCAGAGATCGCCTCTGAGTAGGCGATATGCAATGGAGTAAAGCTGGAGTTTTTTGAGGCAGTCTGCGTAGGGCATCTGTTTGAGGCTGGTAATCCTCTTTGTGAGGTATTTCTGCAGCCTTTCCAGTTGTAGATGTCTTGTGAGGTACATACCAAAAGGGGCGTTGTACTCTATAATGGGTCTAATGAGTGACGAGTAGAGGGGAACAATGACCTCTTTTTTCCTGGATGAGAAACCTTTTGTGATGAGGTGTGCTACATAGAAGGATTTCCTGACTACTGTGGCGATGTGATTATCAAAGGAGAGACTACTGTCCACCTGTTTCCCAAGGTCTCTTATCACACCTTCGGTGTTAAGTAGAATACCATCTATGTGGTAGCTCATGGGTACAGGGTTTTTACCAAAGGGGATGACAATGCACTTTTTGGCATTGAGCTTGAGGCCATGGCTTTGACACCAGGCATCTGTCTTAGTGAGGCCCTTTTGTAGGACGTCCACATCATTAGGAGTTTCGATTATGGCTCCTAGTTTGCAGTCATCTGCGAACTTCATTAGTCAAAGACCTTCTGTGTTAGCCTGTACTTCAGAAAAATAGATACCAAACAGTAGAGAACCCATGACTGAACCCTGTGGTACTCCACTTGTCACTGGCTGAAGTCGGATTTGTAGTCTGCTACTTTCACAGTGTGGGTTCTGTCAGTGAGCCAGTTGGCAACCCATCTTGTGACATAGGGATTTATACCTAGTTTAGTGAGTTTATCTATAATTCCAGAGTGGAGAATGGTGTCTAAAGCCTTGGTGAGATCTAGATAGGCTGTGTGAACTACCTTACCCTCATCTACAGCTTTGGTGACTGCTTCAAAGAAGTTTATCAGGGTTAGGAGACATGATCTGCCTTTTATAAACCTGAAATGGTTGGGGACCAGAGTTTGGAGATTACCAAGGTCTTTGTTTATAAGTTCCATGATGATACGTTCCATGGCCTTGTAGACCAGGCTCATTAGGCTAATGGGGCGGTAGTTCCCAGGTTCTGGGGTGGCTCCCCCTTTGTGGAGTGGGATAACCGTCACTGTGCACCATTCAGTGGGCACAAAGCCTGAGATGAGGCTATGATTGAACATGGTGCTTAGGTGGGGTCTCAATTCATTCTGTATTTCATGCAGAATGCAGTGTGAGATGTTGTCAGGTCCCATGGATGCTGTGTTCTTGGCTTTGGAGAGTGTGGTTTTTACCTGTGCAGATGTGATTACAGGAACTTTGCATTCTTCGGTTATAGAGATGGGCCTTAGCACTGAACCTATCTACCAGGATGTTGGCAATATCAGTTGGTTCTGTATATTTAGTGCCATTGTGCTGTAACTCAGAGCAGATCTGAGTGTTGCCATTGAGATTCTTGACAAAGCTATAGAATGCTTTGTGGTTATCTTTAGAATTGATGGCAATTTTGTTTTTGGAACTAGCTTTGGAGGATTTCATGAGGGATCTCAGCTTCTTACAGAGGCTGACCAGGGAGTTCCTCCAATCATGAGATTTTACTCTTTTTTGCAACAGTTTCTTTCTTCTATTGTAGAGTTTGTTTATGGCAGGGGACTACCAGATTGGCTTTCTTTTTTTGGAGGATAGCATCTTGGTTCTGTTAGGGATAGCATGATCCATGCACTCATGTAAGTGCTTATAAAGTGCATTTGTGTAGGATTCAGAAGTCGTACCTCTATTGTCCATCTGAATGGGTGTCATGAAGTTTGCCAGTTCTGTCTTAAGAAGCGTGAAGTTGGCTTTGGAGAAATTGTTTACGGTGGTTTCCCTAATGGGGGATGGGAGCAGGATGTGGATGCCTAGGGTGATTAGCTTGTGGTCGGATCTGACCAACAAGGAATTGACCTCTGGTATGGAACACCGGTTGCCCATGTTGGTAATGACCAGGTCTAGGATATTGCTGCCCCTGGTGGGGGGGTGTGGATAAGTTAATCCAAGGTGCTGGAATTTATAAATTCCAGAAAACGTTGAGCAAAAGAGTTGGTACATGAGTAGTTTTCCCAGTTAATGGTGAGGTAGTTGAAATCACCCATTATTAGGGTGTTGGGTTGTACCCTAATATTTCCCAGTGTATTAAGAAATAAGGAGTGGGAATCCTGGGGCATGGTGGGGGATCTGTAGCAAGTTACAATTTGGATTGGGGTCTTGCCCAAAGTTTGTTGCAATTAGATAATCTTGGATGCATTATACTGAGCAACTAACCTGGAGGTGTGGATATCCTTAATGAATATGGACAGGTTAGGTGGCCGAAAGGTGTGGTATGAATTATAGCCTTGTAATGCAAGGGTGCTCTCTGGAGCCTTGAACCAGGTCTCTGTCACTGCACAGATGTCGATGTTCTCCATTTTAAGGAGTGCCTCGAGTGATTGCGTTTTGAGGTTTAGACATCTAGCATTGAGTAACATTACCCTCAGATTTTGCTTACTTGTACCTGTTACAGTGGAGAATTTGTCATTTTAACCTTGCCTAAAAAAAGGCACTATAGGGTTGGCAAGAGCCTTAGCCAGTATCTGCAATCCTAAGGGTGACAGGTGCAGGCCATCTCTGGCAAAGCATTGTGGTCTATCGATCATGTCATCCCAGACAGGCAGATACTGGATCCCCTTAGAATGACACCAGAAGCTTAGCCAATTGTTGAAGTCAATCATTTTGTCCTTATACTGTGGTATCATTCTGGGTGATGGCAGGATGCTACTCAGGGCTAGGGTCATACCTGCCTGGGCTACAGGATCAGAGAGCTCCTCCATGTCTCTTTTCATGTAGTCGAGGGAGGTACGTCTCAGGTCATTTACACCAACATGGACAATGACAGTCATATTTGTACTTGTTGCGGAGTGACCTGAGTGCGTGCATTATGTGGTGGATCCTGGCACCTGACAGGCAGCTGACAGTAACTTTCTCCTTGTTTAGCCTGGTGAGTGGATCATCAGTGTGCCTGACTATAGAGTCACCTATCACTAGAGTCTTGGGTACGTTGTTATGCCTTATGGGCTATGGTTGAGTGGCACATTGAGTTTGTGGGCTATGTGCCATTTGAGTTGTGTTGGGGGGGTGGAGGTTGCTTGTGTTTCTGCTTTGGAGGTCTCCGTTGCTTGAGCAGATTTTTATTGAGAGCCTCCGTGAATGTAGGCATGTGTTTTGTGTTTCTATGTGTGTGTGTTTTGGTGGTGTAGGTTTTGAGGACTATGTGATGAGTGTTGTGTGGTGCAAGTGTTTACCTTCTCCTCTTGACTGTCTAGTCCAGTCTTGGATGAAGAGACCTTTGCTTCCAGTTTGTCTATATAAATGCATCTCTCACAAGTTATAGTGTTGGGTGGTAGGAGGAGAGGGTTGTCTGTGTACATGAGGCAATTGCTGCATTGCCCCAAGATGCCCAGATTCATGAGGTAGGCAGGAGAAAACACCGGGAGCTGACCCTTAGACATGCCTGGATACGTGCTTATTTATTAAGTACTAAAAACTGTTTTCCTCTAGATAAGTGAGGAAAGTTGAGCGCTGTAGTAATTTGTAGCTTATTTACTGCTTACAACGAGTTCTGTACAAGTGCTGAGCTGAAAGAAACAGATTTGAGTGCTAAAACTAAAAAACTCTGTTCTTAAACATGTAAAAATACAACATTACTAAAGAGGCAATGTAAAATCTGTAAACTTTAATGAACTGTATTGCAAAATTTTACTACACAAGGTCAGTTATTTTTGTTTCAGAAAAAGGGTTAAGTAAGATAAGTGTCCTCTTTAAATTATTGTTGCCACTAGTATTCTGATCATGCAGTGTGGTTTTCTGTGTACTAGATAGCTTCAAGAATCAAATGTGATTAAATGAATTCAGAAAAATGTGTGAAGAGCAAAACAAGCCTGAAAATAGGGGCATAACTCAAAATAGGGAATCATGTGCAGAGGTAAATCAGGCCTGAAAATAGGAATGTTCCTCTAAAATAGGGACAGATGAGAGCCCCGGTCCCTCTGTATGTCAAGGCAACAGAAGAGGTTTTTTAGGAGGAGGCCAGCAATCTGACCTTGCAGGTTTGTACATATGTAGTGTTATAATATATTTTGGCCATGTTCCATGGGTTCTATATGGGCATCATAAGCTAGGTTTCCAGCAGGTATCCAGCTTCACCTGCAACAGAGCACCAACATGTTGTAGGAGGGTTGTTGCATTTGGACACTGTAAATGCAGTGGTAATTATTAACATTAACCACAAAGCTTGCACTTACCAACTAGATGGCCTTTTGAAATGTTGATGTAAAGGAAACTGGAAAGTATGCTACACATGGACACTGTCCAGACAAAATAATACTCCAGAGTGCATCAAACACTGCCTGACAGTTCAAAGAATGGAAACCCTTTCTGTTCAAAAGTCTTTGTGGATATGAGCCAGGAGGTTGGCCCTTTATTGTTGCATGCATACAGTCTGTGGCTCCAGTACCTCCTGGAAATGGGTAATGTCAAAGAAGGCATGCATGGTGTTAGGTCTCTGCTGGGATATGCTAGGAAACCCCATATACTGCTCTATATGTAGAAGCATTATACTTAGGAACTTGTTAATTATTCAAGTGCCAGTGGAATGTAAAAATACTTGTGTGCCACCTTTTGGTCTCAAACGTCCCTACAATTTGACTAAAAAGACCTATATGTACCTTATCTCCACAGGAATAGAAAAGTCATACATTTTGCAAGATTTTCTGTGTAGGTGGCATACGTCATTCAAGGCCTGTAATATGTCATCATTCATTCTAAAGAAATCAGCTATCACCTTGTTGCTAAAATTATGGCAAGTCAGCTGCTGTTGGCATTTATTTTCCTTTGGTTCACTCATACTAGTAGGAAGCAGCTTTGCTAACTGTTAAACTATGCAACTGTGAGGGTTGTGGCCAAGATGACTAACTGAGAACAGAAACAGGTGAAAGCCCTGTAGCTGAAAATGTTTTTATAACAGAAAATATAATAAAAAAGTAAAATTTAGAGATATTTCTTGGCTAATGTTATTCATTAATAATCCAAGAAAAGATTTATAGTTTTACGTTCTTCAAAAGCTGTAATTTTCCTGCCAGAAGTTCGTTTGTTTAAGAGAGAAGCAACTTAAACGTGAGTCATTTAAGAAGCTGTACTCAGGATTCTTGTGTTAAAAAGACATCCAGTCAATAATATCTAGTATACAGGATGTATTACTTAAAATAGACAAACTGGATACCATAGCAGAAAAGTTTCAAAAAGACCAGAAAAAGATGGAACATTTTGAAATTCTTATAAAAGAGCAAAATGCACAAATCAGCAGTATGAAAGAAGCTTTAAATGATCGTGAAGGGAGAATAACTGAAGGTGAGACTGAATTTCTTTTAAAACAAAATATCTGGTTCATAGATAGATTAGTGGACTGAGACAAAATACCATTAGAATTTATGGTATACCTTTAAAGTTTGAGGGAAAGAATATAATAAACTTCTTAACCTGGCTACATAAAACATTAAATCTACCTGAAACTTTATCTTTTGGAATTGAAAGGGCACATAAATCCCTGACAGCACATTCAAAGAAGTAAAACTCAAAAATAAAATGTTAAAAAACAACATGGTCCAGCCCACCTATTAAAATAGGTGAACACGTAGTCATATTTGACAAAGAATATTCCAGTAAAGTAACGAGTAAAAGAAAATCATGTTTACTACTGGGCAAATATCTTGAAAATAGCAATATTAAAGCCAATTTGGTGGAGTATCCAGCAAAAATCAAATTATTTTTTTCTGAAAGAACTAAAATATTAGACATGCTGGAGGAGGCATCCACTTTTCTTAACAGCAATAAAATCTTTAATAATACTGAAGAAATATATTGGAATAGTATATTCCTCAAGAGACAAAGTGAGCTGAATTCCTGGAAAACTGCTTCTAAAATTAAAAAGCTTAAAACATGTGACTTATATCCAGGGCCAACCTTAGCCGAAATGGCGCCCTAGGCGAAGTAGTGCTCTGGTACCCCTTAAGCCCCACCCACACCATAGTCATGACACAACCCTATTTGAGCCACACCCACAGGGTCACTCCCCAAGAAAGCCACTCCAGTCATTTCTTTAAATTATTTAAATGCATTGGAAGAATAACTACATTACAAGGTATCTTTAACTGCAACTACCTCTGCATAGTATTTTCTACTTTAAATATCAGAGCCGGATCATAGTCAGATGGGGCCCTAGGCAGGGTAATAGACTGCCCCCTCAGAGCAGCCCCTTCTGCAGCAACCCCCTTCCCCCCAGCAGCAGCCCCCTTCTCAGCCATTCCAGTGTTCCATTATTTGGTTATTTCTCACCAGTTACCATGCATACTGTTCTCTTATTTGCTTCTACAGTGATTACAGATATTAAAATAAAATAGCACAAACACAGGTAGCTATTTGCTAAACAATACAGTCTCACAATGAAAACAGACTTGGCATAAGCAGTAAACTTCTCTGCCCTTGAAACTTACATTCATTGAAATAGAAAAACTCACATTCATTGAAACGGCATGAAAACCCACATTAACAGAAAATGCATCTGGCCAGTGAAGAATTAAGTTTGCCTGTGGGCTGTTTTCAAAACAAACTCTCCTGCACACATTTTTTAGGTCCATGCATATGTGCATTTGTTCCTTGATTTACCTTCCTGATTGTATTGAATTATATTCCTTGTATAATACAGCACTACTTGTTAGAAAGTGTTTTAAATTTGTAGTTTTAAACATTCTTAAGCAATGAAACAAAATGTATGAACCCATAACTACCCCTCAAGACTTTGTCATCACAATCCACCAATATTACTCCATGCACACAATCTCTGCAGAAGTAAAATCATCTGAATTCCACGTTAAAGAAATCTGTACCTAATGAAGAGGTTGCTACTGGCAAAACAACTTCACATATCAATGTTTTATCTACAAATTCAGTGCCTGCTGCCCTTGAAGAATTAATTGCCTATATTACATTTAAAAATTGGTAAGTTGGCAATATTGCAATAGGAAATATCCAACAAGTTCATAGTCACTAGGCATCTCATACAATGGACATACTCAGGAGTGTAGAACCCCTATCCCCCTTATAATGCACCAAATAATCAACAATCATATGGGCAATGCAATATCAGCACTCCATCTACATGGTGTGGGAGTAGAATCCACAGCCTTCTGCACCAAAGGCAATTATGCTACTAACACTGCTTTCAGATTTTACAACACAGTGTGCCATTTGATAAACAAAAAACAGCTAGTTGCACATAGAAACATTTACACTTGTTGGGGTGTGTTTTAAATTTGTAGTTGTGAACATTTTTCCAGTAAGTAATGAAACAAAATGTATGAACCAATAATGAAAAACTACCCATTTCTGAATATTTTAACCATAAAAGGCATCTCAAACATCTGTCATTACAACTCACCACTATCAGTCAATAAGGACAATATCTGCAGAAGTAAAATTAATCTGAATAATTCTACATTAAAGATGTGTAACTAATGAAGAGGCTGTCACTGGCAAACAGCTGCCCTTGAAGAATTAATTGCCTACATTACATTAAAGAAACAAATGGTAAGCTGGTAATATTGCAATAAAGGATGACTGAGAAACCAACAAGTTCATAGTTACTAGGTATCCTAAACAAAGGAGGGCACACTATGGAATGCAGAACCCCTATCCCCCTTAAAATGCCCAGATAATCTGCAACTAGGGCACTGCATACCATGCTTCCATACCTCTCATCCTCTTGGCACAAGAAATCTGAACAAAGACAAAAATTATGGAGGCGACAAAGGCCCCCAAACAGGGCAGATTATAAATATTGTTCTTATAGACTTAGAAAGTAGGACTTGTATCCTTTTAGTAAGGTATCTCTGAAGGTATTCCAGTTGCTGCATGGGTCTGGATGGATACATGCCAAAGTCAGCATTATACAAAATAATTGAGAGCTTTGTAAAAGGGGACAACAACATCTCTAGATCTAGTCACAATCAATTTGTTTATAAGCTGTGCAATATAGAAAGGCTTTCTTATGACTCTGGGCACATGTTGGTCAAAAGTTAGGTCACTGTACACACAAGTTCCCAAATGCCAAGCAATTGGGTCAGTTCTCAGAGGGCATTGTCATGATTTTGACCCTAGTTACTATTTCAGACAAACCTTCCTGCATGATGGTTAAGTCATTTGGGGGTTCAATAACTGCTCTTCAGTCATCTCAAACTTAGCCGGCCAAAGCTCTTTGGTATTTCCTTTTACTTTTGAGATGTATATGCCAAACAGAAAAAGACTCAGCACCAAACCCTGGAGGACTCCATTAGTGACTGATCTCTTCCCCTATTTTGATCTCCTGCATCCTGTGAGCAAGTTGGCAATCCAGCTAGTGATGCAAGTGTTTGCTCCGACATTATTCATTTTTTTGTACTACACCTGAGTAGGGGATTGTGTCAAAAGGCTTGGCTAGGTCAAGGTAATGTGGTGTGAACTGTTTACCTTTAACCATTGCTTTAGTAACAAGAGTAAAGCTTAAAATCTGCCCATGATTTTGATCCTTGACTTTCCTCTGGGCTGTTTTCAAACACATTTTTAGGGCCATGCATACATGTATGCATTCTTTGATTCACCTTCCTGATTGTATTAAATTATATTCTTTATATAATACAGCACACTTGTTAGTGTGTTAAATTTATTGTTTTGAACATTTTTCCAGTAAGCAATGAAACAAAATGCATGAACCAATAATGAGAAAACTACCCAGTTCAGAACATTTCCATCATAAAAGTCTACTTAATCTTCTACAATCCACCAGAATCCGTAAATATGCACAACCTCTGCAGAAGTAAAAGTCATCTAAATAATTCCATATTAAAGAGGTCTGTAACTAACGAAGAGGTTGCTGCTAGCAAACAACTTTATATTTCATTGTTTCATCTAGAAATAAAGTGCCTCTGTTACCCTTGAGGAATAAATTGCCTATGTTACATTAAAAAAATGATAAACTAGTAATATTGCAATAGGGAATGTATGGCAAACTGATAATAGGTTCATAGTTACTAGGTATCTCTGCCTAGGCAGACATTCTTAGGACTGCAGCATCCACCCCCTTTAAAAGTACAACACACTAGAGAATTAGCAATCCATCTATATACTGTGGGAGTAGAACCCACAGCCTTCTGCATCAAAAGCAAGTGTTCTACCTGTTCTGCTACTAACATGAACAGACATGGCATAAGCAGCACTAAACTTCCCTCCCCTGAAGAAATATGCAGCACAAAAAGCCAGAATTTATTTTGGGGGGGGGTTGTTGGAGTACATTATTTTAACAGCCCCATAGCATGTTCATGTGTTTTTTAAACTCAGTATCAAAATTTTATATGCAAGGGAGGGTCAGGTATTGAGTTTAAGGTTCTTGTAGTAGAGGACTTTCTGCCATAAGGAAATGCAAAAAAGATTATTTGAGAGAAATGAGCAATAGTTAAGAAGCAACAGGTTGTACACTGATGAACAAATTAATGTTGTGGGAAGGACGTTTTCTGTAGTGAAAGACAATGGCATTCTCTTCAAAATAACCTTTGTTTTTTTTAAGAATTTGCTGGTTGTAGAAGCAAGGTAATAATATGTTAATGTGTGAGAAGACCACTATCAACAAATCTTCTGGCTTCTGCAAGAAACTTAGAAATTCTATAACCAACAGCAAGCATCAAGCATTGTAAATGACTTGCTGTTTATTTTGTGAAAGTTCTGCCTGAAACATAGAGTTATGAGTGTGCATGCACCATCCGAGTTGTCAAATACAGCAGTAAAACATATAGCAGCACAGTACATACCATTTACTCAACATACACCGATTGTTCCCTTTTCCAGTCTTGGTTTAGTTCCCTGAGAAACAAAAAGCAATTTTCTCTTAGTTCTTTGAAACTTTCCACATCTTGAAATAAACAGTCGATATGTGAGGCACATGCACTGAGCAACAATGACTCCATACCAATTAACTGCGAAAGCAGGCAGCTGCAAACAAATATTGCACTAGCACTGTTTTTTTTCTAATAGCTTGCTGAGACCAGTCATTTCATCATGTCCATATAAGTGTAACTAGCCATGAGCTTCACTCAAGCAAGCACAGTTTAAAAAAGAAATGTTGTTGTTGTCTTTCGGCTTTTCCCAGTTAGGGGTCATCACAGCAGAACTCCAGTCCGTAAATTGCGCCCTTTTGAGGGCGCAATTGCTAGCCTCTATGGGCGGCAGTGAAATTTAAAAAAACAAATGTTGTTGTTGTTGTCTTTTGGCTTTTCCTGGTTAGGGGTCATCACAGCAGAACTCCGGTCCATAAATTGTGCCCTTTTGAGGCCGGCCTGTACGGCGCCTTAGGCGGTCGCCTAGTTTGCCTATGCCTAAGGCCAGCTGTGCTTATATCTTCTGATTGCAGGGCTTTTATTTCCTGAAGCAATAGATTTGCCCTTTAAGAAAAGGTCAATATTGGACTTTAAGCTTCAAAATGTATGTAAGTATATATTTTTATTTTAATCTAAAACAATTTTCATGATGAGGAATATAAGTGGCTAGTTTTACTATATTTACAGTGAAATAATTAATATATTTAATTTAACTAAACTTATAAGTATATTTCTAAATGTTAAACAAATACTTCCTGTAAGAGAATGTTATTAAATTATAAGCAATATAACTGGTAACTTTAAGATTATGTAATTTAAGAATTTTATTATATTTGTTTAACTTTGCTTAGTATGTTATGTCTAACTGGTGGATGGTTGGCATAGTGTTTAAGGTGTTCACCTTATTGGCACAAAGCGCAGGGTTTGATTTTCACATGGGATTATTGGCTAGACTTAAAATGGCCCACAAGGGCAGTATTACTCTATAAACCTATGAAATGAATGTCAGATCTAAGTAGTATGCTAATTAGAAGTGTTAAAGTGCTGGGGATTTTGTTGTCTTTGTTCCTGTGTAACACATTCCTTTCATGGGTTATTTATGAAGCAAGTAACACTTGAAAAAAGTCTGAGAACAAAAGAAAGCTCTAGTTGTGTCAGAATGCAGGAGTCTTCCTTTCTGTTTTCACTGATATCTGTGAAACAGAAAGGAACTTTATTTTTCTTTATTTTTTCAACTAGATACATCAGAAATCTACTCCAAATATTTTTTTCTTAGAAGTAAAGAATTGGTAAAAACAGCTATATTAATTTTTGTATTGAGCTGTTGCTGACATATAATTTGCTTACATTTTGCTGAATGTTAATAGCTTATGTTGTAGTGACATTAACTCTAACTGTACATAGTATTGGAAAGAAGTAAAGTTACTGATTAGAACAGTTTAAAAGAATTAAGAAGAATGAAACACTTAAGAAATAATCATCTGTTGTGTACTATGAGTTGTCATATTCACATATTGTAATCAAATTCTAATGTCAGGATGTGAAACTTAGATTAGAACAATAGTTCACAATGGCTAAAACACATTAAACAAGGAGGAATTATTTTATATATAGTCAAGATTGCTTGCAATACTAGAATTAATAACAAGAGTAAACAGCTGAAGAATAATAAGCAAATGCACAAGGAATGAAGTATCCAATTTGTAAGAATATTTAAAAAGCAGTATCAGTAAGGAACGAAATACATATACACACTATAATCTCTAATAGAGAGCTGATGACCAAATAGCTCTTTGATGGGAGATTTTAGAAAATACATGTTATATAGAATAAGGTAGAATATCAGTGGAAAAAAAAGACAGAAAAATATATTTAAATAGCAAACTGATTATAAAAAAAGATATGTATTTCATATACCTGCACACAGCAGAAATGTGAATGTACAAGATCTCATATAATTTACATAGAATATCATATAAAATATTTGAAAAGTATCTGAAAGCTGAAATTTGAAGCTTGGTCATATGAACTTTGAAGCTTTTTGCATATTGTATGCTATTAGATTCAATAATACTACCTGAAATAACTAATTTCATAAATCAGAGCTGAAATTTCAGTGTTATATTTCTGAATCAGTACATCCATTTTAATAGAAAGTAAAGTAGATTTTTCAATATGTTTAAACCTGGGAAGGGAGAATGGATTTCAATTAAGCACATTGTAACTTCTGAATACAATGTAGACTGCAAATATGTTTTTGACTCTATAGAAATAGCAAGACATTCTCTTTGACCTCAGTAATGTAGATATTTCATGAAGCAATTTAATAAGCTAAAGGATTTTTAAATATTTTGATATTTGTTATGTTGAATGTTCCACAATATTGAGATATAGAAACTTGTACTTGAACAATTAATTCAGAGCTTTTGTACATCTTTAAGCATGATAAATATATATGTGATTGATGCTGTAATTAAATCAAAAGGTACTTCAACAAAGTATTAGTTTAAGGCTGGCACACACAACAAAGTATTAGTTTAAGGGTGTGCATACACAACAAAGTATTAGTTTAACGGTGTGCACACTTATGCAACCAGCTTATTGTACATTTTTTATTTTTTATATATTCCCCTAACAGATTTGTTTGTTTTTCAATTGACTTGTACAGGTTATAGGTCACATTAAAGGTGGGAAAAGTTTTTAAATGATTTATCATGGTCTCATTTTTTATATCACAAAAAACTGGCATTTTAACAGGGGTGTGTACACTTTTTATATCCACTACATTGTAGGGAAATATCTATCAATTTAAAATGGTATATGTTCTACATTTCTTTATCAACACCTATTTTGTTTTTAATCTAATCAAATGTTTTTCACTAATTGAGGGGAAAATGGTGCATAAAGGGATGAGGAAGTTATGTCATAGTATTCTGATGAAGTCCCCTGAGTGGGACAAAAGCACTTAATCATTTGTCCATGTTTTATTTTTATTTAATTTTATTTATTTTCCATCAAAGCAACTTTTTATCTTGGGTTTGGGTGTTTTTCTTTATCAAGACCTCAGCTGTACTGTTGTTTTTCTAAAGAGACATTGTTCATTAAACTGTTCACTTTTGAATGAGACTTGCCAACATTTCCACTGTTTTTTGTTGAAGATAAGGTAGTTCCCTCATATAGACCTATTTCATTATTAAATGCAGACTATAAAACATTTGCTTCCATCTTTGCTACAAGATTAAGTGATATAGTCAATAAAGTAATGGATAAAGATTAATGAGGATTTATAGTCAATAGATTAACGCATGATAATGTAAAAATAGTAGTATTTTAGATTTAGCAAAAGGAATGAACAAGAAATTGGTCCTCATACGTTTAGATATAAAGAGCACTTTTGATTCTGTAGATTGAAACTACTTATTTAAAGATTTAGAAACATTTGCATTTCCAGAACAATTTATTGGAATACTAAAAAACCTGTATAGAGACTGCAAAACATATGTTAAAATTAGATCTTACATTTCTCAAGGATTCACTTAAAAAAAGTCACAAAGCAAGGATGTCCCTTGTCCCCTTTACTATTTACATTACTGATCAAACCATTAGGTAATAGTAAAAGAACCAATAAAATATTGATGGACTCTCAATTAACAAGGATTTACAAACATACAATACAGCTTTTTGAAGGTGTTATTTTACTGACTATATGAGATTTAAATTTTTCAATCAAAAACAGATGAGGAAATTGAAAAGTTTCAAGAAGCATTGCTGATGAAACTTAATAAAATTGAAACTTTAGTGTTAAACCAATTAAAGCTTGAAGGTAAATATAAATATAATTGGGAAGAAAAGGAAACAAATATTTAGGAATAAAAATCTATCAAGATGTGAATAAGATTATTAATAATAATTTTGAAAATATAATTGAAGAAGTGTTCTTATTAAAAAATGAAATGATTGTTTTTACTTTTGAGGATAGGTTAGTACTTATTAAAGTGATTATAATACTCAATATTATGTATATGTATATATATATATATATATATATATATATATATATATATATATATATATATATTATTCAATAGCTTTAATAATGGAAAAAATGTTAACTTCATTCTGATGGTATCATAGAAATCATATAAGATTATTGGCATTATTGGAGTATAGTGGTATTATCTTCCCAGATGTACAGTCTTATTCTATGACTGCAAATTTTAACTCTGTTATGCTTTGGATACTCATACTACACTAATCAATGGTGAACTATTCAGGAGCAGATTATACTAAATTCTTATAAGTTTATCAGATATGATAAATTAGAAATATTTAGCAATCCTTTCATCTGTTTAATAAAATTTACCATAGAAGGAAATTTATTTCAATATTTAGACTCTGCATATATGAAATCAGTTCTTAAGACTGTTAAGGAATATGTTTTTAAAACTTCATTAATATCAAAATGGAACATCTTTGTGCTTTCCCATTGCACACACTTCTAGATTTAAGAAAACTCAGAACAATGTTAAAGTTAATATATTAAAAAGGAATGGATTTGTATTGTGGTCTGATTGCTTGGAAAAAGGAAATGCTGAGTTGCCACAATATTTAATAAAAGATTATAAGCTGGCTTAATCTGTTATCAAGTTAATATTATCCATCAGACAGTAATTAAATGAATTTGTAGATAATATGAGTGAAGAGGAACAGAGCCCTATACCTCCATTATACAAAGATACAACTGCTATCATTGAAGGTAAAATGACCTATAAAGAAAACTTGTCCAAGTTATATAAGTTGATCATAAATAATAATTGATGCAAAATTCTGGAAACTTTTTAGATAGTCATGGATTGAGTGACTTAAATGGTAAGAATAAAACATTGTTACTTAGATCACTTAGTGAAACTTTTTCATGTGTATAATAGTAAGTTTTTATGTGGAAATATATACATAGAACATTTGTTACTTCCTATAAAATCTCTAAGTTTAGCAAAATGAATTCTTCAATTTGTTGGAGATGCAGTAAAGTTGTAGAAGCTGATTGGATGCTCATGTTTATGGATTATGAAAAACTATATATTGGGAAGAGATGAGTATATTTTTAAGGAGTTATGGTCTGATAATTGTTCTTTAACTAGATCAGTAATACTAATGAATGTTCCACTTCCTTTATCTGTAAAAGCAAAATAACAAAAGATCTTCTGGAGTTTGCTGGCAGTAGCTAGAAAAGTTATTTCAAAAAATTGGAAATCAAACGCATGTCCTACATTCAAACCATTTTTAAATTTTAACAGCAATATTATGTAAAACTGAAAAAGAAGTGATCAGAATAAGATCTATAAATTATACTAAGACTTTTACTGGTTGGGATAGCCTTTAAATGTTGCTATTGCAATACCAAGACTCTTAATGCATTAATTGTATAAGATTACCTTGATAATTCAATGCATTCCTAACACTGTATAATAGTATGTGATATTTAATTTTTTACTTTCTGTTCATATATTTTAAATATGTTAAGTTAATAAAAAAACTGTATGCAGCTGCATGACTGATGTTACTGCTTCTAGTCTACTATCTACAACTGTGAGATTTTAGGGGTGCTTTGCACTTATATAGTCAGGGACAAATTGATAAACAATTTTTTCTAGATATGACTATGAATTGTGATTGTTTATCTTGCATATATTTGTGTATCATTTCTCTACCTAGTTTCATTTACATTTCATCCTGTGTTCATTTGCTTGTATCATTAGTGCATCTATTTGCCCACTTCACTATACAGCAGCATGGGACTATGTAATGCTACTAGCGTACATGTCTCTGATTCCTACAGAAGCCTACTTTGCATACTATGGCACTTGTCTTTGAATCTTGGGCAGAGCTGCATAATGAATCCAACACTTTTTCACTCACTATTAAAGCTCTGAATTAAGTTGCCTGGTTAAGGAAGTGAGAATAGGAAGCTGGTGGACAGTAGTGTAGCTAGGGTGGTGCAAGAGGAGAAACTAGCCAATGTTCAAAGTATTGAGGGGCATGATCAGCTGATCCTGAAGCTGATATTGTATTTTCAGTCTAAACATGAATTTAGATGCATTTAGGCTAGATGGCCTCAATGAGAACTGTAACATTTCATGTGTTCTTAAACTAAAGAGCTACTTTAGGTAATGCCTATATGCACATTACTTTGTGGGTTTAATGCATAATATTTACAATGTTATTAATGTAAATGTACTAGTAAGAATATTTTTATGATGTTTTTTATCACACAATATTTATAGATAATTCAATGGAGTTTTTTATGACTATTCATGATTTTATTTATTATTTTTAATTAAGACAAATTAGTGCAGGATGTGCAATTATTTGTCACTTCCTGTTAACTGAGTATTTGAACAGACCAGTTTAGCTGTTTTATTTGTCTTCTTCTGAGGAAGCTGTGACAGGGGTCACGGCGAAAACGTTGTCTTTTTGAAAAATAAAACACTTTTACGTTAAAGAAGAAACTTGGACTTTGTTTCCTGTGGTTAGTATTGACTATCTGGACATCAGGTTGACTGTTTCTACACATTTTTACAAGTTTGTTTGCTCATTTTTGACTGTTTGTATTTTCAGTCTAAACAGAGTGAGCCATGTGTGGACTAAACAATAGCAACTGTTGCTATATTGTAGCAAACAGTTTGCTACAGTTTAAAATAACTGTTTTAATAAAATATGTTGATGTAGTGCTGGGGGCATGGCACAGAAATGGGACCTGAATGGGTGGGGCAGAAGGGAGAGGGGGACATGTCATGCATCTGGCCACCTGGTTGGTGTGCCAGTAGAATAAATGGCCATTTGTTTTTTTTTTTTTTTCACTTGAGCAGTCAAAGGGATGGGGCACTGGTTGATAGTACCAGTCCTGTTTGCTTTTTGAACCAGCTAGGCTTCTGCTGGTGGATTGTGTATAAAAGTTAATTCCATATTCGTGGAACTATGCTAGTAAAAGCTGTGACGGTCTATTTGAGACAATAGCATGAGATGAAAGTATCACTGCAATAGAGTCTTATGTTCTAAGTAGTCTATAAGGTTGTTTTAGGAAATGAGATAAAACATGGATTTGCAATGGCCACTAATTGTATTTATGAGCAAATATACTAACAAGTCAGGTAATTCTTAAATTAATTGGGACCCAATTGGCAAGACAGTGATGGAGCCTCCTTTGTGCACCAACAATGAAGTGGCAAGTATGTTTTTCTCCTACCTACAGTTTATGTAGGTTTTTTTGAAAAGGTGGCACTTGTAAAAGGAAGCAACTATTCCAGAACAGAAATAAGAAAAAGAAGAATTTGCTTGCTAACTGCAGGTCTACCCTGTTTGGCTAGGATATAGGTTATATTGTTCTTCTTATTGTAACATTTGTTAATGTCTGTTATGTACTTCTCAGATAAAGATTCTAGTTGTCTACTGATGTACTATGTTCTTCATCTGTAAATATGTTTGTAATGAATTGCCATGTTAAATTGTTAATCGCTATGTAATCCAATGTAACTACTGTCTGTTTATTTTAACTGTGGAGCTTTTCTCCCCGGGCCTCCGCTGAAAATGGACCTACGTCCTGTCAGACACTCCCGGTCAACAAATGTAAATAAATAAATACATAAATAAATTGTTGGATGTATAAAGCAAAGCTATTATTATATTTACTTCTTTATTGATAGGGATAGAGAAGAAAACTATAGGATCAAGTCTCCCAGGCATGTTAAGCAATTGCTCCAATAAAAATCAAATCATCATAAAAACTAAGGTACTTATGACCTCTAAAAAAATATTTTACTGAGATTAACTTTAAGTTTCTTTTCACCCAATCATTACAGAGATGAGATTCTCTGAAATTTAATGAATTATAGATTGCTGAAGAACAACCTACCTAACTCCCAGATGACAGTATTATTAACTTAAAAGATTATGTTATTGGTTCTTAGGGAGATATAATCGGATATACATCAATGGAAAATAAGACAGCTTTAGATACTCTGCCATGTGAAACTCCTGATTAAACTGGATGTACAGAAAACTGGATATGGGAGAAAGATTTTTTTATACAGATAGTCTGAAAACTAGTTTTTGTGATGGAACTGAGGCCACTCAGTGTGATTTCTTGTAGTTTTGCAAGGTGAAAAGTCTTGGAGAGATCAATAAAACTGGCCTCAATTAATTTGTTTATGTGTCCATTGCCCTGTAAAGGGTATCCATTAGGGAAATAAGATATTAAGTGTTGTGTCTTTTTCTAAATCCATGCTGATGACCCCTTAGTAAGTCATATTCTTCAATGGGGGCCCAGAACTGAAAAGCTGTTGTCTGATCCAATATTTTTATAAGAACAAGCAGGACTGTAATTAGGCTAAAAGAGACTGGGTTAAGGCTGGAGGCATATTTAAGGACTGGAATAATATTAGTCTTCTTGGGTATGTGAACACAGTCATGGAAAGTGAAGTATTAATAATGTGTCTTTGAGAAATGCTGATGAAACTGTCAAAAGTTTTGAGGAAACTAAAGAACAAACACAGTCTGCCTTTCCATAGCTGGAAATGTCAATATGCTGTTCATTAATTTGTGTTTCCAGAACCAGTTTGAGATCTGAGGCTGATTGCTTTGTTACTATGAATGAACTTAGAAGACTTCATAGAAAAGTTATTCTCTCTTTCCTTAAACCTCTTGACCTTTTGCATTAGCAAGACAGGTGTCATGAAAACTTTGGCTCTCTCATTCAACAGGTGAGGATTACCACTATAGGAGCAAGGACTAGCTACAACCACTATAAGAACAAGAATTAGTTATGAAAATGATGCTAAGAAAGATTAACAATAAACCATGATATTTGTGACTTTACTTGTAATTGTCAAAAAAATGGTACTGCAGGAAGCAATCAAATGACATGGATAGCAGACAGTCCAGAAAACAGAATATGTTTCAAAGGACAAACTAGCAGCAGGGATCATCTAGTTTACATCTGGCTGAAACTGTATTATATGCAGTAATTCCAGGAAGTCATACTCAGTGCTGTGAAGAATAAAGTAATATGTTATGAAAGCGTGAAATACCATACTGGGTTATGAAATGGACACATATGTTGTGGTGACTGACATTTATTGAAATGTCAGACAGTTTGCTTATAATCCTAAAACTTAGCCAAGAAAGTTGGCATTAAGGGTAACACAATAAAAGTAATGCTAAACAGGAATAAAGAGACTGCTAATAAAGATGGATAAATGGGATAGGTTATTTCAAGTACAAAAAATGGACATATGCTAGACTTAAAATGGCCTGCAAGGGCAGCTAGTCTAGTGCTTACTTATGAAGAATTGTGGGTTCAGTGAATTGAAAAGCCTCAAATTACTAAAGGAAAACATCACTGAAAGTTGGACAGCAAGATTATGTGAACACAGGACTGGGTGTATTCACAAATCAGAGTGGCATTTCGAATTAAATGATATGGGTAGCGTTAACACAGACAGAGTATTATTAAATGTTATTTGACATAAATGTTGTTGTTGTTTGTCTTTCGGCTTTTTCCCGGTAAGGGGTCGCCACAGCGGAACTCTGGTCCACTAATGATTGGCAGTAGATTTTTATGAAACGCCGAGGTGACAGCTCGACGCCCAACCTTCAACGAAGGCACGCCCATTTACGCACGCATGTCTTTCGAACGCTACCCAACCACAGGGAGGACATGCAGACTCCACACAGAAGGCACTTCCCAAGCCAAGCAGAGAATTGAACGGGAGAATCTCTTGCTGTGAGGTAACAATGCTACCGCCATACCACCATGTTATTTGACATAAATAAGGGATAAAAATTACTAGATACCCACAGGCTGAACAGCATGCATTCAGGTAAGACAATACTAGACATTTTTTATGATGACTAGTACTAGTACCATGAATTATGTACTACATTGCATTTGTCTGACAGCAGAGGCAAATAATTAGCAAATTTAGTCTGACATTTTACATTGTTCTCCATTTCTTCCTTTACCCTAATGATTTCTACATCTGAGCCATGCCTTCTAGAATGCCTGCTTGGGTTCCACCTCTACAGCACATTCTAGCAGTGCATTCCAAAGCTCCACAAAACCTCTGTGTTTAAAAGTACCTTTGAACATCCAGGGGGCTGTTATTCTTTACAATATGATGCCAGTGCAGCATCATCTCCCTTCCTTCATCAGATGTTTACCTGACAATTGTTTATGTACTTTATTGAAAGTTTTGTTTGATCCCAGTTCTCTGTACTGTTGTTGTTTTCCTATGTGACTTTTATTCCTTGTATTAATGTAGGATTACACTGGCATCAGGGGAAAGAGTGCTCTAGGTGAAAGATTGTTTTGTATCCCCTTTGAGCCATGCCTTTACCACAGCCTGATATACCCTAATTTGAGCCACATCCACATTCTGACCATGCCCACTTTGAAGTCCACAACTGCACAGTTACAGCAAAACTCCACTTTAGGACTAGAAATGTCTTTAGTCAAGGATTTATTTTCAGAGGTAATTTAATTAATGCAAATCACAAAACTACTTTTAAATCACACTGTAGTACAAAACTCCATGATGCAAATTAAAATAGCAAGTGACATTGTACTATAAGTTAAGGTGTTGTATCTTCTATCTATGTAATTGCTCTTTGACTATATGTAACATTTGCAGCACTGCAAGAAAATTTAGTTTTGAAGGTTTATTTCTTACATATAGTGTTTTTCACAAAGTATATTCTTAGTCACATTTACTTAAGGCAGATCAAAGCTATCATTTATTCATTACACAATATTACACCTAATCTGAACTATGTACTCACCATGAATTGTCTGTGTAAAGTTGATATGTCCATCACTGAGACATGGAAGTTAAGATGGGTGAAATGTGGCATTGCAGCTAAAATTATGTTTTTGTGACCTGGGAAGAAAGTGTAGTATTACTAATAGCAATTTTCTTGTTGAACTTTGAATCACTATTATAACTGTCTAACTGTGTTGTTTTGTCCAATGACATCTTGGTCTATGTAGCATTAATCCAATAGAGGCCTGAAATGAAGTGTGGGATTACTAGTAGTAACCGTATTCTTGAACTTGGCATTAAATATGATAAGTAACTTACTTAGAGTTTGATGATTTATCGGATTCATCTTGGTCTGCTTGTTAAAAATCCAGTGTTTATCCATTATACATAATAGATGAAAAGATGTGCTCTTCTCCATGCTCAGTGGCCAATTTACTACAATATTGCCTCTCTCAAAATAATTTGGTTCAGTATTAAAACATTAACACACAATATGCTTTTTTAGGAAATTTCATGTTATCTAATAAAAAAGAACATTTTCAGGTAATGATATTTATATTATATTGCTGTATATTATCTGTTCATTTACATATGCAAATGTAGATATTAAGATGTTCTGACAATGGTTTGCAAAATTTGTTAAGTTTTGCATTTGTTCATTTTTCCTTAAATTAGAAGAAATGTTATAGCACTTGAAAAATTATTTTAATGCTAGTGTCATTTGATTTTAATACTTTTTGGGAAAGCAAGTGACAGTGGTAAAGAAATAAATGGAGCATGATATTTTACAGGTATAATTTATTAATGATTATACACAGGCAATGTACTTGGATTTATGGAAGTACATCTTTGGTATACTTGTTTGTAGATAAAAGTTGAGATAGTATCACATATAACACCTACAAGCAAGCATAATTATCTACAGGTGCAGAAAAACATCCTCAACTGTCAGCATTGTAATAGATTTGCCCAAACATGTCATTGCTTATGCCCAAGTCATCATTATTTTTGTTATATACTACATACATTAACTATGGTCAATAAATAACGAATTTGAGCTTGAATGCAGTCAAACATTTATACTGAAGTTTTAACACTGCAGAGATTGTGAATGATAAATTGTATGCCATTAGTATACTTTTTTGCTGCATATTTGTAAAGTAAAATTGTTGAAGTTAAATACAATTTTACAGCTGTAGGAATTCTTATTTGTGTGTTGTATCAGTATTGATTACAGTATTCAAGTTACTGTGTTATTGCTTAAAGATTACAATAAAACAGTCCTATTACTACAATTTACCCAGATCCAAATAGCTCCCACATGATGACAATCTTTATAAAACAAATAATTGCAGTATTATCTTATCACACTAGGATATAGCTGAAATCAGAGCTCTGCAGATCTTCACAAACTATGAATGATGTGTAACACTTTCCAAGAGACGCTGACAAATGGCAGTGTACCATGTAGAATTAAGCACACTTTTTATAGGGAATTCTGCAGTTCATTCTGAATGCTATCACTTTATGAGTGAGTTACTTTGTCAACAGTAAATCTTCATAAGTAATCAGATCTGTACATTGAATATATGCATGTTATCACTTTTAACTATGAAAAGAAATATTCAGCTAAAAGGATTGTTAAAATCCCATGGAAAGTTTTCAAATGTATACAAACAGATTTAACTCTACATTAATACAATAAAGTTTATAAGATATGAACTATTATTTTCCACTCCTAATTTTAAGTTTAATGTGTTTACTGATATCATACATATATTCCTGCGTATTTTCATAGTTAAACATTTTGCCACTGAATTGTTTCACAATTACCTATTTCATGGAAGCGAAACTACAGAATGCTCCTCTATGTTTAATTAAAATTGAAGTAGTCTTATAGAATATTATGGCCATTTAGAACAATCTCAGAAGTCTTCAAGAGCAATACTGAATTTGTTGTCCTAAATGAAGCAAGGTATTTTCTTAGGTTCATTTAGTCAGCTTAAGCTTGTATTAGTAGTTGTCATGTGATTTAATAGTTGCCTAAAAATGAAAGGTACTTACTATGTTTTCCAAAGAGTTGTAAGTTTTAAATACTGGCAAATTGTATTGGGAAGCTACTGTGATATAGCAATGTAAGTTGCTGAACCTGATAATTAGTAGGTAGGTTTTTGGTATTTGGGTTGCACTTCTGAGCTATTATACTTTTTTGCTGCAGGTATTAAGGAAGGTAGTATTGTGTGACTTTAATTTACACACTACTGCAAAAACAACTGCTTTCATTACTGTACACTGCTGCAATTACCATTGCTTCTAAGCAGTGCTCTGACAGTTAGTACATCCACGCAATTATTTAGAAACAATATTCAAATATGCAGTGCATTCCTCTAGCAGTTACACACTGCTTGATGGTTCTGCACACTGCTGCAATTCTGATTGCTTCTGAACAGTACACTGACAGCTACTACATTGGTGCAAATATTTCAAGATGATATACAACTGTGTAGAGCAACAGTTAAGTGATGGATGGCATTACACAATGTTATAAAATCTACTATCATGTCTGCACTGTGTTGCAAGTATGCCTCATGACAGTTTGTGCAACACAAATGCCTTCAACACAGGCCTTATTACATGAATTCACAACTACCTTCAGAAATGCACACTGGTGACCACTCTGGTGGCACACAAGGATAATCCCTGACTAAGACCCATGCAACCCAGATTCAAGGAGTGGCTTGGGTGACTGAAGGAAGTGGCAGGGACAGATGAGCATTACCGTCCAGGGTGGGTAGGTGGACTTATGGATGCCTACGTTGTTAATATCTGGTGGAGGTTGGGAAGGCACATTGGTATATGTGCCTAAAGAGGGGGGAACAGGATGGAGATATGGCTGATTTGCTGCAGATATGGGGCAATATGCTGCATGTCTCCTTTGCATACCCACCCTAGACATACCATTAGGTCCACAAGTGAGGGGTTAAATGAGCAGTTTATAAGTAAAAATCCCCCTGGATGGAAAACATAGATGAGCTGAACCCCCAGATTCCTAGCTCCATGACAGGTTGGGGGGACAAGGTGCTAGCTAGTAGATCCAGTGTGTGGGCCATTGGTGAGCCAGTAACATGAAGGACAGAGAAGGAAAAAAAATGAAAGAAAGGACATGTGCACTGCAGCAGTTATAACTCTTTCTAAGGAGTGCCCCTATAGTTTCCACTCCAGGGAAATCATTGTGCCTTCATGACTTGGCACAGAAGCAGTCACTGCAGCCTGCTTCACTGTTCTGCACAGTCCTACAATTGCAATTTCTCATGCTGCAGTTATAACTCTTTCTAAGGAGTGCCCCTATAGTTTCCACTCCAGGGAAATCATTATGCCTTCATGACTTGGCACAGAAGCAGTCACTGCAGCCTGCTTCACTGTTCTGCACATTCCTACAATTGCAATTTCTCATGCTGCAGTTATAACTCTTTCTAAGGAGTGCCCCTATAGTTTCCACTCCAGGGAAATCATTGTGCCTTCATGACTTGGCACAGAAGCAGTCACTGCAGCCTGCTTCACTGTTCTGCACATTCCTACAATTGCAATTTCTCATGCTGCAGTTATAACTCTTTCTAAGGAGTGCCTCTATAGTTTCCACTCCAGGGAAATCATTGTGCCTTCATGACTTGGCACAGAAGCAGTCACTGCAGCCTGCTTCACTGTTCTGCACATTCCTACAATTGCAATTTCTCATGCTGCAGTTATAACTCTTTCTAAGGAGTGCCCCTATAGTTTCCACTTCAGGGAAATCATTGTGCCTTCATGACTTGGCACAGAAGCAGTCACTGCAGCCTGCTTCACTGTTCTGCACATTCCTACAATTGCAATTTCTCATGAACATTCCCATGTTCTGACATGTTGCACACTTATAACTGCAACTTGTTCCTAAAGAGTATGATTTCGAAGCTCATCAGATTACAGTGATGGCATTCTGGTTCAGTCTGCCTTCTGCATTGTTTGGCTTTTCACTCTGATGCATTTATGATTGCTTTCCTACAGAGCCATCCTGAGTTTGCAGAATTTTAATAATACTGTCACTATAATGAAATGATCCATTTGTATTTTAGCACTTTGCATCACTATTATCCAGCATTCACTATTTAAAGACAATTGGACTGCTTTACATACTGTCATCATGAGTTTGCAAAGTAATATTAGTAAGACTGACACTATAACAATGTAATGACTAATCTGCATAACAGAGCTTTGCATCACTTTAATAACTTGCCCATTTGCCAACCTTCATTGCTTGAAGACAATATGAATGCAAAAGTTAACAGGTGGTATCTAATGCAAGTTAGATGTCTATGCACATACTGCAATTGTTATATCCCCAAAGTGTGTCATGCAGAGTTTGAACAACTTTCTTGACATATCAAGAATGCATAATAATTGACTGTGTTGGTAAGAAACTCTGCCAGGAAAAAAAAAAAACTTATGTAGGGATGCACCTTACTACTCTGCTGAGAACTATGACTGTAATTGCTTCTAATTTCAGATACTGTTGCACAATGAATGCAAAAAGCTGTGAAGAAAGGTCTTGTAACAGAATAATCCTGTTTGCAGGAGTGCTTTATAAATGCCACGTTTTAAAGTTTTGCATCATTCTGTTAATGTTACAGCTCTATAACCCCATAACAAACTACTTTAATTGCTATCACCTTTTCCTTTTCAAAAGCAATAAACTGTGTTCACTTCATCCAAAATTATGTGAATGATCTTCATAGTCAAACATATAGTACCTTAGAAGTGAGAAAATGCTACTAAATAGCACATCACTACATGTACTTCTGACAATCTTTGTCTACGCATGTGATGCCAAATACCCGGAAGTATAAATTTAGACAAGAAACATTGCTGTCTGCATGTCACCTGACTGTCGCGTTAAAGTTCTTCAGATTTCCAGTTATTGACAAGACGGTTGCCTAACGTTTGATGCACAGAGTGGTTTGCTGCACCTAATTTTGGTTTTAAAGTTGACAGGGGGTACTGAGTTTGAAAAAACATTTGCATTTCTAGTTTTTGTATGACTACATAACACTGACTTTACACATATTTCAGAAATTTCATGCCTTGCACAGCAGAATGTGATTGGAAGGCACCTCTGATGTGATGAAATTGAATAACTTACATAGCTGGCTAATTAAGCAGCAGTGGTACAGCGGTAGGATTGTTGCCTCACAGCAAGAGGTTCTCCTGTTCGATTCTCAGCTGGAGTGCCTTCTGTGTGGAGTCTGCATGTCCTCCCCGTGGTCGAGTGGCCTCCGAAAGACATGCGTGAATGTGCGTGCCTTCGCTGAAGGTTGGGTGTCGGGCTGACAAATCGGCACCATAAAAAAAAAATCTACTGCCAATCATTAGCGGACCGGAGTTCTGCTGTGGCGACCCCTAACCGGGAAAAGACAAACAATAACATAGCTGGCTAATTCAGACTCCATCATTAACTTCAATTCAACATCACCAACCACAACAAACTCTATTTTTGTGCCTTGTGCTGTGCATATTGATCAAATATTTCATTATAGTCTAGTTGACATATTTTGTTGTTAACTGAAATCATAACTAAACCCACAAGTCTTTCTTGTAAACCTGTACTCTGTAAATATGTTTTATTAGTTTTAGTTTAGAAAACCTTCACTCCCCTTTGCAACAGTCACTGGCAGAGACAATAAAATATGAAGAGCTATCCCTACCTGCAGGAATATCTCCATTAAACCTCTTTTTCATTGAATTAGTTACATCCAGTATTGAGAAACCCTTAGAAGTAATTTGACAAAGAGATTTTAATTCCTCCTACATTTCTACAGCATCAATATCAGAAGACTCATTGTAGGTTAAAACTTTCAGTAAATTCTTACAAAGGTTCAGCATCTTTTTATTAAAAATTGCTGTTAGTTCTGGTATGTCGTACAGGAATCCAAAAACAACATTTTGTACTTTGAGCTGGCTGAACCTGTCCTCGACACTGCTGATAGTGCAATATTGATGAGACTGTTGAAGTTAACATTAAATTTCTCTTCAACATGCAGAGTCACTGCCTGAACTGTCTACGTAGACTTTACGTGGAAGGGCTTTGTAAAGGTTTACTGACTTGGTCAACCTTTACCAGTACAACATACAAGACTATTAATGACATTAAAAACTTCAGACTTTTCATAGTGCTACTTAGTGATTTACTTCAGAGTATGCATTGGGTCCTTACCTTTTGTAATTTCTGCTACTGAAACTAAGGCATCATAAACTGTGCCCACTTGATACCTCACAGCCCTGGCATGTTCTACCCGACATTCCTACCTCCTCACACAATGGTTTTACTATTAAACCAGACACATGATGTTGAAATATTTTACCAGTGAATGAATGGTGTAAAGTGTTTCAATTCATTGAAAATCACAGAAAAAAGAAACAGCATCTACCAAAGACATTGCAGCATCACCAATCATAAGACTGACATGGATTTAAAGACAATATTCTTGCCTGAACACTGACATGTTTTCTTTTCATATTAGACCCATTACCATAGCCATAACCTCTCTAGTTTTCGAATGGAATTCATAAGCTTTTAAGTTCATTGAAGACAACATCAGTTAGAAAATCCTCACTAGTCTCACTCATTTGGATAAAAGGCAAAAAGTACTCTTTTAACTCAAAACTTTCATTGCATTCAGCAAAACAGATAGTTTGTGACGCTTGTTCCTAATGACTACAGTCAAGTGTGCAATCAAACAGAAAGCAATAGTGCTTGGCATCTCTTATATACTGCAAAATATTCTCTCAATCAGACCTAGATATCAATGTTGTTAACTCATTCTGAATTATTTTTTCCCCAAGTATTGGTCAAAAATACCATCCTTGGAAATATGAAGCTGTTTCTGCATTATTGAATCAGACCTACCTAAAACCTGCACTAACACAAGAAAATTACCATTACCTCTAACAAAAAGGCAATCTACACTACCCCTAAATATTTAGTTATGTTGTGACAAATGCTAGCATATTGCAATCAGTGTTTATAAAACATTTTCCAGTATGTTTTATTAAATTATGCTTTCACATTGAAGATAAATAGTACAGCTATTTTTAATCCCCGAGCTCAGTTCACTCCAATTTGCAGCTGCATCTTTATCTTAAACTGATTGTTTGTGCTCTACAAATTTTAGTCCCAACTTCTTCCAATCAGATGTTCTTGTACTAGACAGAGCAACTGCATGCATACTACTGTAAAGCTTATAGCAGAAATAGAACAGTTACTACTTTTTGACTATATTAACCAAGATCTTCTAATTGTCTCACCATTGATATTTTTTTATTATAAAAAGTGGATTAAATCTTCAATGATGAAAATTATATGAGAAACTATAATTAATTTTTGGTAAGGGCCTGGTAGTAATTAACAAACACTGTACTGTGTCATCCATGGGACATGGCCATTTAGCAGGATCCTGTGTAATTGTAGGGACTTCCTTATCGTATTCCCTTACAGATATAGTACCCATTTCTTGGTCATCCACATAATTTACAATTGGCTCTGAACACACATAATTTCACAGTCTAAATGACTAGAGTCACACTCTCTGCAGTACTCCACATTGTGGCCAGCAGGGATAGAGCTACTGTCACACACCTCAGACTCATAATATAAAACATGTGCACATTTACTGCCAGTATTATCATTTTCTATTTCATAGTTAAAACTAGCATTGCATCTTTACGACTCTGGCAGGAAATCTCACTCTTATCTTGTATGGAAGGAATGCTTGGGAACTCACAGAAATCTGATTCTTAAAAATTCTCAATGTTACTGTCTTGTAGTTGACTGACATCTAATGTCGGACGAGAATGCACAAATCTCATCATAGAGGTACATAAACTAGCCAACTGCAATTCTCTCTGAGCCTTTCTTTTTCTACTTGCTGCACCAGAAAGCTTATTTGGACATTTTCCAGGCTGTCTGTTTAAAGTAAATGTGGAAAAGGATGAGAGGTACTATGTTTGGAAATTGCTATCTTCGTAAAATTCCCACTAATGTTTTCAGTTACTACTACCTGCAGTGGGACAGTTTGAACACCTGTGCCTTGCAATTATGACTGCCTGCAGTTAGACAGTTTGTCTACCTGCACTTTGTAATTACAACTGCCTGGAGCGAGACATTTTGCAGTCCTGCACCTTGGAATTATGACTATCCAAAATGGGACAGTTTGCCCACCCTCACCTTCCAATTATGACTGCCTACAGTGGAGCACTTTGCCAACCAACACTTTGGAATTATGACTATGTACAGCAGCACTGTTTGCCTACTTGTACATATGAATTATGACTGCCCATGATAAAACTGGCCAACAAAAGCATTGCAATTACAAATGCCCACAAGAGAACATTTTACAGACATAACCATTTCAATTACAACTGACCAAATAAATGTATAATATATGTAATGCAGCCAATTTCATCCCATAAAAATGAATGACAACTATATCATTTGCACAGCCCTGATATGACTGCAGAAATTAATGGCAGTATAAAACAACTTCAAATCAACTAGCATTTATGTTGAAATTGAAAATGCACATTCATATTTGACACTGTCACATCAATGTAACATTTCCTTTAAAATGTTAAACATTGCTGCTCTAAACATTATGATACTTTATGAAACAGTACACTTTTTATGTTACAGCCTATAGTAATCACACCTGGAGTTATGTATGCATCAATTATTAAATCAGATCTGTTTTCAAGTCAAGTTTACTGATTCATAGAAACTGAATATGTTATGATCATAGCTGGAGATGATGCTGAATTAATTGTGCTACTTTTTTGAATTAATCAAAGTTTCAAAATACAGGCTCCTCTTCAAAGGCAATGGTCTCCAAAGAGTTGAAAGTAGTCTTCTATAGATAAAAAGGGGCAATCAATACCATGAGGTAGTAGGAAATCTTAAAACTACAAGTGTAAAAAAATTCAAAACCAAACTACATTTACCTACATTGCAATAAGAAAACTTACTGTACTCCTTTAAAAACTTATCGGAAAGTAATCTTTATGAAGAAACTAAAAACAGGAATATAGTTTATGGCAGGAGTCATCATCGTCATTTTCAAGCAGCAGGAGTACCTGTTACCACAGGCTAACCTTATTAACAGCAAGTGAATGGAACAAATATCATACTAATTTGGAGTTTAGAAACAAAATTATCATATCTCTTGTGCATCAACATAAATGGCATAGCCAATTCTTTTAACAATATAGTCATTTGGAAAAGTTACAGTTCTGTAACTTGCACTTACCCATAACAATAGACATTTGAATTCTTCACTTATCTAGTAGTCTTTGGCTAGAAGGATTAATAAACTAGTAGGAAATAGTGATCAGTCAGTCTTCAAAAACCTCTTCTTCCCCTACACACCTGCATTATAGCTGCTGATGAACTAGCCTACAAAGGGAAATCAGCAATCTGAGCTCAGAAACGTCATTAACTATTCAACTGGTATTTCCTTTCCCAGGTAAAGCAGATCATAAACTAGTGATCTACATAACTGCAGTCAATAAATGTACAGACACCAATATCCTAGAATTTAAGGATTTCAAACAAAAATCCTATCACATTCTATGATGAAGTGTCCAAATTCATTTAAAACAACATAATCCCCACACATTGCCATAGCAGGTTCCACATGAAAGTATAGTAGCAATCCATCATAGTGGTATATCCATAAATTGTACAGTAAAAAAAAAAAAGAAAACTTTCTTAAAATGCATAATAAAGGCAAATAAAAAGACCCTCAAATTGAGGAAACATCCAAATTTGCCTAAATTTGAAAATACTAAAATCACTGTTAAAGCAATCCATAAACACTGGCATCTAAGAAAATTAAAAAAAAATCCATTTTTTTTCTTTTTGATTACAATTGGAAACTAAACAGATAGAAATTTATTAAAAATGGCACCATCTACTGAGCCAGTATATGTTATCAAAATACTAGAAAACAAATTCAGTTTAAAACTCACAATACAATAACTATCCAAAGACTACCTCTCACTGAAGCTCACATACACAACACCCACCATAAATAAGGATAAGGTAAAGTGTTTCCCAAGAATACAAATCTGTTTTCCATGGGATCTGATAATATACAAGTATGTGAGAGCCACTCCTTAAAGTTTGCTACCTAAGTACTGGCTTCATCCCCAAAATCTAGTGCATGCAATAGTGATGCCATTACAAATGTTGGCTGTATCACTAGCCCCAAAAATTACAGACCCATCAGCCTTATTTCCAAAGATATTTTACTTATTACATAACAAACCTTATATCATCATTAAAATATCATGCTACAGCTACAGTAGTTTTGTCAAGAAACTGTTGTTATCTAAGGAATTTGGTTGACTTCCTTAAAACAAGAAATCAACCAAACATTTAAAAAAGCCAGCCACTAAAATCTAACAGACTGTAATGCAAGCACTGCAGAAACAGACAATGCAGAAGAACTATTTCAGGTGCCAAAAGTCTGCTCTTCAAATTTTCCCTTAGAACTAGCTGGTTTCTCAGTAGTAGCACTAAGATCTGTACCCCTGTGACTAGCACTTGCTCTAGAACCTGCTGGAATGCACTAGGAAGCCTGAAACTGATACAAGCACTCAACTCTCCTTGTCAATAAGGAGAAATTAATCGTAAGCACTAAACAGCCTATAATTGCAAAGTACCTTGCAAAGGTAAGGGAAAACAGCTCTTATACTTTACAAAAAAAGCACCTAAACAGGCATGTCCAAGGGTCAGCTTCCAGTGATTTCTCCTGTCCAGCTGGTGAATCTGGGCATACTGCGACAATGTGGCAACAGCCTCATGTACACAGACAACCCTCTCCTCTTACCACTCAACACTACAACCTGCAAGAGATGCACTTACATAGCCAAACTGGAAGCAGAGCTCTCTCCGGCCAAGATTGTGCTAGACAGTCAAGAGGAGAAGGTTAACAACTGCACTACACCTCAAGCAACTCATAGCACTTCAAAACCCACACCATCAACACCCACACATAACAACACTAAACCCACATTTACGGAGGCCCTAAACATTAACCTGCCCAAGCAACAAGGACCTCCGAAGCTGAAATGCAAACCAACACCAGTCATAACCAAAGAGACACATAGCTCACACCAGTGTGCCACCCAACAACAGCCCCTAAGGCAAGACAATGTACCCAACACTTTAGTCATAGGTGACTCTATAGCCAGGCACACTGATGTCCCACTCACCAGGCTGAACAAGGAGAAAATTACAGTCAACTGCCTGTCGGGTGCCAGGATCCGCCACATAACACATGCACTCAAGTCACTCCACAACAAGTACAAATATGACTCTGTCATTGTCCATGCTGGAGTGAATGACTTGAGATGTACCTCCCTGGACTACATGAAAAGAGACATGGAAGAGCTCTCGGATCTTGTGGCCCAGGCAGGTATGACCCTAGCCCTGAGTAGGATCCTGCCTTCGCCCAGAATGATACCACAGTATAAGGGCAAAATGATTGACTTCAACAATTGGCTAAGCTTCTGGTGTCATTCAAAGGGGATCCAGTATCTGTCTGCCTGGAAAGACATGATCGACAAACCATGATGCTTTGCCAGAGATGGTCTGCACCTGTCACCCCTGGGATTCAGGTTACTGGCTAAAGCTCTTGCCACCCCTATAGTGCCTTTTTTAGGCAAGGTTCAAAGGACAAAACCACCACCATAACAGATACAAGCATGCAAAATTTGAAGGTAATGCTACTCAATGCTAGAAGTCTAAACCTTAAAATGAACTCTCTGGAGGCACTCCTAAAAATGGAGAACATTGATATCTGTGCAATAACTGAGACCTGGTTCAAGGTTCCCGAGAGCACCCCAGCAATACCAGGCTACAACTCTTACCACACTTTTCGGCCACAAAACCAAGACCGAAACACTAAAGGTGGAGGAGTGTCCATATTCACCAAGGATATTCACACCTCCAGGCTAGTTGCCCAACACAATGCATCTGAAATTCTTCAGGTGCAGCTAACACTAGGTAAAATTGCAATCCAAATTGTAGCTTGCTACAGATCCCCCACCATGCCCCGAGATTCTCACTACACCTTTCTAAACATACTGGAAAATATTAAGATACAACCAAACACCCTAATTCTGGGTGATTTCAACTACCCTGCCATTAACTGGGAAAACTACTTGGGTGCCAACTCCTTTTCCCAACGGTTCTTGGAATTCATAAATTCCAATGCCCTGGATCAACTAATCCATTGTCCCACCAGGGGCTTCAATATCCTAGACCTGGTCATTACCAACATGGGAGATAGATGCTCCACACCAGTGGTCACCCCCTCATTGGTCAGGTCTGACCATAAGCAAATCACCCTTGACATTCACATCCCACCCCCACCCCCCAGTAAGGAAACCTCCTTAAAAAACTTCTCCAAAGCCAACTTCATGCTACTGAAGTCAGAAGTGACAAACTTCATGACACCCATGCAGATGGGATCTGAAAGTTCAACTGCAGAATCCTACACTAAGGCACTGTACGAGTACATCCACTCGTGCATGAATTGTGCCATCCCAAATAGAACCAAGATACTCTCCTCCAAAAAAAGGAAGCCGATCTGGTGGTCCGCTGCTATAAACAAACTATATAACAAAAGGAAGAAACTGTTGCAGAAAAGAGGAAAATCCCAGGATGCAAAAAACTCCCTCATCAGCCTCAGTAAGAAGCTGAGATCCCTCATAAAATCTTCAAAAGCTAGTTACAAAAATAAAATTGCCAAATATTCCAAAGACAACCACAAGGCATTCTATAGTTATGTCAAGAATCTAAATGGCAATGCTCAGATCTGCTCTGAGCTACAACAGAATGGCATTAAATATACTGATGCTAAGGATATTGCCAATATCCTGGAAGATCGATTTAGTGCCAGCTTCACCCCCCTCTCATCCCCTAAAGGGCCATTCTCAATACCACAAGATTGCCAAATTCTGGTAATCATGGCCACACAGGTAGAAACTGCACTCTTCAAAGATAAGAATACAGCATCCATGGGACCAGATGACATCCCAGGCTGTGTACTACATGAACTACAAAATGAACTGGCACCTCACCTAAGTGTCATGTTTAATCATAGCCTCACCTCAGGCTTTGTGCCCACTGAGTGGCACACAGCTACAGTTAACCCACTCCACAAGGGGGGATCCACCTTGGATCTGGTGAACTACCATCCCATTAGTCTGACGAGCCTGATCTGCAAGGGCACGGAATGCATTATCATGGAACTTATAAACAAAGACATTGGCAACCTTCAAACACTGGATCCCACCCAGTTTGGGTTTGTGAAGGGCCGATCTTGTCTCCTGAACCTGACTGACTTCTTCAAATCAGTCTCCAGAGCTGTGGACAAGGGTAAGGTGGTCCACACAGCCTATCTGGAACTCGCCAAGGCCTTTGACACCATCCCCTAATCTTTAATCATAGATAAACTTACTAAGCTGGGCATAAGTCCCCTACATCACTTGATGGGTTGCCAACTGGCTTACTGACAGAACCCAGACTGTAAAATTAGCCAACTCCAAATCCAGCTCCAGACAAGTGACACATGGAGTACCTCAGGGTTCAGTCCTGGGACCGCTTTTGTTTGGCATCTACTTCTCTGAAGTACAGGCCAACACTAAGGGACTCTGGCTAACAAAGTTCACAGATGACTGCAAACTGGGAGCCATTATTGAATCCCCAAATGATGTGGATATTCTACAAGAGGGCCTTACAGAAACAGATGCCTGGTGCCAGAGCCATGGGCTCAAGCTTAATGCCAAAAAATGTATAGTTATCCCCTTTGGAAAAAAACATGTACCCATGAATTACCACATAGGTGGCAGTACACTAAACATCGAAAGTGTGATGAGAGACTTAGGGACACAGGTGGAGAGTGGTCTCACCTTTGATAACCACATCACCACAACAGTCAGGAAACCCTTCTATGTGGCACACCTCATCACTAAGGGATTTTCATCCAGAAAAAAGGAGGTCATTGTCCCACTGTACTCATCCCACATTAGACCCATTATAGAATATAATGTCCCATTTGGTATGTACCTCACAAGACAGCTGCAACAGCTGAAAAGGCCACAGAAATACCTCACTAAAAGAATCACAGGCCTAAAGCAGACGCCATATGCTGACCATCTAAAGAAACTCCAGCTATATTCTGTGGCATATCGTCTACTCAGAGGCGATCTCTGCTTAACAGACAAGTCCATATCAGACCCTGAGCTGTTGGACATGCTCCACTTAAAGAAATCCCAATCCCTCAGAGCCACACTCCAGGGATGTAAACCTTGTCATCACATTGAACAAAACATGCTGGAGGGATAGGTTGCTGATCCAGAGACTTCCCATACTCTGGAATAGACTGCCCATACATGTCAGGCAGAGCACCTCCTTAGCCCTCTTCAAAAGGAACCTTGATGATTGGATGGGAGATAGGAAATTCACCCCTGGGATCATGTCAGTTGCCCTGCTAGACAGGGGTCCAGGGAAGTAAATATTGTGGGAAGAAATAGCCGGGGAATTGTTATGGCTAGGCTTGTATAGACCCTAGGGCCGATAGCCTAGTACCAACCTATGAACCTATGAACCTATGAACATTCACAAACTATTGTAAAAGGCAATATAGCCTTTTCTAAAGTTCTACTAAGTGCGCAGTTATGTATTTTTTCACAGGCATAATATCATTTTTAACTATAAAAGAAGAGGTATTACATTTTTCAAGTTTTACTGAATCACTTTTACTTATATATATTCATAAATACATAACTGCAAATATTGTTTACTGTATATGGCATTGCAGCAATAATCTGAGATATAAACTATTCCCTCACTGAATTTATGATTATGATGCTAAAGTTAACTAAGGTAGGAAATTTGACATTGTAGAAAGGCTAATTACATTTATGAAATCAGCATATGTGTGTGTGTGTGTGTGTGTGTGTGTGTGTGTGTGTGTGTGTGTGTGTGTGTGTGTGTGTGTGTTTGTGCAAGACTGTGTATAGATCTCCAACTATTTTACAAATTAATCAAATATTAGTTTATTCATACTGTCCAGTAGTGTAGCTAGGATGGGACAAGAGGGACAACTGCCACAGGTACAAAGTGTTGGAGGCATGGCTAGCTGATTCTGAGCTTTCATTAATGCAATACTGGCTTTTAAAAGTTGATATTGCATTTGCAGTGAAGCCTGAGCACTGTATCACTCTTTGTGTGGCCTAAACTAAAGCAACTGCTTGCTACAGTATATGTAGCAAGCAGTTTGCTACAGTGTAAAAGTAAAAAAAAAATCTTTTTTGTTTTAACTAAAACCTGAGTGCTGTAGCACTCCATGCAGACAGGGTATAAACTGTACAACTATTTTCTACATTTGTAGCAATGAGTTTACTACAGTTTAAGAAGATCTTTTAACAGAAACATGAACACTATAGTGCTCATTTCAGGCAGGCTATAAACTGCAGCAACTATTTGCTACATTTTGTAACAAGCAGTTTGCTACAGTTTAAATAGGAGATTTTTTAACTAAAGCATAAGTGATGTAGCACTCCATGCAAATAGGGTATAAACTGCACATTTGTAACAAACAGTTGTGCAGTGCATCTGGCCACCTCATTGGTATGCCAGTGAAAGGAATGTCCTTTGTTGGCTCTTCAGTGGAAGAACTGAGGGAATGTGTAGCTCTAAATGTAATAAGCTGATTGCTTATTAACATATTGCAGTGCATTTTTTTTACTCTTCATTTGAAAAGCAGAGGGGCAGAGTGGTTGGTTCACAATACTGGTTCATGGCACTGATTTAACCAACTTCACTTCTAATGTTACCAAGTAATTAATCACACATTTTATAAATGAGACAAAGAACAGAAGAGTGTGTGTGAGTGGGGGGAGTGTATAGATCTGTAACTATTTTATGAATCAAATATTTATGCTACCAATTAATTAATAAGTTTATAAATAAGACAAAGAACAAAAACATTTTTCAATGTTTGCTTTCTTATTCATAGCAAAAATGAAATTTCATCTATATCTAAGCAGCTGCAGAATAATTATCAAAATCATTATATGCCACATTTCTAGCACATTGCTAAGTAAACTCATTTAATTTGCACTTGTGCTATACCTCATCAAACTTATTTAGAACTTGGTGATATTATCTAAGTGTATATCATGACAGCTAATAAAACAAATATTTCTTAATATACTTCAGCTCATGACCAGAAACTCTGCATGTACTAAAAAAAAAAAAAGAAAAATGCCTCTTTAACTATGTTCATAGGTTCATAGATTGATAGAATGTAGTCCAAAACAGTACGAGTCATTGGACTCTTAACGTCTATGCACTTAAAAATAACTAATTCATAAAATATCTGTCACTTTACAAATCTTACTCTAAAATAATTCAAAAATATACTAAGACAAAGTTATCAGGGAACAATTTTAGCCAGATTCCATAAAGCTCATGGAAGCTATGTGGAGACAGCGCAGCACACCAAAGGAAGACTTCAGGGCACTTGGTGTGGATGCAGTTCCAGAAGTTACACTGAAGGCAGATCAAGTACTTAAGTATTCAGTGTAGAATAATGAGGGATTCCATGCACACCGGTCTGATTTCTAAACACTTCATGTGAGCACAACATGACTCAAATGCAACAAGCAGCCATGCTGACTCCATTTCTAAAATCCTCAGTACATACTTTTGCAAACCAAGCAGTTTAAGGAATGCTACAGAGTATGGCGGAATCCATAGCAAAACTTAAAGGAAATCATATAAAAAATGCAACCTGCTGTTAATACACTGCAACAGTCTACAGTGATGCAAGCAATAAATGAGGCTAAGGCTGTGCATCCTAGAATACAGCCTACTATTGTCAGAGCAAGGCTATAAATAAACCAGTTGTCAGACCAGCAAATAATAGACAGATACCATCTAGCAGACAACTTGTGCAGGCTGTCTGCAACATGTGTGCCTCACACACATCTGTGCAAACCCTGTGAGGAAACCCCATCCCCCTTGAAATGAAAGTGTATCTCAGCCTGTGTATACTTGCATCTGGGACATTCCAGAGACACATGGGGGATGCTGTGAGAGTATCACAGACAGCTGCTAGTCGTATACTGACAAAATTCCTGGAAGCAATGTGCAGCAAGGTAGATTACTACATACACTTTCCATCCGCCCCCCCCCCCTCCCCCCATGGAGCAGAGAACTGTAATGCTTGAGTTCTATAAAATTGCAAATTTTCCACATGTACACAGTGCAGAAAATTGCACACGTACCTATCAAGACACCAGTACATCCAGAAGCAAACCGATACATAAACAGAAATGGCTGCCCATCTATCAACTACCAAGTTGCATGTGCAACAGATGGTAGCATAACAAATATCATGGTGACACACCCTAGAAGTGTCCATGATGCTGCCATTTTGAGGGAACATGGACTCAGGGCTGCATTCCAGCTAGGTGAAATATCTGAGGGATTGCTACTGGGTAAGTGAAGGAACACGGTTAGGATGCAGGTTCAGGATACCCCTGTCAACAATATCCATTCTGACCAAAAGTGTTTTTATTCCCCACAACAGGTGTATTTATAACCATGTATTGGCTACTGTGATAATTAGCTCATGGTGATAATGAAGTGAACTTGGTAAATGCTTTCCTCTTAACTATGGGTTCGTACCCATGTTGCTGCTTGATGTAACAGTGTGTATAATATCCATAAGCATGTCCTTTGTAGATGTACTTATGTTTTACAATATCTAAGCACATAATTTCACAGAACCTCTGTTCTTCTGCATCACAGATGCCTGTAACACCTAGGCCATGGATGCCCGCACATTTCATAGTTTTCCATTATAGTTATACTGTATCACCTGTTGGACCATTACAAGTTGAAATGCAAACACATATATAACTTCAGTACATCATTCCTCTTAAACAGTTACACAGGCAGGTTTATTTAATTTAAAATGTAATTCCTGTCCCATTGCTTACACATATTTCTTAGTTATGTGTTGATAGCTCTTATTTCTGGGTGCCCATCTATCAACTACCAAGTTGCATGTGCAACAGATGGTAGCATAACAAATATCATGGTGACACACCCTAGAAGTGTCCATGATGCTGCCATTTGTAAAATAAAATAAAATAAATAAAAATTTCTTTACTATGAAAGGTCAAAAAATTGCATGCATTTTCCATAATTATTCATTTAGTACAGGATTTCTAAGAGACACCTTGAGTACCTGTTTTCTACAATGAAAACCTTGCTGAATGTTATCTTGGCCTATAAAGCAACTGGCCAGCATGTTTCAGTTTTGGTGTGTGGTGGATTCTACACCACATAGGAGAAACAGATATCTGTACTTATTACATTGGTTAACTTTACCCATATCATTTTTTTGAAGAACTGTATTCCAATAATTTATATTAAGGTTAATGTTGTGCATGGTAACAACAGTCTTTGAATTTCTATGAATAGAACTGTAATCAGTAATGTTCTGAAAACATCAGCTTTCTAATAACATGGTTTGTAGAGCAGCACCTATTTGTTTAAGAATGATGCACTGACTGTTAGCTCAGCCTGTAAAGCAACTGAACAGCATGTCTTAATTTTGGCTTGTTGTGGGCTCCAAACCATATAATGGAAGGCTATAGCTGTACTTGTTACCTTGGTTGACTTCACCCATACCTTTTTTTGGAAGAACAATATTGCAATACTTTATATTAAGGTGTATGTTGTGCATGGTAATGACTCACTGATATAGCCTTCTAATTTCTATGAATATGGCCATAATCCATAATGCTCTGAGCACATCAGCTGTTGAACAACTTCTTTTGGACAGCAGTACCTATTTGTTTAAGAGCAGTATGTGCTGACTGTTAGCTCAGCTTGTAGGAAACTGGCCAGGATGTCTACCATTTTGGTGTGCTGTGTATTCAAATATGGAAAGGGGACACATATATCTGAAACTGTGCTTTAATTTACCCATAGCATTTATTTATAGATGGATATTACACTTATTGATATTAATGTATATTTGAGCATAGTTGTGAATAACTTGCTTATTTGTTGAATTCCTACTACGTTGCCCGTTCGATTCTCAGTTAGAGCGTCTTCTGTGTGGCGACATGCGTGAATGGCCGTTCCTTCGTTGAAGGTTGTGCGTTAGGCATGGCAAGCCAGCACGTAAAACTTTACTGCCAATCATTAGCGGACTGGAGTTCCGCTGTGGCGACCCCTAACCGGGAAAAGCCGAAAGACACAAACAAACAAATATCTATATACATAACATTCCGATAATATCAGCTATTTAATAGTGGGGAAGTACATCTTGCTAAATCTAGTTGCTACAGTGAGCAATTTTTGGTTAATATTGTATACTTTGTAAAAATGCAAAATGAATGCTGCAAGGGTAAATCCAAATCTTTTTAATGTCTTAAAACCAGAAGTCATAGCGCTTTCATTCACCACCATTGAACTTCATCAGAAATGAGATTGGATTTACCCTTGCAGTGTTCATTTTGCATTTTTGGATTTACAGTTGTGGAACCTGGCTTTACTTTGTAAAAATGCTATGAAGGTCTGTTTTCTCATGAAATATTTAAATCGATAGTAGAACAACATCATCCTCAAATTTTGAGGGACTAGGTTGGGCAGACTAATAGCGGAAATGAAGAATAGGAAATATGCATGTATTTTTCTAATGATATGCAATTTAACAAAGACTAATGGTCCTCACACATAGCTTTCTGTGTCCTTAATGTAGAGTAATATGTATGGTTCTGTTTACAGAAGCTGTATGCTATATAGCCCTTTCATACTGCCTGAGGAACATATGTTCACTACAGTTAATGTATCCGAACACAGTGATAACCTGAGTGTATTTTTCTAACTGTTTAGCTACATGAGTAGCATGTGTTCGTACTTTTCAATCCTAAGTCTATAGCATTATTATTAGACCACACCAATCAAGATGATGTCATAACATAAAATCTTTTCATTGCCTGCAAAACATATTTTCTTTGGTTAACATGTGTTAAGTAGGCAAGTATTTTTTAGGGTTAGAGTTTGAATGTAGGTTTTGGTTACAGGTTTGAATCTTATGTCCTCCAAGCTGTGTTCAAAGTTTTTAACACCTGAATGTAAAAATGTCAACTGTGTATTGTGCTTATTTAATATTCTTCAGAAAGAAATGTCTACAAACTGTGCTGAGAAATGTATACGAGTGTTACTTGAGGAATACATTTTTCATACATTATTATTTTGTTTCAGACAATGAGGAGTGCAGTTGAACAGAGCCATGTGTGTCAAGATGATTCACAGGCTGGAGGATCAATGGAGAGAGAGGGGGGGTATGTTGATTGTTTTATGTATTTTATGAACTAAAATGCATCTTCTCCTATTTCCAGTCCTGTCTTTTTTCACAATAACATGCTTAAAGATTCAAATGCAGGAATACCCACCATGCATCAGTAAGGTATATGAAATCACCACACTGTAGCTGAGCTTATAACTGTGGATAAAATCTAACAAGGTTGATTTTTTCTGTATCTTTAAGCTCTTTGTTGAACACACATTTTTTAAATGTACTCCATGACATAAATGACAGTTGCTTTTGTGTACTTGTCACAGATCTTGTAAGGTGGATGTTTTACATACAAAGCGTAAGTAATTTGAGTAGTGTTTTCTGTATGTTTTAGTATATTTGTATGTCTGGTTGTATTTTCAGAGCATTGATTTGTTTTGCATAACCTGGCATGAATGGTTTCTACTGTGTTAGTGTTCGCACTGCTGTTTGTAGGCTGTGTGGTATGGCCTTCAGATCAATACTGGTATTGTAGCTGCCTCACCCACCTTGAGTTTTTTTTTTTTTTGAAGAAATGTAGTTATAGACTAGGTTGAGTGATAACTGAGCAAATATCCATTTGATAGCAGCATTTCGTATTCAGCACACCCTGCAGGTCAACATAGGTATTTCAACTGTTTCTAACCCCTTGGGTATTTTTCTAAACACAATGTTACAGCCTAAGTTGACTGATACTTGAGCAAATACCCATTTGATTGTGTTAGGTCAGTATCAGCATGCATATTCCATAAGTTTTTTCTTTCAGTATCCTGATTGTTGCTTGTTTTTGAAGATAATGAATACAATTGTACACATGCAATACATTTAGTAACTGATAGATTATATTTTCATATGCCAACAGTTGTGTTGATTGAACATATCAAATTGTTTTTCTACTGTACTCATTATATCGATGTGTGTCCAGACTGATATCATGCTGCCTGTCTCAGAAGTTTGTCATAAAGCTTGTTTATTGTCCACAATAGTGTCAGATCACTTTGTCCTCATTTTAATAATGACACATTGTGGCTGCTCATATAGATCACTGAATGCAGACATTAAAATCTGTTGATTTGAGCATTCATATATTTTAACAAAGCTAATGACCCTTGTGTGTGTGTCTAAGCATATAAAATTGTTCATGAAAGAATACTGTTGTCCTTTTTAGGAGTACTACATTCACTGCCATAGTTAACTCTGTCCATAATGGACATGTCTCAGCCCCAATGTAAATCGTTATCATAATCATATTGTGTTGTGCTCTAATTTTCATGGGACCCCTGTGCATGACACTCATTTGCTTTTCTTTTCTGTTGTGTTTTGCAATTAATCTTTACGGAGCACATTACTCCTGCATGTTCTCCAATCTGAAGAAGGCAACATGAACATAAGAGGCCACTGCCAGATTCTTCTGAGGATGATGGTGATAATGATGATGGCAACAAGAATGCCAAGGCACCTGGACCTGCCACTGCCCAAGCCATCTTGCCTGCACCCTGGAGGAGATGTCGACATGACCAGGAAAGACACAAGTTTTGGGAGGAGATCCAGGATGCCATGCCCAATGTGTTTCAAACACAGATGAGGGACATCTTATTTGAGGATATGACACAGGCTATGTGATATTTGTTCAGGATGATAGTTCAAAAATCATTCAGGAGTCTGATCCTTATCATCCTGGTCCATACGGCTGGTAAGTATTATCTGTGTTCTCCACTTGTATTACACTGCCACATGGTGATTGCCATTTTATTGACTGAATTGCATATGCTCTCTTGTGCATGCATACCACATATCTGTCATGCTTCTGTGTTATTATTGTCTGACATTTACTTTGGTTTTAATGTATGCATGACACACATTAACACATAACACTTTCCACACACATGTAACTGTCCATGCATTTTGGAAGTTAACCTTTAGATATTGCTGCGATCAATAGCTGTTTAACATGTGTGTTACTGGGATGACTGACAGATAACATATGTTGTCCATACTCCATCATTAACAGTGTGATATGACTTGCATTTCTGCTTTGCCATATCAGGTATGTGCAACATACAGATGTGTCATTCCACATTTTTTTTGGATGACAGTTATCATGATGTCTTACTGTCATGATGTAGCGTTGCGTCATGGTTAGACAATACTGACACCATGTGGTATCATATACAGGTATATCCTGTGTATGTGCAGTCTCCTTTGCTGACAAAAACTAATCCTAAAGAGGTTGTTAGTGACATTTCACTGCAGAGGGTAAAGATGCTACACATAAAACTACTTATGCTGAGGCACTTACAGGTAACCTTCCTAAAACACTAAGACCTCCTGCACAGTATAATCAAAGAAAGGGTCCTCAGCCATCACATAAATGCTCCACTCCACTAAAATACCACCCATAGCTACACATAGTAACACTGTGCCCCATGAAAACCAGCACACAGTCAAATTTCCTGGTCATTGGTGATTCTGTAGTGAGGCACACCAATGTCCTACTCACCAGACTGAGTAAGGAGAGAGTCACAATTAGCTGCCTTTCTGGGGCTAGAATCTGTCAAGTCACATAGGCTCTCAGGTCATTGAACCACAGGCACCAGTATGACTCTGTCATATTCCATGTGAGTAATAATAACCTGAGATGTACCTCCCTTGACTATATGAAGTGAGACATGATTGAGCTCACTGATTATGTATCTCAGGCAGGTATGAGCCTAGCACTGAGCAACATATTGCCTTCTCCAAAGATGATGCCATGTTACAAACAGAAAATTATTGATTTTAACAATTGGTATAGCTTCTGATGTCGGTCAGCGGGTACAATATTTGACTGCCAAGGAGGACATGGTGGACAGACCATACTGCTTTGCCAGAAAAGGTCTACACTTCTCCTCTCTAGGCTTTTGGATATTGGAAAAGACCTTTTCAATCCCCATAGTGCCTTTTTAGGCATTGCCAAACTGTTAAACCTACTAATTTAACTGAACCTATGAAAGAATATCTGAAGGTGGTTTTGCTCAATGCTATAAGTCTTAACAAGAAACTACACACCCTGCAAGCCTTCCTCTCCCTTGGAAAGTGTAGACATCTGTGTAGTAATGGACACATGGTTTAAAGTTGCTGAGAGTACCCCATCAATGTAAGGTTATAATGTCTTTCACACCTTTAGACCAGCTACTGCACAGGAGGGGGCTAGAGCTGGAGGAGTGTCAGTCTATATTGAGACTAATCTCACATCCACACTAGTTAAAGTGTATGACCCACCAGATCTCATACATGTGCAACTTACCATAAACAGGGTGCAGCACCATATCTTTGCAACATATAGGTCACTCTCCATGTCCCAGAAAACCCATACTACCTATGATATTCATGGGGTATCTCAACTACACCTCTATAGATTGGGAATCCTAAACCACTTCTAATGTACAAGCCCAGTGATTCCTAAACTTTGCTAATTCCATTCTCCTCCCTGGGGTACAAACATCCTTGACCTTGTACTCACAAACATGGGTTATGAATTTTCCTCACCCAATGTAATATCTTTGCTCATCAGATCTGACCATAATACTGTATTTCTTGAAATAAAAGTTAAATCTGGGGATACAGCGAAACCAAAAACCTTTAAGAACTATTCCAAGGCTAACCTCTCTCTCTCTACTAAGCAACACCATGGCTAAATTCCAAACACCCTCAAACCCAATAAACACCATAGAATACACTGAGCTATTTACAAAATCCTTGTGTAGCCATATTGATAGCTGTACAGAGCAAGCTGTGCTCACTTGTATTAAGAATAAGACAAACTCAAAAGACAAGCCACTCTGGTGGAATCACAATATCAATCAGTTATACAACAAAAGAAAAAAAATCTTGGCCAAGTGTAGGAGGAGCAAAGCCATACAAACTAAAAGCCCCTTGTCCAATCTAAACAGGCAGCTAATAGGTTAATTAATAACTCAAAGGCTAACTTTGAAATAAAAATAGATTCTCAGGCAAAGGACAGCTACAAAGCTTTCTACAGCTATGTCTGTAACCTCAGAGGAGATACAAAACAATTTGTAGAAATTATTGTAAATGGTATCACCCTCACTGAATCAGAGGCCATTGTCAACCTTTCAGCTGACAGGTTCAGCTCAAAATTCTCCCCCCACTTTCCACAATAGTTCAAAGGAAATACCACATACCACTATCACACAATCCATTATTAAAGACCAGGTCACTGATGCACTTTCCAAGGCCAAAAAACACTGCATTGATGGTCCCCAATAACATCCCATGATGTTCAATAAATAGCGTGAAACATGAACTCCATGGTCCACTTGAATCACTTTTCAACTGGAGCCTTCAGTCTGGTTTTGTGCCTAAGGAATGGAAGATGGCTACAGTCATTCCCCTGCACAAAGGAGGTCCAACCACTGATCCAGGCAACTACAGTCCCATAAGTCTTACCAGCCTCATAATTAAGGTCATGAAAGGATCATCATAGACATGATAAATGCGGACATAGGTAACCTCCAAATGCTGGACCCATCACAGTTCGACATTGTTAAAGGAAGGTCATGTCTTTTAAATCTGGTAGACTTTTTTGAGAGGGTCACCAATGGATTGGATAAAGGTAAGACTGTGTACAAAGATTACCTTGACGTGGCCAAGGCTTTTGGGGAGTGCTTCTTTGGCTTACTTGCTGTACTCTGCCAGAATATTGCTGATCTCTGTCTGCATTTTATTTTGAATTGAAGTTTTGCATTTAAGGTTTGTTTACTTCTATTTTGAATCTCATTCTTGTATTACATTTGTTTTGTTTTAAGTTTTCTGTTCTTTGTTTTGTTTGAAGTTTTCTGTTCTGTTGGAGTTTTGAAAGGTCTTGGCTAAGGTCAGTCAGAAAAGTTAGCAAAGAATTCCTTTGGAAACAGTGAATAACATCAGCTAATTAGTAGGAAGAGCTGAGAAATAGCTTTCTCCATTTAGCTAGCACTATCTCTGTTTAGATGGAGTGCTTATTTGGCTTGCTTGCTGTATTCTGCCTGAATATTGCTGATCTATGTCTGCATTTTATTTTTCCATGCATCTGCCCACCTGTTACATTCTTAAACTTGGTGGGTTTTGAGTTGCTTGCCCCACTATAAATCAGATTTTGGACAATCCTCCCAGTCCCACCTTATCTGTTAATTCTACTGAGTACAGAGAGATCATCTGGGAAGGCCCACCCTTAGATTCTTAATCTTGAATTATCTTCTGTTTCCTCCCTTCCCAGTTAAAAATGCACTTTATTGAGCTGCTTTTACTGTATTTGTATTTCTTACCTCTTTATTACTTTATTTTGCTTTTGCTGTTTGTTCATAATAGTGTTCAATTGCATTTATTCTTCTGCATTTATTACTACTTCTTATTAGCCCGATTAAATTGTAACTGTTATTCTAGGTCTCTCAGTTTTGGTTTAAGCACTTGGGCTTCAGGCCAGTTGTTTTACATTAAGAAGTTTTGTGGTGTAAGCTCTTGTAGCAGGAGAGGTAGCTTGCATCCTTCTATGTTGGAAATTGCTGGTTGAAGGCTTAATGTGTGTTATTCTAAAAGTGTCTTAGTTCTAGTTAAAGCACTTGGGCTTCAAGCCAGCTATTTTACATTAAGAAGGTTTGTGGTCTACAGTCTTGTGGGAGGAGACAGTAGCCTCTGCTCTTCTGAGCTGGAAGTTGTTGGTTGAAGGCGTATTGTGCCTGCTTATTTGAACTGTTTTTTTTTTTTCTGAAATAGTTGCATTTTGTTTGCTGTAGCACAGACTAGATTCAGACCTGCTGAATCTAGTTCTGTCTGTATAACTTGAGCAATAAACCAGGCTTTCTTTTGTTGGAGAGGATTCCCTTGTACCCTAATGGCAGGAGTGTCCAGTTAGAACTCATCTGATTGAAGGTTGCTGAAACACAGATCGATTTTGAGTTTTATATTGGTTATTTTTTTTTAATCAGTTTGCTCTTGTTAGCTACATAAGCGATGCATTTGCTGTTGTTTGTGCATTGGGCACTGCCACACAGTGGTGGGCATCATTGTCGGTTATAGGTGCAAACACTTTTGCCCACAAATTTTATCTTTGTATTCTGCTGGTGCTCCATCTGTGAGTTTTTGCAATTGTCCCTCACTGACTGGTGATACATTCAGTGAAGCTCCTGAGGTGCCAACACAGATCAAAATCCACTAGCTCTTTGTATTTTTTGTCAACTTCTAGGGTCCTCTACTTTATTTGGTCCTTCCTATCCTCTTCCTGTTTTCTGACCACATCAAGTTACCTAGCATTATGGATGGACAATTTCCCACAGTTTCTCCAGCCAGCCTTGTTGACATTGGCATCCTGAGGCAATGTAGCAATTGCTTCATGTACACTGGCAACCAACTTCTTCTAATCCACAGAAATTCATTATGTGAGAGATTAATCTATATCAAGAACTGAGAATCCAGGTTCTCTTGCTCACCAGTCAGCTCATCTGATTCTAAGCAGGTTGTCAGCTTGCACAACTTGCCTCCTGCACCTACCAAACCAACAACACAAAAACCTACATACGCAGAGGTATTTACCAGAAGCTTACCTAAACATCAGAAACCTCACAAATACAAAAACAACCATGCTTCACATAATACATTCTTTGCAGAACACAGTACTCATAATATATCACACAACAGTGTCTCACCAATGAAGTCCCTAAGGCATAACACAAAAACAAACATCTTAGTCATAGGCGATTCAATTGTGAGACACACAGATGTCTCTCTCACCAAGATGGCTAAGGAAAAGGTCATGGTCAGTTGTCTGTCAGGTGCCAGGATCTGCCACATCACACACACATTCAAGTGTCTCAACAACAGGCACTGTTATGACTCCATCATAGTCCATGTTGGTGTGAAAGGCTTGAGACGTACCTCACTGGATTATATGAAGAGAGAGACATGACTGAGCTCTCTAATTATGTGTCTCAGGCAGGTATGTCCCTAGCTTTAAGCAGCATTTTACCTTGTCTAGGATGATACCTCAGTACAAACAAAAAATGATTGACTTCAACAATTGGCTTAGTTTCTGGTGTCATTCAAAGAGGATCGAGTATCTGTCACCCTGGGATGACATGGCCAACAGACCACCATGCTTTGCCAGAGATTGTCTTCATCTGCCACTGCTAGGATTTTGGTTACTAGATAAGGCTCTTGCCACCCCCATAGTGCCTTTTTAGGCAATGTCAAAAGAACAAACTTCCTGACATAAAAATACCCTCTAAAAACAACTTCAAGGTTATGCTGCTAAATGCTAGGAGTCTAAACCAGAAACTGCACTTACTGGTAGCAGTCATCACCTTGGAAGATGCTGCCATTTGTGCAGTCACTGAGACCTGGTTTAAGGCTTTGGAAAGCAACCCACCTATACCAGGTTAAATTTCCTTTCACACATTCAGATCAGAAACTGAAGGTGTGAGAACTAAATGAGGTGCTGTATCAATATTCATTACAGATGAATACACCTCTAGATTGATTAAACAGCATGATTCCCTTGAATTACTTGAAGTGCAATTGACTGTAGGTAAGACCCCTCTTCAGATCATTGTCAGCTATAGGACCCAATCCATGAATCAGGACATCCACTCAGCTTATTTGGATCTACTTGAGTCAATCAAGATACACCCAAACACCCTGGTTTTGGATGACTTTAATTACCCATCCATTGACTGGATAAGTTACACATATTTTAACTCACTTGCCCAAGGTTTCTGGACTTCATTAGCTCCAATGCCCTGCACCTGCTGGTTGACATGCTGACAAAGGGTTCAAACATCCTGGATCTGGTGGTCACCAAAGTGGGGACTGCTGCACCTCCCCCAATGTGTAGCCATCCCTGGTGAAATCTGACCACAAATCAGTCTTGCCAGAAGTAACTATAACACAAGACCCCCCTTAGCAACAACTAGATAAAAAAACCTCTCCAAGGCCAATTACAACCTCTTACATGATGGCATAAATAGCTTCATAGCCCCTCCACCTACTGATGGAACAGACACCTATGCTGAGTTATACACCAATGCTTTATAAAAACCCCTGTGCAATTGTATTGACTGTACTGTACCTGATAGAATCAAAGCAAGATCTTCAAGGAAAAACAAACCTGCCTGGTGGACAACTCCCATAAGAGGCTATACAATAGCAGAAAGAAATTGCTGTCTAAGAGTAAGAAGCAATGGTCTCAAAACTGGAAATACTCCCTCCTCAACTTAAAGAAGTATTCTTTAGTTACATCCATAACGTCAAAGGCAAGGCCTAGATTTGTGCTGATCTTGTAGGTACTGGTACTACATATACAGAACCTGTGGATATAGCAAACCTGCTGGCTGACAGGTTTAATGAAAACTCCACTCCCCTGACCTGACACATATATCCAAAAGCATCCCTAATACCGGTCCCTCATCTAGTATCTCTGAGGAGCAGGTCTTAAATGCCATCTCCAAGGCCAAAAACACAGCCTCTATGGGACCCGACAAAATCCAGCACTGTGTTCTACATGGTTAAGACAGGAATTAGCATCACTATTGGACATGCTTTTCAATCACAGCCTAAGCACTGGCTTCATCCCAGGGGAATAGAAAAATGATACCATCATCCCTTTGCACAAAGGAGATGCATCCATGGACCCCAGAAACTATAGACACATTAACCTGACCAGCCTTATCTACAAGGTCATGGAATGAATCATCATGGACCTTATTAACAAAGATATAGGAAACCTCTAGATGCTCAACCCCACCCAGTTTGGCTTTGTCATGAGAAGACTGTGCCTGTTAAACTTGGTGGACTTCTTTGAGACAGTCACCAAATCCTAGACAAGGGCAAATCTGTGTATGCAGCCTACCTAGACTTAGTCAAGGCCTTTGACACAATCACCCACTTAGACATCATTGATAAACTCACCCAGCTGGGTATCAACCCATATTTTTAAGGTGGGTTGCAAACTGGCTCACTGATATAACTCATACAGTCAAAAATAGGGGACTGCACCTCCTCCAGCAGACCCATAACCATGGTGTTCCACAGGGATCAGTTCTGGGACCCCTACTGTTCAGAATCTACTTCTCTGAAGTATAGGCTAAAACTAAAAGACTGTGGCTGACAAAGATTGCTGATGACTGCAAACTGGGATCAATCATTGAAACCTCTAATGATGTCAATATTCTGCAAGAAGGTCTTATAAACACTAATGACAGGTGCAAAGTCATGGTCTTAAAATTAATGCAAATAAATGCATTATCATCCCTTTTGGCAAGGGTGATGTTTCTGTAAACTACCACATCAATAGCAATACCCTAAGCACACAGTCAGTGGTGAGAGATCTGGGTACACAGGTTGACAGCAACTTTAAGTTTGATCTCCATGTCTCCACAGTGGTAAGAATGGCATTTTATATTGCACATCTCATAAGTAAGGACATTGCCTCCAGAAAAAAAGAGGTCATAGCCCCCCTGTACTCTTCCCTCATCAAGTCAATAATAGAGTACAACACTCCCTTTGGTATGTTCCTTTCCAAACACCTGCAGCAATTGGAGAGACCACAGATGTTCCTTATAAAGAAAATTCAGGGTCTTCAAGCTCTGTCTTATGCAGACAGACTGAAATCATTGTCATTTTACTCTGTGTCTTACAGACTGCTCACAGGCAACCTGTGCCTTGCATACAGAGAAATCTCTGACCTAGCTTTAATGGAAATGCTTCACATTCACAAGTCAAATGGCACACAGGTCACTCACTCAAAGAACCTTAACCTGGTATGTGACATCAACAGAACTTGCTGAAGAGAAAGATTTGTCTCACAGAGGTTGCCCTACCTTTGCAACAAGCTTCCTATTCATGTTAAACAAAGCCCCTCATTGGTCCTGTTGAAGCATAATTTGGACAACTGGATTGGTATCCATAAATTTACACCGGGAGTTCCACGTGTGTCCCTCTTGGACAGTAACAATAGGTGCTGATTTTAGTGTCTGCTTGAAACAGGCACTCTTGGGAACATGGGCTGAGCTTGGTTAGGCTTGTAAGGGCCCTGGAGCCGTTAGCCTACTAACCGCCTATGATCCTATGATCCTATGATCCTATGATACAATACTCCACTCGGGTATTATAAACAAGCTCACAAATTTAGGTATAAACCCTTTTGTCACCCACTGGATAGCCAAATTCCTCACTAATAGGACCCAGGAGGTCAAAATAGCTGAGGCCACCTCTACCAAGAGGCCAGTCACTAGTGGACTCCCTCAGGACTCTGTACTGAGTATGCTCCTTTTTGGCATCTATTTCTCTGAAATGGAAGCAAATGCTGAAGGTTTATGGCTGACTAAGTTTGCAGATAATTGCAAGCTGGAGGTTATTATCAACTCCCCTGCAGACACAAGCCTTCTTCAATAAGGTCTGTCACTGACTAATACAATAAAGTCAAAGTGAACTTTATTGTCATTCAGACTACACAACAGTGTAATTGAATGAAATTGCGTTACTTCGAACTCAATGTGCATACAACATATACTGATATTAATAAAACATAACACATATACTAATGCAAATCCAACAATAACAACAGTAAGACATTTATGCAGTGCAGTAACAAGTACAATGACATGGACCAAGACTATTCCACTTACATGTCTTCATCAGTACCCAAACTATTGCACAGATAATATATTGCACAGATCAAAATCAGGCAGATTTCAAATTGGACTGAATGCTAACTTGGCATATTGCACATAAGGTATAATATTGTACTTTCATAGAGTTATTGTATATCTCTGTGAATTACTTCAGTGTTGTAACTCCAGAATTCCATGACTAGCATGGTGTATGTTATTACTGGAGTTCAGAAGTCTGATGCCTTGTAGAAAAAAGCTTTTATTAAATCTGGTGGATTTGTAACATAATTTACGGTATCTCCTGCCCTAAGACAAACATGACAACAGGCCATGGGCAGGGTGAGTAAGTCTTTGACTATTTTCATGGCTCTACTGAGGCACCAAGCAGAGTGCAAGTCCTGGATAGATGGGAGCGTGGACATGATAATTCTCTATGCCACTTTCACCACCTAAATGGTGCCAAAGCCATGGTCTTAAACTCAATGCTAAGAAATGCATATGTAATCTTTGGGAAATCAACCATCCACGCTAATTACCATGTTGATAATACACCTCCTAAGAGTCAACCCAGTGGTCAGGGATCTGGGTATGCATGTAGACAGTAGCCTTATCTTTGACCATCACATGGCCACAGTGGCGAGGAAATCCTTTTATTTTGTGGAACTTATAAGTAAGGGTATCTAGGTCCAAAGGAATTATTATCCCACTGTATTGCACCCTTATCAGACCAGTCATAGAGTACAATACTTCCTTGGTATGTACCTGACCAGACATATGCAGCAGCTAGAGCAATCTCAAAGGTTCTCTACAAAAAGAATACAAGGCATAACAAACCTACATTATGAAGAGCACCTTAAAGCTCTTTCCCTCTACTCATATCCTATAGATTGCTGAAGGGTGATCTGTGAATGGCTTATAAGGTATCTTCCATCCCAACACTTATGAATTTCCTACATATTCATAAGTCAAAGAGTACCAGAAATACAAGGTCTAGGGACCTGAGTTTTGTCTGTGACTTACACAGAACATGCTGAAGAGACAGATTATGGAATAGGCTTCCCATCCATGTTAAGCTAAGTTTGTTTATTACCCAGTTTAAGCACAACCTAGAAAAGTGGATGGAGAATAGGAAATTTATACCAGGCCTGGCAGTCCCTTATGGACAGTGATAGCTTATAAATGCCTGGCCCTCAACGTCCTATTTGGATGGAGGACATCATTATTCTTTAGGGAAAATTTGGCTAGGCTTAAAAAAGCCCCTTGGGTCATTAGCCTAATAACAGTCTATGAATCTATTAATCTGGCCATTTGACATACATCTTCCATTTGGTTAAATGTATGTCTGTGTGGCATCCACAGCACTCTGTGTGCTTTACACATGCATTTGCATTGCGTCAATTTATGGTGTCCTGCTTTATCTTGATGTGAGCCCAGGTTGTCCACCTCCCTCCCACCTTTATGTATCCCTATTAATTTTGCAGTTATGTTTGCTTTTGTTTAAACTACTGTCCATTGCCATTTAATAATATGATAAAGTGAACATGTGCCACATATATTCCCATTATACAATGCAGGACATGTGCACACAAGTTGCAAGCTAGTGTTTGAAATACATCCTTATTCTCAATATACTTGTGTGTTACCCAGTGTAGTTTTTAACCCATCCATGTGCGCAACCTGCTATTTTCATTATGCTGTTCTGTTACGTTTGAGCATATTATTACATGTCATTGTTGTATATATGTGTATTGACCTTGATTTCATGTACATTACATTTATGCCACTGACAGACATGCATACACATCTACACCCGTGTGATGCCTTTGACATGGCACATGAGTGTAACATACACACATTCCATTACATGTCTGTTTTAGTTGTGTACACCTACTTATGTATGTAGCAGTGTTTGTTGTTCTTCTCCAGTACTACTGTTTGGCATTGTGCTTGGTTCTTTTCCTTTCATATGCATGTTTGTAAGTTTGGTTCTGTCCTCTGGAGTTATCTACCATTGTAAAATCTGCATTTGCTCATCTGTGATATTGCTTGGCTTACACGTGCACTGCTGATGGACTAATTGGACGTGTGTGTGTGTGTGTGTGTGTGTGTGTGTGTGTGTGTGTGTGTGTGTGTGTGTGTGTTTATACAATGTGTGCTGTGATCCTATTTTATCACCCTGGAGCACGCAGCAACACAGTGCATAGGTAGATATATTTTTTCTACATTTCATCAAGGCTGGTATGCATCCCCTCTCCGTTTGTAAGTTTTCCCTTTGTCATGTTGCACAGTGTGCTGTTTGTGTAACTTACCTGTCCTTACTGTTTTCTTCCAACCTCTGTCTTGTGTTGTGCTATTTGTTCTATGGGTATACCTGCTGTGATTACCTTCACCTCCTCTTTCTCAATGTTTACCTTCCTTCTAAACTTAAAAAAGGGGGCCTATTCCCACAAAAAAAAACATTGCCCATGCCCCTCTGGCTTTCCCTCAGCTTTTCTTATTCCAACATTCCTCTTGTATGTCCCTCTTCTTCATACCCACCATTTTCTATTCTATTTCCTACTTTCCTTTGGGGTGTGTGTGTGTGTTACTTGTGGTTGCTACACAAGTCCTGAACCCATTGTTGGCAACTGTTAGCTAAGGAAATAGGGATGTGATTTCCCCTCACCTTTAATTTTTTTATTAGAAAAATGATGGATTCCATTGGAATCTGTAAATCCATGTCAATATCTTTTAATGGTACATGTGTTATGTAGTTATCAATAGTTGTCTCTAGATTTACTGTAAAGATTGATGCAACTATATATATATATATATATATATATATATATATATATATATATATATATATATATATATATAGCCTTGCAGCTTTAAAGCACGTATTATAAGTCAATGGATGACATACAGAAATATTTTTAGTTGTCTGAAGCGTTTCTGTGTCTAATCCTGCAATTATATGTTACAAATGGCATGCAGATTACACTGGTATAGTTGGAATTGTTATTTTTTTTTTGGTTATCATAGAGTCAGTTACATTTTGTAGATGTCCTTCACCTTACTGTACAAATAACAAAGGGGGTGATAATTCAATAAAGGTGTTCCAAAAAAAAAAAAAAAAAAACTTACTGTACAAATTTTGTTCTGTTTCTATACAACTATCAGATTTCTTGAATTGTGATTATCTTTCTGTAACTTTGGTACTGTCCAACTTGATTGACCATCCATTTGTTAGTTAATATGGATTTACTTGTGCATTGCGATACTGTATTTTATTTTGGTTTATTCTGAGTTTCTTGTTGTATATTATCATATTACAATATTATCCACAAGTTTCGTACTGATATTTGTGTAATGCACCAAATTCTGTGATCTTTATGGAATCCAGGACTTTATAATACATTGCTCAGCTTGATTCTGATAAATTCCTACAAATAAATGGACTAGACGTACACTGCAGTTTAAGTTTATGCTAACAGTTATTAAACATGAACACCTCTTCCCACATCATTCTCTCCATTTGCCCCAATTTCATCCAAGACTGAGTTGAGACAAATAATTTAATGCAAATATGCCAAATAAATGAATCTCCCAGCTGTAAAATAAATGCTACATGGCTTTAACTTCCACTCATATCACCACCAGGAGCCTCAAGACCTACATAACTCTGATGGCATCAGCTGGCTATATAATTAAATACAGCATTTTTTTTATCTAATCTATCACTTTTGTTGTTAAAGCCTGATGTTTGCCAGGTGCTGTCAGCTCAGATGGAATGATGCATTAAAATGACTGCACCTCTAAACGGGTGAAATGGAGGGGGCAGATACAAAGAAGACAGCATAAGAACATCTAGGCAGACTACTAGGAAAAAAAGGAGGAATGGAAAGATCAAAAAAGGTAGACTGCATCTTTAGCATGCAATATGAAGAGTTTAGCAAACAAAATGAGAAAGAGGCTCTCCGGTTCGATCTTCGGCTGGGGTGCCTTCTGTGTGGAGTCTGCATGTCCTCCCTGTGGTCATGTGGGTTTCCTCCAGGTGCTCTGGTTTCCTCCCACATCCTGCAGACATGCTGTAGGTGGATTGGATACTCTAAATTGGCCCTAGGCATGAGTGTGCCTTCCGTGGAAGGTTGGGTGCTGTTGTTTCATATATTAATGACCAGACTGATGAAATAAATAATGTTAGGCATAGAACAAATAGAACACATTTAGGAAATGATGCATCTATTGTCTGCAAAGATCATTCAACCCCTATGAAACAAGACGATGCCCCTGACAACTTAGGAACTCTGCATGCAAGTATTCCGCAATCTGAGAATCCAGTTTTTTTAGAAGGAAGCAAAAAAGGAAAGAAAGGAAAAAGTTCAGAACAAATAACAAGTAAGAAAAAGAAACTGATTAATGACTATAGAGGAAAGAGAACACGTAGTAAAAAGGACACTGCTTTGTTATATAACACACACGTTACAGGGAACGATGATATTTTTCTGTCAGAAAACCTTCAACCTACAGAAAAAAAGCATCATTTTTCCAACAGAGAAGGTGGAAAAAAGAGGCAAGGGACAGGTGAAAAGGAAGAAATCAAAACTGAATGTGGAAGAACTGAAGAACATTACTGTAAGAAAAAATAAGAGAAAGACAGTTGTTGACTCCATGGCTCAAGCTGTGGATTTACAATACCAGCTGGATGAGAATTTAATACACAATGAAAACAGTGCGATTAATAAGACTAATGGTGATGAAGATCTATCCTTTATAACAATTGATAGAGCAGATATTACTGTATTAGAAGCTGAAGATTCTTCAAAGTTGGCCAGCAAAGATATTCTTGTAATTGGAGATTCAATTATTAGAGGAACTGATATTTATATTTACATAATATAATGAACATTAAATAGTGTTATGCTTGCCAGGATTAAAAATAGAAGATGTGAGACAAGCCTTGGAACATCTTAATGTAAGGAAGTACGGATCCATTTTTATTCATGTTTGTACAAATGATGTCATCAGCAAGTTCTGACTGTTAGTATTAAACTGACAGCCCTCTAAGATAGTATAGTTTGTACTGGTGTTAGGAGGTATTTTTCATAAATCACCTATAGAAAGGATAGTCGGGTCACTGTGAATGAAATTTTTGGGGGTAAATACCTACATGGAAAAAATGCCCTGTTTTAAAAAATGGAAAACGTGTTCAGACAGGATGGTGGGCATACATTTGACAAGATCAGGGAAGACAATTTTTGCAGCAGATATTTTGCAATATTTGACAAACACTAGGCAGGATTTTTGCCAGGTTGAAAATGTAACAGTTCACAGATAGCAATATTTGAAGCATCTCTGATGGTTGTTGTTAATGCTAGGAGCATTAATAATATTTTTTTTATTGGAAAATTTGTTACATTCCCACAAGATTGCTGTTGTTATTGTTTGTGAAACATGGTTAAAGAACAATAACTAGAAACCAGTTCTGTCAGGGTATAAATGTTTTTACTGTAACAGACATTCTAACAAAAAATCAGGCGGTGGTGTCATGATAGGGATTAAGCATAGTTATAAGACCTGTGTTTATTACATGTTCAGTGATAACACTAATAATATAAACTGTGGAACTCTGACAATAAAGACAACCCACAAACATATAACAAATGGAGTGTACAGACCACCAAAGTCAAGTGCAGATGACCTAGAGGAATTCATACATTTTTTGCATGAAACACAGGAGGGAGGAATATTATTAGCTGGGGACATAAATTTACCATAAACAGACTAAAATATTATTGAATCAACAATGTTAGTAGGAAATTATTCACAACGTATATTCAGGAACAATTGCTTCAGATTGTGAAAAAACGACCTGGGGATGGAACATGCTAGACATTGTTTGTGTTCCTAAAGAAATTACCGTTACTTCAAGTCAAGTTTTACCACCATTGATGTGCAGTGATCATGGAGTTATAAAGGTTAATTTGTTGCTAGATAATTCTGCCAAACTGAAATCTAAACCAATGCACAGATGGTTAATTACAGATTATATGGAAGCAAAACAGTCACTATGTAAACTAACTGGAGTGAGGTGTTCACTGGAAAAACTGCAGACAGAATGTGAAAAGTTTTGAAAGAGAAATTGAGTGCAAAAAATCAAAAAAAAATGTTAACATCAGGATCTAGGCATACAGCATCAGGGAGATATATTTCCATATGAACAAGATATCTGAGTAAGGCGAGAAACAAGAAATATAAGAAGTGGAAGAGGGGTCGAACTAGAACTTTGAAAACTGAAATAAGCAAGCCAAACAAACAGATTTGACTTAGTGTGAGACAAGATAAAGAAAAAATTGACGAAAATTTATATAAAGATATTGAGCATAATAGGAAACATTTTTATAGATACATAAGATGTGGAATGAGTAAAGACACACAAAATGATAAACTGCGTGCAGATTCTAAAATTTATTCTCAGACACAATAGATTATAGATACATTTACAAAATCTTATGCAAAACAGTTTGGCTCCACAAAAGGGGTGATAAGTTGTTCTAGTGACATCCAGGTAACCCCAGATAATGGAATAAAATTAGATTATATTGAAAAAGAACTTTACAAACTGGATCCAAACAAAGCATGGGGAGGAGACGGAATTAGTAATAATGACATGAAAACACTTCAGCAAGAACTTGCAGTACCATTATATATATTATTCACTAGGTCATATAAATATGGGGAGATTCCTCAAGATTTGAAATGTGCACTTATTAAACCTGTCTTTAAGGGAAAGGGGAGTAGGACAAACCCAGAGTCATATAGACCTTAAGTCTACTTTCATGTTGTGGGAAAATAATGGAGAAGGTAATATTGGATAAGTTATTGTCAGAACTGGATAGGTTGGGACTTGAAACCATATATCAGCATACATATGCTGAAAACAGATCTATTACCACCTGTAACATGATGTTCTATAACAATATAATAACAGCCATGAATGAAAAATTGTGCTGTAATGCAATTTATATAGATTTAATGTCGGCATTTGATAGGGTCATACACAAAACACCAATCAATAAATTAGTACAACTAGGTATTGATAAGACGGATAGCTGCATGGCTTACAAATAGGACATGGCATGTATCATACAGCAAATGGACAGGTGAAATCCTTGGTTACAATCAGGGTGTCCCACAGGGCTCTGTCCTAGGCCTTTACTTGTTTAGATTGTATCTTTCAGACCTAATTTTTTCATCTGAGGTGTTTTACAGTCTATAAGCAGACAAACTGAAATTGGGTAAACTGATTACATGCATTACAGATAAGGCATGTCTGCAAAATAACTTGACCAAATTGACCATTTGAGCTCAGGAAAATAATATGGTGATAAATACATCAAAAACTGTGCATATGAGATTTGGGAAACATAAAATGAAAGTGAATATTTAATATAGCACACAGTGATTGAAACTGTAGACTCATTTAAGGACCTGGGTATATGGGTAGATTCAGCTATGAGTTTTTCTAATCATATCAACCAGTTGGTTAATGATAGTTATAGAACTATAGGCTGTATAAAAAGATTTATAAAGTCTTAGAAATCAAATATAATGAAGTCATTGTTTGTTAGTTACATTAGACCCAAACCTGAGTATGGAATAACAATATGGAAACACTATAAGAAAACAAGCATGAGTAAATTGGAAAGAGTACAGCAGAAATGCACCAAGGGTATCTATGGATGTGAAAATTTAAGTTATTATGAAAGACTAAAATATCTGAACTTGTACAGTGTCTCTTACAGATATCTAAGAGGAGATCTTTTTCAGGTATATAGGGCATTTAGAGACAACTACCTATGGGAATGTTTTTGGTTATGAAAAAGTTCTAGAGAATCATCAGACAACATATGTAGAAGAATCTATATGAATGAGAAGTGTACTAATTGGTTCTCTGACAGAGTAGCTGATGCATGGAACAGACAACCAAATTACATTAAAGCAAGTACTAGTTTAGATATTTTAAGAACAGCCTGGACAATTATTATGGGAACAACTGTTTTGGTATATCAGCAAGCTAGAAGGGCATTGATGCCCCTGCTTGAAATATTTGTATGTATGTATGTATGTACGTATGTATGTATATTATTTTATTCTCATATTTAGTACAAATAACTAGTTGCATCTCCCAGACTTCAGTATAGAGTCATATAAATGGACATTCACAAGAAATCTTCCTGTCCCTCAACATGGCATATCTCACCATTTGTCTTATAAAATGTAGGTCTCTCAGTAATGAAAATATGAATGTAAGCATGGAAACAGGAATAATAATTGGAAAAACAGTGATCAATTTCTCTATTGCAGGACATCATAGATTACTTAGTGCAATTTTGCTAATAACTCCTTGTCCTTTACCATCTATTACATATAAGTCACTTAATTAAAGAATCTCAACCCCCAAAAGATCTGAATGCCATAAGGAGCTATAGGTGTTAACTGGAAATATATAAAAAGGAGCTATAGGCATTAACATCCTTCACAAAGAAAGAATTAACATACTGGTACAAAAGCCTAATGGTTGCCACCAGTACACTGTTAAAATGAGGCATATTTTTTTCTGGTCACTGCCTCAGCAGCAGGCTTACTTTGCAGTAATCAAAATTATTTAAAACAAAGTTATTCTGACTTCGCAAATATAGTCTGAAAGTCAAGACTTTCAGAATAAAAGGACATCCACTTCTGAAATGACAACCCGAAAAGAAAGCAGTCAGAAGCAGGCAGTTTATAATAAAAAAAATAAGAATTATTCAATAATAAGAATTAGGCCAATAGCAGTCCATCAAAGTAACTCAAGTACTGCTATTCTGGTGCTAACTTTGAATTACTTGCTAACATCAAACTGACATTTCTCTTCAGCTAAGGTACATTACTATAGCCCTCACTGATGAAAAGTCCCCATTTTGCCTTGAGAAATTCTACCATGCATATTGTTAGTACTGTTAAGCCTTTTCAGAACCCATGCCAACACAAGATGTTTTTGGAATTAATATTATGATGTGGGTGGTATCTTTACTTGTAAAGCATTAGGAACAGTGCATCCACTTATTTTACATATTCAGCATAAGCAGAAGTGATATTTGGTCTGAACCCACTTTACTTAATTCTTGTACCCACATTGAAAAAAAAATCTGATCAATTCAGAGCCTAACTGTTTTGACAAAAACAGTAATTTGCTTGCAAAATAATGAACAATAAAGTCAATTAGAAAAATGAGAAGCCATTGCACTGCACTGACTCATTTCAGACTCACTGGACCATCTAGCAGCCACCACAAACACACATCACTAATTAAAATTATTAAAGTACATAGCAATGTCAGTCTCTTGTTTGTCCAGCATCCCAATTCAGAAAGAGAATGAGAAGCATGACGTTGCTTCTTTTATATATTTTAAACACTTCAAAAGCTGGTCAGTGGCTTGACAGCATTGAATCATCACTGATTAGATGCTTTGAAAGTAAGCTCTGATTACAGCCACTGACTACTATGGTAAAGGAAAAATCTAACATTTTGTTTTTAGGGGAAGAGGGTAGGGAGGGCATTCAGCAGCCTGGTAACCCATGAGGGGGATGGACACCCATTTTTAAATATAAAAAAAAAACAGTTCTGTTGCTAGGAAGGGCAAGAATGCCATGCATGGATGGGGATGCCAATACACATTAGACCTTTGTCACTCTTGGTCCTCTCTCTCTCTTAAAAATGTTGCTAGAAGGGAAGACAGGGGCATGAATTAAAGAATAGCAGAGCATTTCATTTCAGAAAGAGGAGGAGAAATGCAGGGTGAACTTTGCCATGTATCACTCTGCCTGGAAACAGAGTTAAAATGAAAAAAAAAGTGAAATTTGGGGCCCCAATAAAACAGACTGGACAGTGCCCTAGGCAGTTGCTTAGTTCACCTATGCCTAAGGGTGGCACCGTGTATGGTGTTGTAAAATGTGTGGGGATCTTTTCTCCCCATGCCTTTGCCGAAATGTTTTTTTTTTTCTATTTGGACTTTCCCAGACAACAAATGGAAATAACTAATAAATATAAGCAACATGTACATCTTTTACAATAAATTGTCTATGCATCATCAGCAACTGCTGACATCTTGGAGGAACCTTATCAAAGTCATATAAGGTTGTCAGTGGTATCAGCAGTTTATAATCCTTTTACAGCTAAGAAATGTCCTGGTCACTAGAAAATGTAAAAAGTACTCACATGCCTACACTCCTGCTGGGCATTCCTTTTTAATTTGAGAATATCTCTTCTCAATCTCCATAAAAGCTAAAAGCTTCATGTTGCCCAATCAGTTGCAATAAAGTTGCTCTGACACCATAACTGCTAGCATCTGCAGTGACCATAAACAGTTTACTGACATTGTAATAAGCAATAACATGGGTTTAGTCCTTCACAAAGCCTGCTTATGGGCATCACCTCATGTCCTCATGTCCATGCTACATCTTTTTTTCTGTAGTTCAGTTAGAGGATGAAGAACAGTTGACAGCCCTGGAAAAATATGCCAGAAGTTTACCTTGCCATGCATTTGTCAGAGTTCCATGGCACTACTTGGACTTGATAATTCAGTCACAGCTTTTACTTTACTTGGATGTGGTCTACTATCTCCATTAATGTAATAACCAAAATACTGAATTTCAGCCTTGCCAAAGCAATACTTTTCTGTATTAAATGTGAGGCCTGACTCTTCAATGGTCTGAAGAAAAACCTTCAGCCTCTTGTCATGTGATTCTTTATCAGGCCCAAGTACTCAGGTGCTGAAATAATTCCAGATGGTAATTGGTATAAACAAAATCTTTTAAGTGGAGCAATGAACGTTGTTAGCTTTCTGCTAATTGAGTCAAGGGGTATTTGCCAAAACCCCCTGGATACATTTAAATTAGAGAACATCAGTGGCCCAGTTAACTTGGTAACTATATCTTCCAAGTTAGGCAGGATAAACCTTTCCCTCTTGATGACATCATTAAGTTATTTTAAGTCAAGACAAGCTCTCACATTACCAGTTTTCATTCTTACTGGCACCATTGGAGCATACCAGTCCGTAGGTTTTGTAACCCTTTTAATTACCCCAAGAAACCAAAATTCTTTTTACTCAGTCTCCACCTTTGAGAGGATAAGGAATGGTACTCTTCATGGCATAATGAGGGCATAACAACCTATACCTGGGTTTTGTCAAATCTTTATTGGCTCACATTTAAGAATATTTCACATTTGTACATGAGTTATATAGTTGTATGGATATGATAGATAGTCTGGTGACTGTTTACTGCTAGCCCTGGATGTGAAAAATGTATTTATGAGCATTCCTAATTGGTATGGTATTGAGATGGTAAATGATGTATTGACTAGTCATACTGATTTTTCTAACAGTACTATTTTTGTGATATGTTGTTTGCTTGAACTCATCTTAGAAAATAATTTATTTGTGTATGGCAATAAGATATATATACAGCACTGGGGTGTAGTCATGGATACCCCTTGCGTGAATTCATATGCAAATATAGTAACAGGCAGATGGGAGGACAAACTTGTCTTGGGAGCCCAACAATATCTTTATCACATTAAATTTTATCATAATTTTGTTGATGACATTTTTTCTGCTATGGGCAGGAACATCACAAGAATTACATGATTTTATTGAATGTTTGGAGTCTATGACCTCCTTTTTGAGGTTCACTGTACTTATGTCTCATGACAGCACAGATTTTTTTAGATGTGCATTTATATGTGGATGTAACAGGCAGGATCAATACCTCTATATATCAAAAAGATTGTTGGAAGAACAAATTGTTAGCTGGAGACAGTATGCATCCAAAGTATATATATTCAAACAATTGTAATGAGCCAAGAGATGAACATTTTCATAGAAATGTTAATTGTTTATATGAACATTTTTTACAGAGGGTATATGATCAGAAGTTGCTGACCAATGAGAAGGAATACCTCTGGTCAACTATTTTTTCCTCTCATATTAGATAAAAAAATAATAATTCTGTACATTGAATGGGAAATGGGTTGATTGTTTGATTTGCTATTAGATTTACTAATGATGTTGGTCCGATATGTGATATTGTAAGGGAGAATTGGAGGGTTCTTGCTATGGACAGGAAAATAGCTGGGATAGCTAGTGATACTCCTAGTTTTTTATTCAAGAATGGTTTAAATTTGAAGAGACAGCTATGTGATATGAATAGGTAGACTATTAATACAAGGGACCAGATTAAAATAGGCACCTTCACTTGTTGTTCATGCCACATCTGTCCATTTATTTCTAAGGAACAACTTTTTCACCATCCATCTTATAACTTTATATTCAAACCAAAAGTATATGCAGATTGCAAAACTGAACATGTGATTTATATGACTGCCTGTAATACATGCATATGTTTCTATGTTGGAAAAAACAACAAACGGTTTAAAGATTGGATAATGATACATTTGTATGATATAAATTTTTTGTAAGATATGCCTTGGATAAACATAGTTCTGAAAATAGTGGGCATAGTTTCTCAGCTAGAGTATTGAAATGTATTTATATGAACAATTGAGGTGGGGGCATACTGAATTTAACTGAGATAGCTGAAATGGAATGGATACTTAGGTTACAAGCAGATAACTATCCGGGTTTGAATGGCTGTTCACCTTTGAGACCAGCCCTTAGGAGGTTGAAATTCTAATTTTATTATTCTTAATGATTTTGTAAATGCTGATTTGTTAAGATTGATTTAAATGTTACATTGTTATTTGGTTTTAATTGGATCTGAAGAAGGGTTACTTTGAACACGAAAGCGCTCATCCTCTGTATTTTACTCATTTTATTAAAGTTGTTTTAACCTCCTTGCCATGGTAGCTGTATTGATTTATGTTTTATTTTTTTCATTATGTATACAGTTATGCCTTTTATTTGCCTATTAGTCATTTACTTTTTTCATGTTTTAGTAGAATTAATCAGAATATTTCCAGTTGGTGATATGCTGCATCAACTTTTATTTCTACTACAGCATTCCAGATCTTTACCTTTAAGATTTGTTCATAGATTGGTCGTAGACTAGCTGCCCTTGTAACTCATTTTAAGCCTAGCCAATTTCCCTTTCAAAGATGAGAATCAAACCCTGTACTTTGTGACTTTGAAGATTTACATATGTAATTTTATTCACATTAATTTTTTTCTATTGGTGAGTCACACTAATTGAGTCCAGTTGAAAATTAAACATTATTAAGCAATGGCCAGAACTGCCTTATAGTTGATGAACACTTGTATTTGAAATATGGTCAATACTATTAGTTAATAAGTCAAGAGTTATCTATGCCCAAGTAGGATCTGTATAATTTGTGTAAAATTATGAAAAGAGACAATGTTTAAAAATTCTTGCTCGCCGTTCCTATGGGAGGAATAAAAATTCCAGTTTACCTGAGAGTTGTTCAAATCACCTGTCAAAATCACATGCTTATGAGTTACATAAATTTCAAGGTGAATAAGATCGTCACGGGGAATAGATGTGCTCATGGAGAACTTTCTGTAAGTACATTTGCACTGTTTCTTATGGAGCTATTTACAATGATTTCATGTTGAGCATTACAGTAATAAACTGTTTAGTGTTCTGACATTGTTTCTTGCTGTGTTACTTCCTCTGAGTGGGTATATTCTAAAAAAAAATGATATACTGAAATGTTGCTTCCTATGCAGGAACCCCTGTATTGACTTAGTGGGTGGAGATTATCTATGACATGCATACTGCTGTCAATAAGTGAAGTTTTCTCAATAAGCTCTAAGTCACACTGAGTATACACTGCATAGCCTCCTTAACCAGGTGTTAAATAGAAAAGCTTTCCTATAAATGTAGTCAATCCATTTTGGTGATGAAATAATTTCCCCAAATATTACTGTTTTCTTTCTAGTTCCTAGGCTATGTAGAATGTCAAGTACAGCATTTTTCTCATGATTCAGTGGGGAACAGTTCAGATTATTGATTCTGCAGTGAATAACAAATGAAGTGTAATTGATATTTTCTTGCAAGATTTTATTTATCAAGTGATGTATCAACTAATTTCATGCCTGGCAGCAAAGAAACAATTATTCTGAGTCAGTTTATATTGACTAGTTACATCTTGCAGGCTTAAACATAGAATTAGAAATGACCACATTTCTCCTGTCTGTATTTGTCATGTCTGGGCAAGCAGCTGACTTAATGCCTAATGAATCCAAGCTGTGGTCTACTAAGTGGTCATTGTTTTTATTAGTTAATCAAGGAGTTTCAGCAGAAAGAGGATCATCCTGTTTTGATGATCTGAAGTTTCAGTGACTTCTTGGGAAGCAAGCTGTTAAGTAATTCAATATAATTCTAGGATTTTTCTTTGTTTAGATTGGGAGGACAGATTGAGTCTCTTAATGCCCTTGTTTTTAGTTTCCTGTTAACCGAACTGAATAATTCTCCTGTAGATTGAATGAGCTCATTGCATGTTCATTTTGACACAGCTCTCTATAATAACTTCGGGGTATAGTACTGGGGAGGAATCAGACAGATTTGAGGCACACTTCCATTACTTTTGTTCTGAACTGTTTCATTTAGTTGCCCCACCAGCAGAGTCAGATGTATTGTGTATGAATTACAGGTTAGTTGATTAATGTCTTGGCAGATCAGAATTGCCAGTGCTGGATTATTCATCAGTCTCCTTATTTTTTCCTTTCCTTGTTTGAAGGCCATTTTCTTTTTTCTATTTTTAAAGCTTTATTGACCTTAGTTGTTTTTATCTCAGACGGTGAGTTTGGTGTTGTTATGATTCATTCATGCATTGCTATTAAAACTCTCTTTACTTGAGAGTTATATAGGATTTTGAGTTACTAGTTATTGAGTCACACGTTTATGTCAGGTGGTCTGTAGGTATCTATAATATCAGAGGAGGAAATTCAGATACTATGTCATGTATCTCATGTTTTTATAAGTAAGAATATAATACACAGAGTAGTTTCAAAATTATTTACAGTAAATGATGACACTTATCCTTTTGCCCTCTAGAGTTTGACACACATGATCTAATTTTAAGCAGTTTGTGTAGATTAAACTTGCTGGATCAAGTTATTTTGTTTTTAGATAAGCCTCACAGGTACATCATTTCAAGTGAAACTTGTGTTAAATCATCGAATGCAAATGTATTGAAAACTGTCCGTCTTTGAAACATTAAACATGCGCTTTAGGTTGCTACACAGTTCAAGGGAAAACCAAGTGCAAAATGACCACACAAATGTACACAGAGATGGTGTTATTCAAATGGACTCTGGAGCAGACCTAAAACTGGATAAGTATCACAAAATTAAAAACTAGTTCAGTAAGCCACCAGAAAATGCTTGAAAAGCAGCAAAGATAAAATAAGTGTCACCTCAGAATCCTGATCAGGGTATTTTGGAAGACAGAAAATCATATAAACCACCACTATTTTGCCTTTAAAATCACACAGGCACCTGCTCATTTTAGTACCCTTAATAAACTAGAGGCGAGGTCTCTGACAGGCCACAGATGATGTCAATCAAGCTGGACCTCTAAATCTCCAGGAAATGCTTGGAAAACAAAAAAGTGTCACCTCAGAATTCTGAAATTAACTAGAGAACACAAAATAAGAAGCACTGTTGTTTTGCCTTTACTACAGAAAATGCATGTTAAGTCATGTCTTTTTGTTTTGTTAGCTTTTTCAGCTTGCATTGTCAGTATTTAAACATCATCCCTGGTATGGACCTTTATACCAGATAATTTTGGCTATGTTCTTGATTCCTGAGAACAAATGTTGAGAGCTATTCCCCCTTTCACATTCAGCAGGATTAAAAATGTAACAGTTCAACTATTCAGTGTCCTCATTGGTGATCAGCTTAAATTCGCTTCCCACATACAAATAAACATAAAAAAAGCCCACCAGAAACTTGGTCTGCTCTACCGCCACTGTCACTACCTCACTCCCTCTACTAAGTTCACCCTCTCTACCACATTCCTCATCCCTTCTCTCCTATATGGTGCCCCACTCCTAAGTAACCTACAATCCACACTTAAATCAAAACTCTCCTCCTGCTATAATAAGATTGCCAAGTTTGCCACTAGCCACAATTCTTCTACCCATCACTGTGTCGCCCTTCACAAACTAAATTGGTTAGAGCTACTCAAGTATCTCACCTACATTCAACTCACTCATGTTCACAAACTCATTTTTAGTCCTTCACTCTGTCCCTCCCTATCCTCATCCCTTAAAATGTATCTTCCAGAAAGATCCTTAAGATCCAGCAATCAAAAGGTGATAGAACTGCATAAACCATCCGTCCCCCTGGCAAAAATCTCCTATGCTTTGACCTTGCGTGTCCATGGAACTCCCTACCACCATCCATCTGTACCATCTCTAGTCACTCTTCCTTCAAAACCTCACTGCACTCACACCTAACATCTCTCTGGGAATGCTCCTGCACCCATCCCACATAACCTCTTCTCCTCTCTATACCTCAGACATCTCAGGTACTCCAGAGTCCTATTCTTTTCCTCATAAAGTACTAGCAAGAATTTACAACAATTCTTATTTTTCTTAACCTTGATTGTTTGCTTCATATTGCATCTTTAAATACTATGATTTTAGTTGTACTTCTGTATTTACGGTTATATTATTACTTGTTTATAACTTTTGTTATTGTGGAGCTTTTTACAATTACTTGTTTATAACTTTTGTTATTGTGGAGCTTTTCTCCCCAGGACTCCATTCAAAACGGGTTCTTCTTGGCCCAATGGACCATCCTGGCAAACAAACTGCAAATAAATAAATAAATAAATAAAAGAATACATTTAAAAGCAAACACAGTCTGCTTTGCTTAGTGCCCCTTTCTAATCATATCAGCATAAATAGAAACAAAAAAATGATAGAAAGCCACAAAGTACTTCTAGCACCTACTACTTGGTAAACAGTGCAAACAGAAACTGAATAGTAAAGAACACTACAGCAAAGTAAAATAAAAGACAGAAACCCACATAACACTGCTGGCATCTACTTCTAGATAAAAAATTACCTCAGTGCAAGTAGAAGCAAAAAGTGAGGAACCCACCACAAAGCAAAACAATGTAAATTAAAGAACGCCAAATAACACTACTAATGTACTAAGGACCAAATTAAACAAAACTGACTCAAAAGCAAAAATTACCAGAACCAAAGTGAACAGAAGTGGCCTCAAATGTTAAAAAATGTATTTTAATAATCCAAAAAAAAAATACAAAAAGATTAAGCGCTTTCATCTACAAACATAACCAGAGTTCTTCAGACTTCTGAAGAAGTCTGGTTATGTTTGCAGACAAAAGTGCTTAATCCTTTTATATATATTTTTTTTAATCATTAAAATATATTTAATACATTTTTAACGTTTGAGGCCACTTCCATTCACTTTGGTTCTGGTAACACTGCTACTGTGTTCTGCAAGATAAACAATTACCTTAGTGCAGGCAGAAGCAGAGAAGTGTTAAATACTCCACAATGTAAAATGAAAGGCACAAAACCAAATAACGACGTGTGTTCACCATCTAGCTGCCTGATGCTTGAGTCAGTTCTTCCTGCCAAAACCCTCTGAATACATTTAAATTAGAGAACATCAATGGCCCAGTTAACTTGGTAACTATATCTTCCAAGTTAGGCAGGATAAACCTTTCCCTCTTGATGACATCATTAAGTTATTTTAAGTCAAGACAAGCTCTCACATTACCAGTTTTCATTCTTACTGGCACTGTCATCCCAGTCCTTAGGTTTTGTAACCCTTTTAATTACCCCAAGTTCTTTTTACTCAGTCTCCACCTTTGAGAGGATAAGGAATGGTACTCTTCATGGCATAATGAGGGCATAACAACCTATACCTGTGTTTTGTCAAATCTTTATTGGCTCACATTTAAGGATATTTCACATTTGTACAAGGTTATAGTATTGATGATAGATGATATATATACTCTACTACTTACTGCTAGCCCTGGATGTGAAAAAATGTTATTTATGAGCATTCCTAATTGGTATGGTATTGAGATGGTAAATGATGTATTGACTAGTCATACTGATTTTTCTAACAGTACTATTTTTGTGATATGTTAAATTGTGTATGGTGTATGGATATATATACAGCACTGGGGGTGTAGTCATGGACACCCCTCTCATGGACATATAAAATAATAGTAACAGCAGATGGGAGGACAAAAATTTTGTACATTGTATCCTTGGAAGAATTATTTCCAAACCGTCATTCAAACTATATGTGAATAAATTCACTTATTGGAGCGACTGTGTTAGTGAACTTTGATGTGTGTTCAGTGGGACGGACGATGCAAACAGATTTCACACATTCACCAATGGTTATCTACACCATAAAGCTGTCATCCTAGACATGTGATCAATAACATTCCAAGAGGTCAATTTATTTGAGCTCACGTCGGATGACCACATACTAACGATGGTACTGACATTTGTGTCATACCAAATATTCAGCCATTCTCAACGATTCACAAAGCATTAATTCTTTTCCAAATAGTCACTATAAAGAAGGAAGTTTTAATTCTAAAGTTGTTTGCTCCATGATATGAGTGGAGACATGATTAGTATTTTATCTGTATTTATCGCCAATTGGAAAGTGATTCAGATGCTTGCCTAATTGAGAATGCCATTTTTGTGCAGACCAACTGAGTATCTATTGAGGTTTTTACTTCTGCCTAATTTCCCCTAGCTACTTTCTGCACTGTTCAAGCTGTCATTTCCTTTGGTCCAGTATGGACCATGACATGGTACTTCATTCTACCATTTTCTACCACATTTTTTACCTCCTCCACAATCATCTAAAGAACCAGTCCTACTATTGTCTTAATTATGACTAGACTTGCCTGTTCTCCATTCCCCAGGTTTTGATCCTAGTTATGATTTTTTTTTGAATTATCAGTACTTTGCTCAAGCCCTCAATGCTAAGTTTCCAGTCAATGTTAACCCTTTATTCTAGTACTAGTTTCATACCTTTTGTCCACTCTTGAAACAGTTTGTCTCTTCCCAGCTACCCACTAATCCACCTTACACCCTTACTTCCCTTCTGATTCATCCCACTATCCTAGACCCATTACCTTCTTCCTTCTGGTTTCTACACCTTCCTTGGGGCTTCCATGTTTCTGCCTCAGCCTGATCCTCAGTTACTGCTTAATTTCTGTTAACTTCCCCCCATCTCCTTAGTACTGGCTTTCACTGTTCTCCTCTTCGCATTATCTCCTGCATCTCTCAACCCCTATCTATCCTTCTTCAGCTGAGCTTCCCTTTCCAAAGGACCTATTACTTCACCATTAAAAATTGTGGAGCTTTTCTCCCTGGGCCTCCGCTGAAAATGGACCTACATTCAGTTGGACACTCCCAGTCAACAAATGTAAATAAATAAATAAATAAATAAATAAATAAATAAATAAATAAAATAAAATAATGGACTCCCTTTCCAAAGGATATTACCTCATCATTAACCTCTCCATGTAGCTGCCACTTTTAACCCTTTCCCTACTATCCTGTTCTCATTCCTCCCCTTACTTAGAGAAGTCCTTCAGCACTGTCCACCTTTACCATGTACTGTGTCTGCTAACTGCTTGCTCTGATGATATCAGCATTCCTATAGTTTTTATTTCACCTGCTGAACTCTGCTACTTACACCACAGCCCAGCCATCCCCATGATCCCTGAAATACACTGCTGACCCACACCTAGAGCATCTCTCAAACATCTTCTTCTCCCATCTACAATTCTTCAAAATCTACTAGCCATATTTTAGATGAATAATCTACTTCGCTGGTGCAGATTAATACTGGAAAGTGCAGATATCTGAAGGTCTTGGAGAGGTTGTACATTTCACTGTCATCTGCCTCTGTGACCTGTATGTCAGTCTGTGATTAATTGTCTCAATTACACTTTTCTTTCTGAGTTTTTTTTTTTTAATAGGGCCTTTGTTAGTTCATGCTGCTTTTAGCTCTTTGAATCTTGATTGTTATTTCTGATTGGACCTGTTTATTTGATTTGTGCTAATTTAGCCTATCTTTGTCTTTTTGACTATTTTACTTGAGTGTGATATTTAACTAATAAATTAAACTCTGATTGTGTCTGTATATTTTGTTCTTTTTGTCTGTTTAGTAGTTCTATTTTCCTCTTTTCTTTTTAACTGTGTTATTGCTGAATTTTCTGTTCAGGAGAGCCCATTCATGCAGTTGTACAATATATTTAAAAAGAGATATAAATGTTGCAGTACACATACAAAAAAAAAAAAAAAAAAAAAAAAAGATTTGGATAGCTCAGTCAAAAAGGACAGAACAGGACATATAGAAGACTATTTGCTGCCTGCATTCCTGCCTGCCTGTGTTGACACTATTTTCTTGATTGGTTGGCAAGGGCTGGCTCCTTTATTATATTGGGAGGTCTCTAATGTTGCATTTTAGCCCTTGCTTTTCCTAGAACTGTGCCCACCTTCATGGAGGTCCTTAATATTGCCTTCCAACCTCTATTTTTTCCTAAAACTGAGCCCTCCTTGAAGGGTTATGTTCAATATGTACCATAGCTTAAGATCTCTGTCTGATTCTTTCACCTCCAGACAATCTAGCATTGGGCACCTCTAGGCGTTTTCATCCTGAACTATTCTCCAAAGGGACTCTGTTCCCAGGCTAGTCTACACCCACACACAGGCAATGGCATTTCAGTAAAATTAGAGAATAAAAGAAGAAAAACAATGTTAGTGCACAAGCCAATACCAGAAATCATATTTCACACAGACTTAGCTGTCTGATCTAGTAGTGTGATGAGGGGTGCTGTGAAACTTGATGGATTTCTGAGGGGCAGTATTACAGAAGACTAGAAATTATTAACATGAATAATGCAGCTAGGTAGAATTCTAAAAGTGCTGATGACTATATCGTATGAGGGGTTCAAATAACACAGAACTGCAATGATGCATAAAGAAGATAGGAGCTATAACTTCTATCAGCAGTAGGGATTCATGGATAAGACAGCATCAAATCCAAACCAAGAAAACAGCTGACAATCCTCACCCTCTCGCTTGCAGTTAAGCAACTAACAAATTAATACAGGAAACATAAGGGCCATGTTCGATGGTTCAGATCTAGCATATCTTTGGCTGCACCCTGGCCAAACCTATCTTATCATCCCAGTGGTAGTGCAATAGAGACAGAGCAGTCCTTTTGTTATTTTGAGATATTTTAAAACTTCTCTGGATACCTCATTGCACTTTTGTAATCACTATGACAGTTTAAAACACAATCAGAATGTTTTATTTTAATGGTGCACTTGTATTACACATTTCCTCATCAAAAGGACTGCCATGTGCTCAGAAGAAATGCAATTTTGCTTTTTCTTTTTTCACATTATATACTGCTAATGTCAGACTTTGTCCATGATCATCTCCCTGCAATTCCCAACTTGGAGGTTTCCAGGTTGTCCTGACAACTCAATTTGACCTGGCCTGGTGAGGGGGGCCTTCTAGAAAAGTCCTACACACACCCGGGAATTCATGAAGCTTGTGCCAGGTGCAGGCATAGCATCAGCGATCTAACACCAAATATGGCCTCCGAGCGATTCAGATACAAGCTGTTTCCACGTGTACTACCTGCGTACGCTACAACCGCACAACTCCTGAGCCTTGTATGCTAATTACCCCATGTGCAGCAGTGTAGCATGCAAATGAAGGTATGTAGCAATTCAGGAAGTGGTGCAAGCATAGTATAAGCAAGCAGAAATGTAAACCGTAGAAAATGGTTTCGATTTTTGCAAACATAAAATCGGAGCCATGACAGCCAACCAAACACATATATTATAATGTTAATATATGCCAATGGCTAAATATATATCCAATGGCATAAAAAAAATGTACAAAATATAAAATTAACATTTAATATATATAGTCGCACTATCGCAACGTGGAAGCGCAGGGCAGCGGTGCGCAAAGGGGATGGCAAGGAATATATAAAAATATAGAATAAAACCGCAATGAAACACATATCATGATTTCCCCATAATAGTCAATGGCAGGCATGCTACACCATACTCATGGCACAAGGGTTGCTAAAGGGCAGTGACAATGTTATGTGCAGTAGCTAGGAATCAGTAGGCAATGCCATGCAAATGAGAGGAGTAATAGGGAATCGCAGATTTCCCGCTGGTGTAAGGATGCACAAAACAGCGTAGTGCTATAACACTGAGGTGAGCCCTTGAGATAAAGATGACATCAAGAGAGGGGTGTGTCGCCATTGCTGTAAGCACATTGGAGCATTGCTAAACCGGTCTGCCCCTAGCTAGGCAAAGCTGCAGGATAGGGGTGTGCCAAATTGCCCATAACTATGCTTAGCTGAGAGTACACAAGGTAACTGAGTATGCATGTGAACAGAGATGAAAACGCACGTAAAACCAGTAAACGGGTATGCACGTCACGCACTGCAGCTGAAACAAGAAGGCTATAGGAAAGAAATAAGGAAATGCTGCAGCAGTGAAATTGGAGTACAAATGACTAATTAACACCTAGGAGCCTACAGTGGGCCACTGACAGCAGCTAACAAGGCTGCAAGCAGCTACCTGCAGAACAGGGAAAGGGATGGGGCTGTACTACAAAGAAAACAGCAAAGTGTCAAAGCAGAACAAAGGTGATATGCTGTATATCAGCTACAAGGTACAATTCACCATGACTGGATAGGGAAAGTACAAAACAAGAAAGATGGCAGGTGGATGCATGCCTGATAATGGGAGGGGATGCAGGTCTAAAAGTGAATTAAAGGGCAACAGAGTAATCAAGGCAGGCAAGTAGATCTCCACAGTAAAGGCCCCACACTTGCAGTACTCATTGCAAAACCCATAATTAAGACACACAGCAGCTGGAATAGTTCATACATACCCACTTATATCAGCAGCATCCATAGCACAATACTATAAAGTTTGAAAGCACCTCACACACATTTGTGTATTCCCATACACTCTGCATCAGTGGTGTATACAGATGGGGAAATTTTATCATGTACATGTTAGGGGCAGCCATAGCTTTGATCCACCAGCATGTGTTGGAGAACTAAGGTGGTGTGGAGGATGATGCACACGACCACCGCAGGCACCAGAGGAGGAGGAGAGTGTTCAGACCCAGGCTAACCTACCAGGGGCTACATGATCTGGAAATAGTAGAGCATTACAGGGTGGACATGGACACCCTACAGTAACTTGTGGAGCTTTGCCAGCCATGCCTTAGAGCCAGAAAACAACAGAGGGGAACCCATCCCGGTGGGTACAAAGGTATGTGTAAGCCTGAGAATTCTAGCTACAGGTACCTTTCAAAGACCGGCTGGGGATATCATGGGTATCTCACAGGCATCAGCGTCCAGGGTACTACACCAGTTTCTGGATGCCATGTTACCACATGCCAATGAGTACATATACTTCCCCCGAATGCAGGGGGAGTTGGCCAGCAATATGCATCTCTTCCACCATGTGGCAGAATACCCAAAGGTACTAGGTGCAAAAGGTTGCACGCACATACACATCAAGTCACCGCCTGGTGAGCAGGGAAGGTGCTACATAAACCAAAAGGGATACTCCTCCATCAACTGCCAGGTCATGTGCAATGCCCAAGGCATTATCATGGATGTGTGTGTGCTGGCAGTCATGGAAGCTATCACGACTCCCACATCTGGCATGCCTCACAGCTGTTTCCATTATTTGCCAGGGGGGACATCCCAAATGGCCACTTGGTGGGGGATGCTGGCTATGCACTGGAACTGTGGATGATGACTCCCATCAGAAATGCACACACACCCATGGTTGAATGCCATAATGAGGCACACGAACAAGCCAGAATCATCACAGAGCAGGTGTTGGAGATGCTGAAATCACAGTTCCATTGCTTGGACATATCTGGTGGAGCCTTGCAGTACTCTCCAGGCACGTGTGCCCACATCTTCATAGTGTGCATCATGCTACACAATATGGTCCTGTGGAAACAGCTGTAGCAGGGACAGAATGGTGAAGGCCCTCACAGCCCACCACCATTGCCAAGGGCCCCACAGGCACAGAGGTACTCAGACCATGAACACACCGAGCCAGCCCCAGTAGGCAGATGGAGGCATGCCCAGTATTCCCATGCCTTGGCAAAGAGGGAACATATAGCACACACACTGACAGTGTAGGCACCTAGGGACTGACACCCTTCTCCACCTGCACACACAGTAAAAATGGATGGCACACACACAAGACTACCTGTAAATTGTCATGTATAGGCAGTCTACTGTGTGCATCCAACATAGGCAGCCCTCAACTATTGCACACACAGCAGCCAGTGGCACAAGGTAAGTCAACACCTGAACATTAAACCTAGCTATCAGCATATGCAAATACTGTATGTATAGATGCATATGTAGATACTTGGCCAACTGCCAGAGGCCATTCATAAGGCCAGCCAAAATGTGTCAGCGTTTGCTACCCCATTGAGTCATTAACTGTCCCTCTGTGGAGCAGAGCCAATGACGGGATCCCTGGGCTGCATCTACTGTTCCCTATCCACCCTTCAAGGTTTCTCTTGCAGAGTGTTAGTGAGGGGCTCTGTAAAATGTAGTTAGGGATGTTGTTCCAAAGTATGGGGAGTGTCTGTGACAGGAAGCTGCCCCTCCAGCATCTTCCAGTTATTGTTGTGGCAAGGTCAGCTCACTACAGTGTGTGGCTCACTGTGACATGGATTTCCATAGGTGGAGCATATCCATCAAGCCAGAGTTCAACATGACTGTGTTGGTCAGCGGAGATCATCTCTGGGTAAACGAGTTGCCACTGAGTAAAGCAGGAGTTTATTCAATCCAGCTGCATAGGCCATATGTTGGAGGCCAGTAATCCCTTTGGTGAGGTACATTCGAGGACCCCCAGCTGTTGGACGTGTCCTCTGAGATACATCCCACATGGATTATTATACCCTATGATAGGACTGATGAGTGATGAGTAAAGGGGCACTATAACCCCAGTATATCTAGATGGGAATCCTTTAGTAGTCAGATGGCCTACATAGAAGGATGTCCTAACAACTGTGGAGATATGATTGTCACATGAGAGATCACTATCTACCTTAGTCCCCAGATACCCCATTACCCCATCTGTTTTAAAGTGGCTGCCTCTCATGTGTTAATATGTGGGTGCCAATTCCACAATGCAGTGACCATGCAGGAAGTGGCACTTGGCTAGAAGCCATGTCAGTGGCACCCTGTGACGTTCTCTGTGAGGCCCCCTGAGGGATGTCCGTGTCAGCTGGACTATCAGTCATGGCTCCCAGTTTGCAGTCATTGCCAAACATGGTCAAACGTAGCCCACCTGTGTTTGCCTGTACATCTGAGACATATATGCCAAACAGTAGGGCTCCCAGGACTGAGTCCTGTGGGACACCAGTCATGACTGTTCAAGAGTTGGACCTGAAGGCAGCTAGTCATACCATGTGGGTTGTGTGTGTAAGCCCATTGGCAACCTAACCTGTGATGTATGGGTGAATGTACAGGCTGGTGTGTTTATCAATAATACCTGAGTGGGACATGGTGTCAAAAGCCTTGGTGAGGTCCAGGTAGTATGTGTGAACCACCTCCCCTGTCATCTAACATCTTGGTGACTGTATGTAAGACATAAAAAAGGTTTAGTAGGCATGAACTGCAGTCAACCAAGCTGACCTGGGTTGGGTCACGTGTCCGAAAGTTACCAATGTCATTGTTAATGAGAACCATGAGGATGCGAACCATACCATTGCAGACCAGGCTAGTCAGGCTTATGGGGTGGTAGTTACAATGGTCAGTTGTGATTTCCCCATGATGGAGTGGAATAACCATTGCCACGCGCCATTGTATGGGCATGTAGCTTGTGGAGAGACTGAGGTAGGAATGCATAATTAGATGGGGGGCAGGCTGTCATGTACAGTTTGCAAGATGCGGTCTGGGTCAACATCTGCCTCCATTGATGCTGTGTTCTGCTGTTAGAGAGGGCCATTTCCACCTGTGTGTCTCTGATGGTTGGGATACAGTACCTTATGGGTATTGTTGTGGGCTCTTTAGGGGGTGAAGTATGCACCGAATGTATCTGCAAGGATGTTGGCGATATCAGTAGGGTCAGCATATTTTGCCCTATATTTCACTGGCACAGTGCAAATCTGTGTGTCACCACATAAATCCTTGACATAGCCAAAGAAGGCTTTGTGGTTATCTTTTGAATTCTTGCACATTCTCCTGCTGATGTTAGCCTTGGATGATGTTATGAGAGACCTACGTATCATACTAATAGTGGTCATGGATGTCTGCCCTTTGTGGGATTTGCTGTGTGTCTGGAACACTGTCCTATGTCTGTAGTATAGCCTGTTTATTGAAGAGGTCCACCAGACAGGTGTCCCTGTCTAGGAGGAGTGATCCTTGGTTTACCAGTGATGGCACGATCCATACATCCGTGTAGGTGCTTATAGACTGCATTTGTAAATCTGTCTGTATCTGGAACAGTGTTTCCCCTTAGCGTGGGGACTGTGAAACCCCCCACTCCTGTCACTAGTAGTGTAAATTTAGCTGTAGGAAAGGTATACACTGTGGTATCCATGGGTGGGGGAGATGCTGGGATGTGGAAACAGTGAATAGTTCATGGTCAGATCTAACCAGTAACTGGTAAGCCTTCACTGTGGTGCACCCGCTGCCCATGTTGGTGATGACCACATCTAGTAGCTTCCACCCCACATTAGGGAGGTTACTACTTGATACAGGGCATATGAGGTGATACATTCCAGGAAGTGCTGGTCCCAGAAGTGAGTACTGGAGTACGTTTCCCAGTTAATGCTATGGTAGTTGACATCGACCAATGGCAGGGTGTGTGTTAGGACTGTCGTGTTCTCCATTGTCTCCAGGTAGGTGGAGGTGCTGGGTCATGGAGGGTGATCAGTAGCAGGCCACATTCAACATTGCTGTTGTGGCAGATGTTAGCTGCACATTGATGATCACAGAGGTATCAAGCTGCCCCACTAACATGGAGGTGTAGTTATCCCTGATGAATATGGATACAACCCCTCCATGTCCATCAGTCCATGTTCCATGGCTGAAATGTGTGGTATGGGTTGTAGTCTGGTAGTGCTGGTGTGCTCTCAGGAGCCTTAAGACAGATTGCAATTAATGCACAGATGTTGATGTTGTCCATCCTGAGGAGTGCTGTGAGTGCATGCATGTTGTGATCACAACCCCTGGTGCTGAGTAGCATAAACCACATTGAATCTACTATTGTGCTGTTTATGGAGCTGGTATTCACCTTCAGGACTCTCCTAAATTAGGCATCATGGGGGCAACAATAGCCTTGGCCAGTATTCCAAAGTGTAAGGCAGACACTTATGATGGTATGGGATCATTGCATGCATGTTCCCCATCTGTGCTTGATTTGCATCTCTCCTGTAGGTAACCTAGACTTAACCTTATACAAGTCTTCTAGCTTCCAAGATAGGCATTTTGAGTGACTAAGTATCAGTGTTTTGTATGTTCATGCTATACTCAACTGTTTTCCTGACTACATGGTGAGTTCACACTGTATATTGTGATCTGAAGGTCTGTTTATTCGCATATTATGGTTGTGATGGTCTGCACGCTAGAGGTACACAGATAGCCTACTATCTATCTGCCCAAGGGAAATTAGAAGCATAGCAACAGTGTGTTGGCCTTCCCCGCACCACTGATGAAGTAAATGAGCCTCTGTCAAGCATAGCCAATGAAGCAATCCCAGGCAGAGTTGCAGGAAGCTGTTGAAGACTGGGGTTATTGAGGGTGATAGGGGCACTTAGTGATCTAAAGAGGGCATGTTAATGTGGCAATTCAACACCATTCAGTTCCCCCAACAGGTTTTGCAGCTATCAAACTGGACAGGCTACAGAAGTATTACTGTTACAAACTAATATGAAAAAAAAAAAAAAATATATATATATATATATATATATATTTATATATATATATATATATATATATATATATATATATATATATATCTGTGTGTGTGTGTGTGATATATATATATATATATATATATATATATATAATATACAGTTACAGCAATAGCCATATATATAAGCATCTATGAACACACTTCGTGACACAGAAGCACTCCAAAGGAATTGAACTGTACACAAAACACATGCAGCTCTGGTATCATAACAATTAATATTAACCTAAGTCACCATAGAAGGGGGGGTTGTTGTGCATGTGAAGATTGAGTTGGGGGAGGAGTGATGGGTAATGCAATCATGCATCAAGGAGGGCCTCGGTCGGATGTCCAATAAGTGAACTGGAGGGGCATACATGGAGTATGGGGACAATATAAAAAGGACACAAAGCAGGAACCATACTCATTCATAATACACCCTGTCATGCCACATTGCAACACCTACTTTCACAAACATATGAACATTAACATGTATCAGACATATGTACACCAAGTGATTGTCACATATGTTGTCAGTAGTGAGGAATGTCTGTAGTACAATGAATATTCTAAACACCATAACATTCGTGCATATCTCAGATGCCGTAGTGGTAAGTTTAGTGACTGTGGTGTTCATGGTCCTGGGTTCAAGGGCTGTTAGGTTATTTTGAGAGCCAGAATAAGGGCATTTGGATGCAGGTGGATTAAAGCACTCTTAAGCAGCTGTAAGTGGGTTTCCATGTGTTTGCGCGACGATAAGCGGCGCTGCTACATGGTAAATGGGGAAGCCCTTCACATGTTTGACCTTTGCTTAACGTCGTGCAGACCACAGGCAAACCTGCTCACAACCAGGTAAATGTGCGTTATTCACACTTTCACTACCAGTGCCTACTCTGAGAGATACAATAATAATCCTTTCCAGGAGAAGAACCCGCAACCATGTACTCCATCCTCCAATTAACCTAACACTAAGCTTCCTGGGATGTACCTATCCCAGCTGTGTATGCAGACAGGTTAAAACACAAAAGGAAGGAATGTGTAGAAATAGGACAACCCGCCATGTACCCAATAAAAGGCGTACGCTTATATATATATATATATATATATATATATATATATATATATATATATATATATATATATATATATATATATATATATAGAGAGAGAGAGAGAGAGAGAGATACATAGAGACATGTCGATATATATAGGTCTACATATATATGTAGATATATAGATAGGTTAGAAACATCTACACATCTATGGAGGTACAGATAAACATATGCAATAATGTATAAATCTATATATATATATATATATATATATATATATATATATATATATATACACTCACATATATATCTATATACATACACACACACACACACACACACACACACACACACACACACACACACACACACACACACACACACTCATATATATTATTGCATTTTTTAAACTGTTTGGTCTAACATTGCTACATACTCAAGTGTGCTAGCTTGCACTGCATTTGAATTGTTTTTACTGCTGTTTTAGCTACTTTTCTGTACATATATATATATAAACTTTCCTGTAACTAGTGTAGTCCACATTCAGATTTGCTGTATCCAGGACTGTATGTAAGCTTCTGAGCCCCTAGATTATCAGTGGGAGTGGTAAGCACTTGGTAACCTATCTACCACATAAGAAGTGGTTCTGGCCCAGAAATTGTAGTTACTGGCCGTTTGGGCAGATTTTCCATCTCTCTCAACTTTATGATTTAAAAGCCCACATTTGCACTTGTTTCCCCCCTTTCCTGTAACTAGTTTAGTCCAGACACATATTCTTATTTTTAGCACTTGAATTTGCTTATTCGTGATCAGCACTTTTTCAGAACTTGTAAGCAATAAATAATCTACTAATTACTACAGCACTCAACCTTCCTCATTACCTAGAGGAAAACAGTTTTGGTACTTACTTTCCTCATTTGCTTAGAGAAAACAGCTCTTGTACTCACTTTCCTCACTTATCTAGAGGAAAATAGTTTTTAATCAGGCATGTCCAAGGGTGAACTCCAGTTTTCTCTCCTGTCTATCTGATGAATCTGGCCATCTTGGGGCAATGTAGAAATTGCCTCATGTACACAGACAACCCTCTCCTCCTACCACCCAACACTACAACCTATGAGAGATGCACTTATCTAGCCAAACTGGAGGTAAAGCTCTCTCCAATCAAGACTGAACTTGACAGTCAAGAGGAGAAGGTAAACACTTGCACCACACCACACTCATCACATAGTCTCACTTAATCTACACCACCAAAATCCACACATAGAAACACAAAAACATTCACGGAGGCTCTCAATAATAATCTGCCTAAGCAACAGAGACCTCCAAAGCAGAAATGCAAGCAACCTCCACCCCCAACACAACCCAAATGACACATAGCCCACAGACTCAGTGTGCCACTCAACCACAGCCAATAAGGCAAAAAAAGTACCCAACACACTAGTCATAGGTGACTCTATAGTCAGGCACACTGATGTCCCACTCACCAGGCTAAACAAGGAGAAGGTTATTGTCAGCTGCCTGTCAGGTGCCAGGATCCGCCACATAACCCATGAACTCAGGTCACTCCACAACAAGTACAATTATGACTCTGTCATTGTCCATGTTGGTGTGAGTGACCTGAGATGTACCTCCCTGGACTACATGAAAAGAGACATGGAAGAGATCTCTGATCTTGTAGCCCAGGCAGGTATGACCCTAGCCCTAAGTAGCATTCTGCCATCACCCAGAATGATGCCGCAGTACAAGGACAAAATGATTGACTTCAACAATTGGCTAAGCTTTTGGTGCCATTCTAAAAGGATCCAGTATCTGTCTGCCTGGGATGACATGGTCGACAGACCATGATACTTTGACAGAGATCGCCTGCACATGTCACCCCTGGGATTCTGGATACTGGCTAAGGTTCTTGCAGCCCCTATAGTGCCTTTTTTAGGCACGGTTCAAATGACAAATTCATCACCATAACAGGAACAGGCAAGCAAAAACTGAGGGTGATGCTACACAGTGCAAGAACTCTAAATCTCAAAATGCACTCACTCGAGGCAGTCCTTAAAATGGAGAACATCGATATCTGTGCAGTGACTGAGACCTGGTTCAAGGCTCCAGAGAGCACCCCTGCACTACCAGGCTATAACTCATACCACACTTTTCGGCCATGTAACCTGGACCGGAACACCAAAGGTGGAGGTGTGTCCATATTAATTAAGGCTATCCACACCTCCAGGCTAGTTGCTCAGCATAATGCAGCCGAGGTTATCCAAGTGCAACTAACTCTAGGTAAAACTGCAATCCAAATTGTAGCTTGCACTAGATCACCCACCATGCCCCAGGATTCCCACTCCTCTTTTCTTGATATACTGGAAAATATTAGGGTTCAACCAAACACCCTAATAATGGGCGATTTCAACTACCCCACCATTAACTGGGAAAACTACACATGCACCAACACCTTCGCTCAACGCTTTCTGGAATTCATAAACTCCAATGCCCTGGATCAACTTATCCACACCCCCACCAGGGGCAACAGTATCCTAGATCTAGTCATTACCAACATGAGTGACCGGTGTTCCACACCTGAAGTCAACGCCTCATTGGTCTGATCCGACCATAAGTTAATTACCCTAGATATCCACATCCTGCCCCCACCCCCCATTAAGGAAACCATGGTAAAAAATTTCTCCAAAGCCAAATTCATGCTTCTTAAGACAAGTGGTGAACTTCATGACACCCATGCAGATGGACAATACAGTTACGACTACTGAATCCCACACAATTGCACTTTATAAGCACTTACATGAGTACATGGATCGTGCTATCCCAAATAGAACCAAGACGCTATCCTCCAAAAAAAGGAAGCCAATCTGGTGGTCCCCTGACATAAAAAGCTGTACAACAGAAGGAAGAAACTGTTGCAAAAGAGAGTAAAATCCCACAAGTGGAGGAGCTCCCTGGTCAGCCTCAGTAAGAAGCTGTGATCCCTGATAAAATCCTCCAAAGCTAGTTACGAAAACAAAATTACCACTGATTCTAAAGACAACCACAAAGCATGCTATAGCTATGTCAAGAATCTCAATGGCAACACTCAGATCTGCTCTGAGTTACAGCACAATGGCACTAAATATACAGACCCAACTGATATTGCCATCATCCTGGCAGATAGGTTCAGTGCTGACTTTACCCCCTTCTCACCCCCTAAAGAGCCCATCTCTATACCGGAAGAATGCAAAGTTCCTGTAATCATGGCTGCACAGGTAAAAAACGCACTCTCCAAAGCCAAGAACACAGCATCCATGTGACCAGACAACATCCCAGGCTGTGTTCTACATGAACTACAGAACGAACTGGCACCCCACCTAAGTACCATGTTCAGTCATAGCCTCACCTCAGGCTTTGTGCCTGCTGAATGGTGCAAAGCAACAGTTATCCCACTCCACAAGGGAGGAGCCACCACAGACCCCGGGAACTACCGCCCCATTAGCCTGACGAGCCTGGTCTGCAAGGCCATGGACCATCTCATCATGGAACTTATAAACAAAGACATTGGTAATCTCCAAACTCTGAACCCCACCCAGTTCGAGTTTGTAAAAGACAGATCATGTCTCCTAAACCTGATAGACTTCTTTGAAGCAGTCACCAAAGCCATAGACAAGGGTAAGGTGGTTCACACAGCCTATCTAGATCTTGCCAAGGCTTTCAACACCATCCCCCACTCTGGAATTATAGATAAACTCACTAAACTAGGTATAAATCCCTATGTTACAAGATGGGTTGCCAACTGGCTCACTGAGAGAACCCACACTGTAAAAGTAGCAGACTCCAAATCCGACTTCAGACCATTGACAAGTGGAGTACCACAGGGCTCAGTCCTGGGTCCTCTCCTGTTTGGTATCTACTTCTCTGAAGTACAGGCTAACACAGAAGGTCTTTGGCTAACAAAGTTTGCAGATGACTGCAAACTAGGAGCCATAATTGAAACTCCTAATGATGTGGACATCCTACAAAAGGGCCTCACTGAGACAGATGCCTGGTGTCAAAGCCATGGCCTCAAGCTCAATGCCAAAAAGTGCATTGTCATCCCCTTTGGTAAAAACTCTGTACCCATGAACTACAACATAGGAGGTAGTATACTTAACACCAAAAGTGTGATAAGAGACCTTGGGACACAAGTGGACAGTAGTCTCTCCTTTGATAATCACATCGCCACAGTAGTCAGGAAATCCTTCTATGTGGCACACCTCATCACAAAAGGTTTCTCATCCAGAAAAAAAGAGGTCATTGTTCTCTACTCATCACTCATTAGACCCATTATAGAGTACAATGCCCCTTTTGGTATGTACCTCACAAGACATCTACAACAACTGGAAAGGCCACAAAAATACCTCACAAAGAGGATTACTGGCCTCAAACAGATGCCCTACACAGACCATCTCAAAAAACTCCAGCTTTACTCCATCACATATCGCCTACTCAGAGGTGATCTCTGCCTAACATACAAAGCTATGTCAAACCCAGAGCTGTTGGACATGCTCCACTTAAAGAAATCCCAATCCCTCCGAGCTAGGGACCCAAACCAAGTCACCACAATAAACAGAACATGCCAGAGGGATAGATTCCTGTCCCAGAGACTTCCCATACTGTGGAATAAACTACCTATCTATATCAAACAAAGCTCCTCATTAGCACTCTTCAAGAAAAATCTTGATGATTGGATGGGAAATAGAAAATTCACCCCGGGGATCACCTCTGTGGCTCTGCTCAACACTGGCACAGGGAAATCATTTTCTTGGGTGGCAAAAGCCAGGATACCTTTTTGGCTGGGCTTGTATAGGCCCCAGGGCCGATAGCCTAGTACCAACCTATGAACCTATAAATAAATATATATATATATATATATATATATATATATATATATATATATATATATATATATACACACACACACATACCCTACATGTCTGTAGACAGCATCTGAAGTGGTCATATCTGAGTATAACATTCGTCCCCCCCAAACAATATGAACATAACATATGAAGAGTATATGCCAATACGCTATTACAAATATGTTTTATGGACACAGTCACCAACACAGCTGCAATGACTGCAAATATCCATGACAGAATTACACAGACAGCTTTCATTTTGCAAATCTTTATTACATTCTGATGTATTGCCAAAAGGATTAAAGGACTAACAGTACCTGCATGCTATACAGGAAGCATTTAATAGTGCCTTATTGAATCAGCCTGCATTTACCATAGTATTAGTCCACTAAGGGATAGGTGTTCACATAGGGAAAGAACACCCACACACATATAGACGTTGTATAAAAGGGGTTCCTACACACCTGTATGTGATATGTACACCCACCAACATCTACCCCACAACCAAAATAATTACATCAATACATACTGTCATACCATAACCAATTATGCAACTGCTGTACAACATCTGCTGAAACTTTAACATACCTGGACACAGACACACTAACATGACCCTATGTGAAATAATTGCCATTATACAATTGAGCAGCCGCTGATGTAACAGTGCTTGTATGAACTAATCCCGTTTCAGAGGGTTGAAAGCTTCATACACCAGGAAGTTTTACCAAGTACTGATTATAAGCACAGTATGATACACAGTAACACCAAACTAAATATGTCTGGTAAGCACACTGTAAACCCTCTAACATTATATGCATAGCTATGCAGCCTTGAGCTGGTCAAATAACCTGGCAGGATTGACACATATGCAGAAGTATTAGGTACAGACAAACCCTGCACAAGTAGCAATGTTCAGAAATATAACAGCAGTACTCACATTTAGACCAACTCCTCTAGGCATTACACACAATATATTACTGTTCGTCTCAATACAGCTGTTGCAATGGATTCCAAAAAGCACCTCCACGCTGTCTTCCTCACAAGTAAGGCAAAGGGACAATGCCCAAGTGGAGTACTCAGTTATACTCCACTGTAGCCATGGTATTGGCTAAGGCAGTAGCAGCGCAGCTGATGTGCATGTAATTAGCTACTTAGGAACACCAATTGGCCATCGGTATAGCACATGTTACTGATCTGTAACTATAAAAGGTTGCCTTGTCACACATTCAAACAATCTGTATGTACCTGTAGGACAGTACAAAACATGGAAATACGAACCAAAAACGAGTAGTACACTAGTTAATAACACCTCCGATTACTAAGATGGTATGTATAACATGTAGTATGTCTGTATATGTAGTATCTGTACTGTAAGAATTACAGTGTAATCAATGCATATTGTGGAAATAGCTATCTTATAGCGATGTATTGTTGATTAGTAGTAATGCTTGTAGTATTCTATGTGTGTACTGATGTAGGTCACACGGCACACTCCACATACACCACAAGGGATGCTATGGGCTTGGAACCCATCATTTTACTTCCAGCCACTGTCAGTGTCAGGATTGGTCCAACAAGTTTGTGCCATAACAGGGGATAGTATTTGTTGTTATATTGTAACAGTCGACATATTTATGGGTGTATAAGTAAGATGAACATGTTAAAGTTGGGCTTACCATGCAAATATGGCGTGCATTGTGGGATATTGTGCCAATAACTGTGTAATGTACAGTAGACTAGGCAGATCTGTATTCTATTCCACATAGCAGTTCTGATATGTTATACAAACAGTAGTTATATCTATTGGCAATTACAATACTCAATGACAGGATACATAGCATTAGTATTCATCTGACAGGTTAGCAGCATGATAGCAAAGATAATTGAAAGAGCCAGGTAACTATCCATGCCCATAACACATGTGATATCCACCTCTCTACTATCGTTTGCAAGCAATAACAGCTGTGCATGTGTACATGTTATGCAAATGTGTAGTGACCCTTGTTACAGGGCTGGGCCAAATGGCTATGTGCACACCTACATAGAGTGGATATTGAGAGTACAGATACGCTGGTCAAACTACCAGGTTTGTGTAGCCCAACCTAACAGCCGCCTGTACATACTGTATATAAGGTAGTGCACAGCACTGGTAATGAAACAGGTTGAACATCATCTTTAACTCCAGTGTAACATCTGCAGTAGGAGCGTAAGATGTAGGAGACAGCTGCCCATGTGTAACAGCCACATCATAGGTGATGGCTCACACTATCTGATTATATCTTGATCATGTTGATAGTGGCATCAGAGCCTAGTGATACATGACTCTGTTTGGGGAGTGGGTGTCTGTGCCCAACAGAACTCATGGTCCTGGTGGATATGTGAGTATATACACAGAGAAGGAAACAGACCTGTAGACACATGCATCATCTGTAATCAACTAACAGGATGTGATGTGCTCCTCAGAGGAGGTTTGTTGCCAAGGGTAGCTACACTGTGTCTGTAATAGCCAGTATTGTCATGTCCATAACACAAATAATTACATGTGAGCATCACTTTCTAAAACATCTTCATAGGCAATACGTAAACTAAAGACAGTACTTGATACTTGTAGTACTAACTACTCATACAGGCATGTCCACTAGTCAGCTACTGCTGTCTCCTAATCTGAGCTTTGTGTATGTGGCCATCTAGGGGGAATGTAATATCTATGATATGTACACTGCAAGACCCACCTAACACCATGCCCCACACATTGTCTGGGATGCAGCTACAGGGGTAAGCTGGACGGCAGCCCAGTCTACAGCCATGACTGGACTGGACAGTCATGAGGTGTAGGTTAACACATGCAGCTCATCAACACAACCAACACATACCCTTACCAGAACACAGTAAGGACACCCACACACACACTACTGGAAATCACACACATTCGCAGATGCGTCTAAGTATCTGGCCAAACAAGTGACCCCCCCAGCAGGAAGAGACAAACACGGATATACACAAACTGTATGACATAGTTTGCATAATTGTGCCACACCTCTGAACACATGACTGAAAACATGCCCAACAATACTTGTTTGTGACTGCAAACTCTAGCACTAAGTTACACACTGACCTATACAAGAGCATACATACTGTCAGCTGCCTGTCTGACATGATTAGCCACATACTCATACACTGATACCACCTAATGATCTATACACATGGCTCTGGCATATTCCATGCTGTTGTGCAGGACCTGTGATGCAGTAGCCTGGACAGCATGGAAACACATGTAGGAACTGTCAGGTCTTCTAGGCCATGCAGGTATGTCCCAAGGCCTGGGTAGCATTCTGCCAATGGCCAGAATGATACTGCAGTACAGGGACAAAAGGATTGTATTCCAGAATTTTGTAGTGTAGTGGTGCATGTCACAGGGTATCCAGTATCTGTCATGCTGGGATAACATGGTTGACAGACCATAATGCTTTGCCAGACAGGGCCTGCACCTGTCTCCCATGGAAATCTGGATACAGCCTAGTGCTCATGCTTCCCCTATAGTGCCTTCATCATGCACGGTTCAGGTGAGGGTCCACTGCAGTTACAGGGACAGCCAAGCAATACACTGTGGGTCTCGCTACACAATGATAAATATCAGAAACACTATACGGACACACATATGTCAATCTCTAACATGGATAACATATCTGTGCAGTGGCTGAGACATATTTCAATGCTCCAGAGAGCACACTGCATGACCATGTTATAACACATACCTCCCCTTTTACCCATTATCCTTTATTGGAAAACAAGGGCCATAGGTGTGTCCATATTCCTGAAGGATATGTACACCCCCACGCTAATTGCACTTACATAACATCAGATGCATTATGTTGAGCAACTACCTTTGTGACACAGTGGAATTCAACATGCACCTTGAGACAGATCAACCATCAGGCCGCGGACTTCCTAACTGCCATAATGTGCTGTAATGGGGAAGAATAGGTCTGAGACAGAACCATACTATTGGCTACTCTCAACTGTTCCATTATGAACTGTGAAGACTCCTCATGTACTAACACCTGCGCTCAATGCATGTTGGATTCCATCAACCTCACTGACCTGGATCACAGTAGTCACACATACAGGGCTAACAGTATGCTACACATAGTTTGTCTCCAATGACAATGTTATGTTCCTTAAGAGCAGAGTGGTGAGTGCCATGGCACCTATGCAGATGGACAATGCATGTGCAAATGCTGAATACTACACAAATGAACCTTAAGCAGTCACATATGTGCAGTGATTGTGCCATTGAAAGAGAACCAGGAGTCAACCCAGCACAAACAAGTAGGCAAACTGGTGGTACCATGCTTTAAACTGTACCACAGAAGGTAGTAACTGTTGCAAGAGTGAACACACATGAGTGTAGGTGATCCCTGGTCAGCCTCAATAAGATGCAGATACACCATATGAAACCAAGCAAAGCTAGCGTGAAACCAATCAGTCACATATTATGAGGCCAAGCACAGAGCATTCTATAGCTGTGTCGTTAATCGTAATGGCAATGACAAAACCTGCCATGCTGCATAGCACTATGGCATGGGAAGTACTGCACCTACAGAAATAGTACCCGCTCATCCTGATAGGGTCTCGGAGAACCTAAACCCACTCCCACCCCCCCCCCAACAGGTACACTACAGGCCCCCTGTACTAATGACTATGCAGATACAAGCTGCACTCTCTAATGCCATACATACAGCTTTCATAGGACCTGTTACCATCCCAATGTGTATCCTACACAAATGTAAGAACATTCAGCTATCCACATACTCATCATGTTCAATCATAGCTCCATGTCAGGCTGTGTATGTACCGAATTGTGCATAACAACAGTTATCACACCCCAACAAAGGGGGAGACACCCTTGTGGTCAATGTAATTGATGTACTCGGTACAGACGTAGATGACAGTAGGGTTGATTCACACTGCATATCATGACCTTGCCAGGTGGTAGGACATCGTCAGCCATACTGTGTTCCAGCTACACTCAGTAAACTAGGTGTATATACCTATGTCACAGGAGTGGTTGACAACTGGACTCCTGGCAGAACCCACATTACAGAAGGTGTCTGAATACACACACATCAAACCAGTGCCAGCCACAGTAATACAGTGGTCATTCCTGGTACACCCCCATTTTGGTATCAATACCACATAGACTAACACAGAAGGCATCAGCCTATTGATGTCTGCAAATGACTATGAACTAGGAGCAATAGTCTACTCATTGTGCTGCATTCAAAATACAGAAGGGCCTTAGTGTGTCAGATGTGTGGTGTGTGATGTATGGCCACATTCTGACAGCTAAGTATTGCATTGTCATCCTCTATGTTACAAACCCTGTACCCATTAACTACCACCTAGGCAGTGGTCAACATAATGGCAACTGTGTGTATGAGATGCAGCTGGACAGTACTTCCCTTTGATAGTTACATCACCACAAAAGACAGGTAGTCGTATGTGGCACCCCTACTCATGACAGGGTGCCAACCAGGAATATAGAGATAACTGCTCAACCTTACTCAACACCCATGTGACCCATAATAGATCACATATTTCCTTTAAGGGTTATTGCCCATGTGTAGATGGCCTACACTGCCCTTCACAATCCCTAGCTGCACTATGTAGCATGCAGCCTACCATGAATAAAGCCATGTCCAACCCAGAGGTGTTGGACATGCTACACTTAACACATCCTGATCCCAAATAAACACATACGTCATGGACATCCGCCTTTCTAGTACAAGGATCACAACATGCCTGACAGATTCCTGTCCCATACACTTAACATACTCTTGCCATACTATGCATCCCTGTCCAGCGAAGCTGCACATCACCCCTATCTGTGACATGGTGTGATGACTGCATGCCAAATATATCAGTAACCATGTGTATCAGTTCTGTGGCACTGCTTGAACTGGCCACTGAATATTACCTGTCTGTTGCCTACAGCTAGGTAACCTGTCTGCCTAGGCTCATAAATGGCCCAGGGCATATAGACTACCACATCACTATGACCATACATGCCATAGTTGATATCCAACCCTGCAAATACCATCAGGCTAGCTATTGTCCCATGTGTTGCACATGCACAACACAGGCAATACATGACAGGATGCTACACAGCTGTACAGTGCCATGTAGATGTATATGGCAAAACACATACATGTTTACAAGTCAGCAGGGTCACAGGTCATGACCCTAACAGCTATGTATGACTATATATGTGGCATATACACAGCATTAAGGTGACACCACTACAGGCAAACAAACATGCCCACGTCTAGACAACATCCACATGGTGTATGAGCAATGTCATCACATGACACAAACATATATGGCGATAACATCACATCACCAGTATGTGTCAAATATGTGTATCTTATACATGTCAGTGGTGTTAGTGTCATATAGGTGTTAGTGTCATGTAGATCTACAAAGACGTATTTGTAAACTTAATAAATGTGATACACATGTATATTCGGCTGTACTGCTGTACGTCTCTGTGAGTTACTGTGACCTGTCTCCATCATTATGTCTTCCAGGTATGCTCCGTAACTGCCTGCCACCATACAGCCACTTGGAGGATGAGGTCCTCATCCCATACCTCCTCAACAACTACACAACGCTCTTCAGCCATGTGCCACAGGATGCACAGCAGCGGGATGCCTAGTGGGAGGAACTCTGCAGGAGGGTAAATGATGTTGGTGGTCACAATTGCACCTATCAGCAGGTGCATCGACACTGCACTGACCAGATAAGACGGGTGAGACAGCGTGCAAATGCAATCACCAGGGAACAAGGTGCAACAGGTGGGGGGGCACTCACCCAGCCCCCACTCACACATACCGAGGAGCTACTGGCCAACCTGGGGACACCTGCAGACCTCCATCCACAAGTGTTAGCTGGTATTGTGGAGGTGGGTGTCTCTCAACCTCCAAGCCTGGAGTTGCCTGGTAAGTCACTACTGCACATAAAACACAACCATATATCACATAGTTACATGTGTTACTGTACAATATGTAATGTAACATCATATGCAAGGCATGTATGCACACATGCCACATACTATAGTCTGCTACTCTATGTATGCACAGATGTGCATACTCCATAGTATAGTGCATTGTACTGGCTTATGTGCTAACATAGACATTGCACCCTGTAGCTACCACACAGGTGTGGATAATGATCTTACTGCTGTGACACCCCTGTTTAGGTACCTCTGGCATTTTGCAGTGACAGCAGCCTGTGTCAGGTGAGATTGTTATTATTTACCAGGCTTGATAATGCATGGAACATATTAATTGCATGCTATCTGCCATAACACATGTACACATAATGTATGATGGTCCTGGTAATGGACAATGGTCAAACCTGCAATGCATCACACTGTTTACCTATGTGAAACAATTGTAGACTATATGAAACACCTACACTAAACCTTCCAAACCGTCATTGCCAGATGTGAGGACAACAGTGAATACAATGGTGGAGGTGTGTTTAACTGTAGGGACAGGTACTACATATCAACATTGCACATGTTGGGAATATGAATAGTACTGTACAGAGAGCATATGTGTGCACACACACTGAATATGTTGGAGCTGGAGTATGCCCAGCCCACAGGATACACCCTGGTGGAGTTTACCCTTGTTTTGAATGTCACACAATGTCATGTGCTATCAGACATGTCCATGACATGTAGTGGGCTGACTGCAACACTGCTCAACTATCCTGAAAAACATGTCTCACATCCCATACATACCACCCTTTATCTGTCCTCAGTGGAGCATATGACATCTATGGGTGTATGTCATATGGAATAACACTGACATGTGAAATAAGATGGTCATCACAACCATTGGACTGCACATGTGTACACATGGCCATGAAGGATGGCCAGAGACATGAAGCAAAGCACACAGTAGAAGTGATGTACATGTGTGTACACCCTGTTGTACATTGGCTTGACACAATACGACTATGGCCTTAATGGTGATATTGCAGATGTGAAACACTACATATCATACAGGCCTGTGCACAGCTTATGTAGGCATAACATGAAACCACCACATGACATGTCTTGAATATCTGGAGTGTGTCCCGACATGGAAGCATTCACCTATACAGTATCCAAATACATACATGTGTTGCACAACATACACATGCATCCACATCAACCCACAGATACAGTAGATTCCCCTTGCTGGTGTCAGACATCACTGCCATGCCTGCTCTTCATGTGTGTGAGGTACACAGATGGCATGTGAGACATATAGAAATTGTACGTTAGCCATGTGTGGGCATAGTTGGCAGGTATCGTAATATGGTTGCAGATGTGCAGGGGTGTCATCCGTATACCCTTCTGTGACCTGTGTCACACATTCCACATTAGGGTTTATTGTGTATACACCTCAGTGACACGGGTCACATTCCACATTAGATATGTATTGTATGTGAACATAGTCATGGCTATGAACAGTGTCAGTAGCTCACACTGTATAGCAATTGTGAAGCCACATGATGCCCTGCAGTGGCTATGCACATCAGCTCAATGTGCAGCATGTCCCTGCATATTTGTATGGTGGACAGACAACATTGCATCAGCTGAAGGCCCATGTTAGTGTAACACATCCCTGCATTGGGACACCATTACCGTATTGTAGATTGGAAAGGACACCATTGTGTTACACATGTATGCATGTCATTCAACATGTCAGCAGAAGACATGTCATACTACATGTGATTGGCAAGGTTATATGCCATGCAGCAGGCTGGTGTACTGTAAACTTGTGCTGGTCTGTGGCACCATTGCAAAGTACGGACAGCCATGTCAAACATGTGTGTACAGCCACATGCACAATGTCTACACACAGCTCAGGGGTAGGCGGAATAATGTTGAACAGACATGCACTGCTTTGGGGGAGATATGCAAGCTAGGGCTCAGGCAAACATAGTATGCAGTCGACATACCCTACTGCTCATGTCCTCACACATAGGGGTGGTGGCCAACACAAAGCATCAGTGACCGATGTACAAAGGTCGGCGATGGTTCATTAACATGTGGTGTATGTTGCACACACCATGGCAGTGCAGTGCAATGGTGCAAAGTGCATACATTGTGTTGCAGGTATGGGGCATAGGCTACTAACACAAAGGGTGCAATACAGGTATGTATGCTAACTGCCACTATAATTGTGTAAGGTGCATGCTGTCTGCTATACCACATGCATGCTGTTATGTGCAACGCAGGGATGTATGATGACTACCACTATAATTGCCTAAGCTGAAACTATAATTGTCTAAGCTGAATGCCATCTGCCATATCACCTGCATGTAGCGTGTGTGTGTCTGTGTGTCTGTGTGTCTGTGTGTGTGTCTGTGTGTGTCTGTCTGTTTGTCTGTGTGTGTGTGTCTGTGTGTCTGTGTGTGTGTGTATCTTTGTGTGTGTGTCTGTGTGTGTCCCGGTCTGTGTGTGTCCCTGTCCGTGTGTGTCTCTGTCTGTGTGCCTGTGTGTGTGTCTCTGTCTGTGTGTCTGTGTATGTGTGTTTCTGTCTGTGTGTCTATGTCTCTGTCTATGTGTCTGCGTCTGTGTCTTTCCGTCTGTGTATCTGTGAGTGTGTGTGTCTCTGTCTGTGTGTCTGTGTGTCTCTGTCTGTGTATGTGTGTATTTGTGTCTTTGTGTGCCTGTGTGTGTGTGTGTGTGTGTGTGTGTGTGTGTGTGTGTGTGTGTGTGTGTGTGTGTGTGTCTGCCCGTGTGTGTCTGGTATAACTTGTAATGTACAATTCTTGTCTTCCCCTCACAGGTGTTGATGTTAGTGCCACCACAGACTCTAGCAGGGATGATGATAGTATGATTGAGGCACAGGCAGGGTTGTCAGGGGCTGAATATGTGCCATTGGTTGCCATTCCACCTGTCTCCCCCTCATCCTCGCACACAGTTCCCCTGCCTGCACATACCCCATCACCACCGGCCATAGAGGAAGGACAGTTTGCGGGTGGTAACATGGAACAGGGAAATGTGGTGACTATGGAAGGTGTGCCTGCACACCATGCTCCCAGTCAACAGACTGGTGATGTCCCACACAGGCATGTGCCCAGTGCTGCTCGTAGGACCACTGGCCAACATGCCCCTGCGGGACCAAGCACATCAGCTGGAGTCACCAGACGAATGTTTCATGCTGTAATGGAGGCACAGGCATGTGCTGAATGGCACAACAGAGACGGTCTGAGGCTTCAGAGGGCTGCTGTCCATTCATTAACCGACAACATCCAGGCACTTGCAAATGCTAACCATCATCTTGCAGATGTTTTGGATAGACAATTGGGTGACATGGTGGGAGTCCTTGACCATGGCATATCAATCCTCGAGTGTAGAATGTCTGTGCTGCAACATCTGGTGGGAGTGAGGCAGAGTGGTACAAGCAGCAGTGAGACGAAAAAGAGTGACATTTACCAGATAAAGTATTTCTTTCTCTGTCTTTGCATTAGTGACTGCTTATTCTCACCAAAAAGTGAGTTTCTAACTGCTCTGTTACCTTTAAAAGCTTATTACATTTTTACTGTACCTGCACTTTAAAAGTTGTTTTGTGTTAATTTAACTGTTTAGGCTGCCCACTCCAGTGTGCTAGCCTGTGTAAAGCATTTACAGTGTTTTCCTGTTAATTTCTGCTACTGTTTCTGCAAAAAAAGAAAAAAAACCCCAAAAAATCCTTGTTTCCCGCCTTTTCTGAATTGTCCAGATTTCAGGTTTTGCTGAATTCTGGGCTTTGGTATAAGTTCCTGTGTTGCCCATATCCTTACATGGATAGGAGGAGGTTTCTCTGTTCACCAGTGAGAGTGGGGAGCTTTGAGCAGTCTATCTGTCCCTGGAGGAGTGGTCTCTGCCCAGAAACTAGTAGATTATTGGCCGTTTTGGGCTAATTCTTGCTCTTTCAAGTTCCCTGCCTTAAAACCTGCTTTTGCATGGTTTGCATGATTTTGCTCATAGCGCAACATTGCACAAAGTAGTGCAGCATCGTTTTAACAGTTCTAAACTTCTCCCAGCTCCACAAAGTCTGCTCTTCAAATTTTCCCATAGAACTACTTAAACTCTCAAGGAAAGCACTCTACTTTTCTCTTACAGTCCAACACTTACTCTAGCTTCTCGGTAAATCTTTGTAACTACTGAAACTCTCCAGGAAAGCTCTCTACTTTCCTCTTACAGTCCAGTACTTGCCCTAGCTTCACAGTAAATGCAAATAAACTACTAGCATTTACCCCCTCATACAAAACAGTAGTAATAGGCTCCGGATTCTCCCATTAACCAATATTTAGAACTCTCCAGGCATGTCCAAAGCGTAGTTTCAGTCATACTCTCCAGTCCAGCTGGTGAACCTGGGAATCCTGAGGCAATGTTACAATTGCCTCATGTACACAGACAACCCCCTCCTCCTACCATCAACCTCTAATGTATGTGAGAGATGCAACTATACAGCCAAACTGGAGGCTAAGCTCTCTCAACCCAAGACTGGTACCGCCAGTCAGGAGGAGAAGGTAAACACGAGCACCCCAAAACCATTCACACATAGACTAATCACACCTGGGAACATGACACATAAATCCACAAAGACATACTCGGAAGCTCTAAATAAAAACTTGCCAAAACAGCAGAGACCTCCTAAGCAGACACACAAGCACTCACTACCCAACATTAACCATACACATACCCCACATAGACAGTGTGCCACACAGTCCCAGCCCTTAAGGCCAAATGACACCCCTAATACACTAGTAATAGGTGACTCTATCGTCAGGCACACTGACGTCCCACTCACCAGATTGAACAAAGAGAAGGTCGCTGTAAGTTGCCTGTCGGGTGCCAGGATCCACCACATAACTCAAGCACTCAGGTCACTACACAGCAAGTACAAATATGACTCTGACATTGTCCATGCTGGTGTAAACGACTTGAGACACATCTCCCTGGACTACATGAAAAGAGCTCTCTGATCATGTAGCCCAGGCCAGTATGACCCTGACCCTGAGTAGCATCCTGCCCTCACCTAGAATGATGCCACAGTATAGAGACAAAATGATTGACTTCAACAATTGGCTAAGCTACTGGTGTCATTCAAAGGGGATCCAGTGTCTGTCAGCCTGGGATGACATGCTAGACAAGCCACATTGCTTTGCCAGGGATGGCTTGCACCTGTCACCCCTGGGTTTTGGAATACTGGCCAAGGCTCTTGCCACCCCCATAGTGCCTTTTTTAGGCAAGGCTCAAAAGACAAACCCACCTCCTTAGACAATACAAAGAATAAAAAACTAAGGGTACTCAACGCCAGAAGTCTAAACCTAAAGATGCACACACTCGAGGCACTCCTCAGTATGGAGCAAATCAATATCTGTGCAGTGACAGAAACCTGGTTCAAGGCTCCTGAGAACACCCCAGCATTACCAGGATTCAACTGATATCATACTTTTCGGCCACAAAACTCGGACAATAGCACCAAGGGAGGGGGTGTATCCATCTTCATCAAGGACACCCACATCTCCAGATTAGTGGCATTGCATGAAACATCGGAAACAATTCATGTGCAACTAACAGTGGGCAAAACTGCCTTCCAAGTCATAGCCTGCTACAGATCACCATCTCTGTCTCAAGACCCACACGCGGCCTTCCTGAGAACACTACAGAATATGAAGATCCTACCAAACACCATAATATTAGGGGACTTCAACTACCCAAACATCGACTGGGTAAACTACTCGAGTCCAAACTCATTTGCCCAACGGTTTCTAGAATTTATCAACTCAAATGCTATGGAAAAACTAGTCACTGTACCTACAACAGGGGAAAATACATTAGACCGAGTCATTACAAACATAGGGGATCAATGTTCCACACCGGAGGTAAATCCCTCGTTGGTGAGATCAGACCACAAACTGATCACAATGGACATCCACATCCCAACCCCACCCCCAGCCAAGGAAACCACAGTGAAAACCTCTCAAAAACAAACTTCACTCTCCTCAAGACAGAAGTAGGAAGCTTCAAAGAACCTAAGAAATTGGAAAATGTTACCCAAACCACAGAATCCTATATGAACGCACTCTATATGCACCTTCAGGAATGCATGGATCGTGCTATCCCAAGTAAAACTAAGGCTCACTCCTCCAAAAATAGGAGACCAGTCTGGTGGACCCCAGCCATAAACAAGCTATACAACAAAAGGAGGAGACTACTACATGACAGGGCCAAAACCCTAAAAGGGAAGGCATCCCTGATCAGTATTAGCAAGAAATTGCACTCCACCATAAAAGCCTCAAAGGCAAACTTCAAAAGAAAAATTGCCAAAGACTTCAAAGATAATCACAAGGCATTCTTCAGTTACATCAGGAACCTGAGAGGAAACACCCAGATCTGCTCAGAGCTAATACAAAACGGCACAAAATACACGGCACTGACTGACATTGCCAACATTCTGGCTGACAGGTTCAGTGCAAATTTTACCCCCCCTTCCCCCCAAAAGGGCCTGTGTCTATCCCGGATGAATGTAGTCCCCCAGCTATCTCAGACACACAGGTAAAAGCAGCCCTCTCCAAAGCTAAAAACACAGCATCTATGGGACCGGACGGAATACCGGGCTGTGTCCTGCACGAGCTCCAGGAAGAACTAAACCCCCACTTAAATTCACTATTCCAACTCAGCCTTAAAACAGGTTATGTACCCAAGGAATGGCGTACAGCAACAGTGATCCATCTCCACAAGGGTGGCCCCACAACAGATTCTGGGAACTATCGCCCCATAAGTCTGACTAGCCTAATTTTCAAGGCTATGGAGTATATCATTATGGATCTCATAAACAAAGACATCGGGAACCTCCAGACACTGGACCCTACCCAGTTCGGTTTTGTTAAAGGCAGATCCTGCCTCCTAAACCTGGTTGACTTTTTTGAAACAGTCACCAAAGCCATAGATGAGGGTAAGGCAGTCCACACTGCCTATCTGGCCCTCGCTAAGGCTTTCGACACAATATCTCACTCTGGAATCATAAACAAACTAACCAGCTTAAACATCAACCCGTATGTCACAAGATGGGTTGCAAACTGGCTTACGGATAGAACACATGTGGTCAAGGTTGGAAGTGCCATGTCCGACTCTAAACCTGTTACAAGTGGAGTCCCACAGGGCTCAGTCCTGGGGCCCCTCTTGTTCGGTATATACTTCTCTGAAGTACAGGCCAGCACAAAAGGACTTTGACTTACCATGTTCGCTGATGATTTCAAACTAGGAGCCATAATAGACTCCCAGGCCGACACAAGCATTCTCTAAATGGGTCTTACGGAGACAGATGCCTGGTGTCAGAGCCATGGCCTCAAGCTTAACGCCAAAAAATGCATAGTCATCCCCTTTGGGAAAAACAAGGTGCCCACTAATTACCACATAGGAGGTAACCCACTAAGTACAGAAGAACTAATTAGGGATCTGGGGACCCAGGTTGATAGTAACCTCTCCTTTGACAATCACATTGCCAAAATAGTCAGAAAAATCCTTCTATATTGCCCATCTTATAACTAAAGGTTTCTCGTCTAGATCTAGAGAGGTCATTGTGCCCCTATACTCATCACTCATCAGATCCATAATTGAGTACAATGCCCCATGTGGGATGTACCTTACCCGGCACCTGCAGCAGTTGGAGAGACCCCAAAAGTTCCTTACCAAAAGGATCATGGGCCTCAAACAGTTGCCCTATGCAAATAGGCTAAAGAAACTACAGCTCTACTCAGTTGCTTACCGCCTGCTCAGAGGCGACCTCTGCCTGACTTACAAGGCCATGTCCAACCCAGAATTAATGGACATGCTTCACCTTAAAAAAAACAAATCCATTAGAGCCACACGCTCCTCGGGCTTAAACCTCAGCACGGCAATAAATAGGACATGCTGGAGGGATAGATTCATATCCCAAAGGCTTCCCACACTCTGGAATAAAATCCTAGTTCACGTAAGACAAAGCCCCTCGCTAGCCATCTTCAAGAGAAATCTTGATGAGTGGATGGGAAACCGTAAGTTTGTACCTGGGATCACTCCAGTGGCACTACTGGACAGAAGCTCTAGAAGTTAAATTATAAGGGTGGAGAGAGCCAAACACATTTTTGGCTAGGCTTATAAATGCCATAGGGCGGATAGCCTAGTATAAACCTATAAACCTACGAACCTATCGGGCACGTGGACATAGGCCAGCTACATCACCTGTTGAAGGTCTACGTGAACATGCTACTGCACATGCCCCCTCCCCTAGTGGTGGTAGCAGCAGCAGTGCTGCTGGTGATGTGCAGTCCACACCAGGATGCAGCAGACTACATGCACGTGTTCCTGGATGGTCCCAACAGGGACACAATTCCAGTGGACATGTGTCATCAGACGGTACCCAATCTGGACCTCTGCCTGGTAGTGCCCATGTAACCCCTGGCAGGCACAGGTCACGTGGCCATGGCCTGACACCGTGAACTGTGACACCTGCCTTGTACAGTCTTCAGCTGTCAATATTACCCCTGTGTAGGCCAGCCTCATACCAGACCTATGTGCATGCATACACACACACTGGAAACAAATGCAGGGCACCTCAACACACACACTCATAACATCCACACATGCCCAATGATATCACGTGTCCTAACCCACATGCATGATGTCATTCAATGGCACAGCTTAGGCCTCTGGCAAACATTATCACCCTGTGCATATGATGATGCCTGTGCTGCATCCCTGTCAATCACACCATTGGTGCAGGGACATGTTCATATGGTCTGATGCACAGGGTGAACATACTAGGTAGACAATTGTAGATTAATATTGTTGAGTAGTGTTGACAGGCAGCAGACATAACATGTATTGCAGTTTTAGACTGCATTTTGTACTTTTGACAGCATGTATCATGTGTAACAACACTAACAGCATGTTAATCCTGATGTTCTGCCTTCCTCTTTCAGGTGTAGTTGCATGTGCCGGGGGATGTTGGTGTATGCGGGAGTCCCATATGTACATGTTGACTACCCACAGGTCGGTATGACAATACCTGCATGCACTTTGTAGCTCCCACATCACAGTTATATTCTCCCATGTTTCAATTATGTTTACTGTTCTAATGATCCAAGAGCATGATAGCTGTGTAGTAAGCTGCTGTGTTCAGAGCCATTGCATCCATAGTGGGTGACATGACAGGTATAGTTACCTGGAGCACGGTGTGGGTAAAAGTGTGGTATTCTGGATGACAAGGGTAAAGGCCACTGGAAATAGTGGCATCTCATTGGGAAGCAGTAATACCCACTGTCATGGCAGCATGCAAACACAGACACACCCACACACTCAGGGATTCCAGACACCGTAACACACACTCTGACACACACACACACAGTTGCCAGTGTTCGGATGTCAACCCCTGCCTATCAGCATGTCATCATTATAGTACTACACAATTGCAAGATGCACCACAGAGATTACACAGGTACAGGTAGTTGGAATGGCCTAAGATCGAGGACATTGACAGGGATACTACAGTGCAGTGAGTGTATGTGGGGAGGGGGGGTCCATCAGTAGGCTATGTAACAACAGGTCACACCCCATAGCATACATGTTAACAGGCGGTTAGTATGCCTGTCTATGATTGATGTTATCAACAGGGATGCTGTGCACTGCTTTGAGTGGATGGGGGGAGGGGGCATTAACATTCCGCTATGGTAACATACAGTCTCACTCCAGGAACCAGACCAGCCATACACACTGACAGCCATATACACACACACACACACACACACACACACACACACACACACACACACACACACACACACACACCGGCATTCACAAAGATATACACCTATGTCACACACATACAGACACTTTACATGTGTGTGGTTTAACCACCTGCCTATGGCTTTCTTTCTACACTTCACTTTGTACTGGTGTCACCAACAGTGTTCAGGAGAGTGATAACATGTGGGATGTATTCCCAACCATACGTGACATATATGGACACACACCCACACGTGCGAGTACTGTAAATCAAACACATGGCTATCTCATGATAGGTACTACAGCAGTACAGCACTATCACATCCGGTACAATGCTTATTGACTCTTTCCTATGACAACTATGCTGATATATGCACAATATATGCACAGGTGAGGTATTACTGCTACAGGTGTCATGGGGTTTGCCTTCAGTGTCACCCTTACAGCATTCAACATTGTCTGTCTTCCACTTCAGTTACCAAAACCTGACCTTAGCAGGTACACAGGTTATTGTAGGACTGGTTGTAACACACCAGTGAGCTGTCCTCAGTAATCATTCATCTGCAAAGAAGACCCACCACTTAGTAGTAATTTCTAAACATCCGTCTTAGAGCACATCACCATATACAGTTGGCAATATTGAGGCTGTATTACAACAGCATGATGTACTAAGACAACAGTCACCTTCAGACATCAGACACTGCACACACATGGTATCTACACAAGCAGCAATACATGTACATATATGCAGTATACATCAGTACGTGCACTAGCAGGTCAAGAGGATACATTCCACACCTTCCCCACACCATGTGTGAAACATAGCCAAGCATCTGTGGCTTGTAAACATCTCACCCCAGCATGTACTGGCTATTGTGGTACTAAGGCTAATGTCCAGACAGCACACAGCATTCATGGCTTGCAATTGTTGACATGGGGTATATGTAGGAGCCGTGGCCACACATGGCTGTGCATGTCATGAACATATCACCTGTGACTACTCAGGAACATACAGAGCAGAGCTGGATTTCCCTGAGTCTGTCAATACAAGCCTTGTGTAGGTCCTATGAGCCTGTTATTTGGGTATGTTTGTAGGCATTGCATTAGGTGGACATGTCTAAAGACATACATGCCACATGGGGTGTTGTATGATATGATAGGTGTCATGGGTGTCCAGTAGAGAGGGATATTACCTCTGTTAACATAGATATCAAACCTTATGTACTGTTAGCATGCTATCTGCCATGTGCATGTGTGTATTGACCGTAGCCACCTGTATGTAGAAAGGTAGATGAAAGCTAATGTAATGTAATATATGTTGTATGAGTGTGGGATGTACATATCCAGGGTAGGTATGGTTAGGTCATATCCAACCATGAGGGAGTTGGTTACTGGTGTACAGCAACAGTCGACCGTTTTAATGTTGACAACATCCGAGGGACCCTGATATGTGTACAATTGAGCAGGTTAGAAACAGTGGTATTATTGCATTGCATAACACATTATGCAGCTGTGTCTGTACATGGGTACATTGCACAGTTGATGTAGACCTAGGTACAGTCCACCAATCGAGGGTTATCTGGTGGTCTACCATATAATGTCATACCACATATGGATGTGTGTTGGTAGTCTGGGAACAAGGTGGTGGATGTATATGTGGATACAACCTAGAATGCAACATTTGCCACTGTCACCTGTACCTGACTCATCTGAGATGCTTTATGTCAGAGTAGTGGTCCTATATGTCAGTAGCCTTTATGAATATGTGTACACCACCACCTGGTATGGTCCATACCACTGCTATGGCCCACATGTCTGGATTTGAGTTATATGGTGGTAGTGCAATTGTGCACTACAGAGCCTTCAGCCAGGTGTTCCTCATTGCACAGATGTCGGTATTCCTCATTGTAGGTTCTACATTGAGCTAATGGATTACTAAAGCTACACATCTAGCACGGGTTAGCATAGGCCTCCAGTGCAATTGTCATGTAGGTGTCAGGGTGTTACTTCTGTAGGACATTTGCCTTGGAATGTGGCTATATGGGTAAATGCGACCTGGGTATTATCCACACACACGTGTAACATGGATGCATTTGCTCTGTGTTGAAGGCTTGTTGTTCGGTCATGACAGCCCAGAATGACAGACACTGGACGACCTCTTAATAAGAGCATGACATTGGCTCATTGTTTTGGTCTAGCAGTTGCCACCCGTACCATGACATCACTTCGCATGGCATTAATGTGCTTGGTAGCAAATACCCCATGTAAGGTTACTGACAGCAGCAGAACTTGTGCATATGACCAATGTGAGATATATTTAGGGTAGCAGTCCTGCTAATAATGACAACTACTACCACAGCCGGGAGAGATCATCTTGTCACCTGCACCTCAGTGCCATTACACAAGGTGGCTCACACATTATGCTTGCACATGCCACTGTTCCACGTATAATGCCATTGTCCACAACCTGCCATCTATGTATGCCATTCAGGGCAGCAAGGTGTGTGACACATGCTGTAGGTAACATCTGCCTGTGCGACCCAGGTAACTTATTGTCTGTCACGTCCACACATGCATGAATGTGTAAACGTAACATATATATGTCAGTACTTCATGTACATGTATGCATGTGTATCACACACAACAGGCACAGATATATAATTTACAGGCCACATACAGGTATCAGGTAGTAAACCAGTATGATGTGCATATATACTGACAGGTAGGATGTACCTAGCTGTAAGCCTGTGCTTTTACAATAGGAGTCCATTACAATGTGTTCTGTACATGTAAGTGTTTGAGCATGCACACTGTGGCCTTCAGTGGTTAGAATCGGAGTGCATCCCAAACAGCCCTGTGCTACTAAGTGTATGAGCGTACCCACTGCCACCTTGTGTAATTTGAGTCAGTGCATCTAACAAGCCTTTTGTTACTAACTGTATGAGCATGCCCAGTATAACCTTGTGTAGTTGTAGTCATAGTGCATCCCAAATGGCCCTGTGCTACTAAGTGTATGAGAATACCCACTGTAACCCTGTATAGTGATAGTAGTTGTCCATTCCGCAGATGGCCATACTCCGGTTCAGGTTCCTGTTGTGCTACAACTATACTTCTCAGGCCTACCTGCGGATGATGTGTCTTGTTTGTGCATACAGTTTGTAATGGACACCTACTTTAAACACACAGGTCTACAGCTATGTACTTCGACACTGTCAGGCTCCCTGTTGTTGTCCTCAATTGTAGAAGGGCAGTCTGACTGCCTTGGAATGTGTAATCTCTGTGGCGTGTCTTGTAACTGCATAGTAATGTAATAGTGAACTGTAGGTAGGCAGGTGTTCTGATCCCACCACTGGCAACTGTGTGTGTGTGTGTGGTTGTGTGTGTCAGCAAATGGCTGAGAGTGTGTGTGTGTCTCAGCAAAAGCCTGAGTGTGTGTCTCAGCAAATGGCTGAGTGAGGTGGTGTGTGTATTTGCGTGGGCATCCTGTCATGGCAGGGGGTTTTGCTGCATTCCAAAGCGATACCTCCTTTTGCAATGGCCTTTATCCTTGTTGATCAGTAAACCTCTCAATTCCCCCTCTTGACTGCAAGTAATCGGTCCTGTGATGTCACCCAGCTCAGACGTGGAATCAGTAAGTGTAATTGTATGTGTTCTGTACACATACCCCAATTGCATACCAGTGTACTAGTTACCTTTACATAGGCAAGATGTGTATGCACAATACTGGCATGTGTGCGTGTTTGTGTGTGTGACTACCCTGTAGCCAGGAATACACATGTGTAATGTTTTTAGCACACCATGGTAGCCATCTGTGGTGACCGGTGTCTACAAAGTATTATATAGTTAGGAATGGTAAAGAATAAACAGTCAAGCACGACTACATTTGGGTATGTTATTTTCCTGTGCCACTGTCGAGCAGTGACACAGAAATGGTCACCGGGGTGTAGGTCCATACCCATCAATCCCCCACCCTAACTCCACAATCCCTGGGGTAGATTACATTAGCCATCATTCCCCACCCCAAACTCCACATACACAACAACCATCCCTTCTCTGGTGAACTGCTTATGATTTAAATGGTATAACACAGGCAATGCCTCCATTTTGTGTACACGTTAGTTCCTTTGGAACCCTTCTTTGTCACAAAGGGTGTTCAGATGTGTATATATATATATATATATATATATATATATATATATATATATATAGCTGCATCTGTGTATATGCATATATATATATATATATATATATGTGGGGGGGGGTGTACACATCCCGTAGGTGCATATATATCTATCTATATATATATATATATATATATATATATATATATATATATATATATATATATGTAGTTATGGCAGTTGTACAGATGTAGACTTGTCTTTGCTGTTTCACAGAGTACAGTATATTCAAGGGTACTGTACATATGTACACAAAGGGACTGTCCCATTTATTTTAAGTACTCGGTGGTGGTACTGCGGTAGCGTTGTCGCCTCACAGTGAGACGTTGCCCGTTCGATTCTCAGTTAGAGCGTCTTCTGTGTGGCGACATGCGTGAATGGGCGTTCCTTCATTAAAGGTTGTGCGTTAGGCCTGGCAAACCAGTACGTAAAAATCTACTGCCAATCATTAGCGGACGGGAGTTCCGCTGTGGCGATCCCTAACCGGAAAAAGCCGAAAGACACAAACAAATTGTGGAATACCTGTAGTAGGATGTGCATTATAGACTCCATGCAACATGTGTACAACCCAGATGGCTTAGTGGTACATCCAGTGACCTCAGTGTGCATGATTCAGGGTTCAAGACCTGCAAGCCTTGTTGATCCTGTCAATTAGGACTGCATAAGACACTTTTAAGCAGGTGTAAATGTGTTTTTGTGACAGTAAGCAGCGGGTGCACGCAAGTAACAGACATGTACAACCTGCAGTACACTTGGAATGCCCTTCTTTGGCAATCCTGCTGATGTCACCCACCTACGAATACACCTCTGGGACTGCTGTACCCAGTAATGTCCATGGCACGTGCTGTAACTGCGTAATGCTGTAGTGTGCTAATCTAGTTTGGTAGGTGTTCTAATCCCAGACAGGTCAAGTGTGTGTCTGGTTGCCTGCCTGTGAAGGAAACAATGCTTTTAAAGTATGCACACTCTTTACAACCCATATGACCACCTTTGGCAATCCTGCTGATGTCACCCACCTAGAAATACACCTCTAGAACTACTGTAACCCTCTATTCTCCATAGCACATGCTGTAAATGCGTATTACTGTAGTGTAATAAACTAGTTATGTAGGGATTCCATTCCAAGAAAGGCCAACTGTGTCTGTGTCTCTCTCAGACAAGGACAATGCTTTTTAGAGTATGCACACTCTGTACAATTCACATGACCACCTTTGGCAATCCAGCTGATGTTACCCACATAGACATACACCTCTAGGACTGCTGTAACCTAATATTCTCCATAACACGTGCTGTAACTGCGTATTGCTGTAGTGTGATAAACTATTTTAGGGGGGGTTCTAAGAGAGAGAGACTGTGTGTGTGTGTTTCTTCTGTGCTGAGATAAAAAAACTGTAACTGCGTATTGCTGTAGTGTGATAAACTAGTTAGGTAGGGGTTCTATTCCAAGAGATACCAACTGTGTGTGTGTTTCTGTCTGCCTGAGATAAAAACAATGCTTTTTAGAGTATGCACACTCTGTACAATTCGCATGACCACCTTTGGCAATCCTGCTGATGTCACCCACCTAGGAATACACCTCTAGGAGTGCTGTAACCCAGTATTCGCCGTAGCACGTGTTGTGACCTGCGTATTGTTGTAGTGTGTCACTCTGCGTAGACAGGGATTCAATTCCAGGACATGGCTGGTGTGTGTGTGTGTGTGTGTGTGTGTGTGTGTGTGTGTGTGTGTGTGTGTGTGTGTGTGTGTGTGTGTGTGTTTCAGACCCTGTGTGGATGTTGCTGTGAATGTCTAACTACTAGACATGTTTGGGAGTGGATTTTGAAGTTTTCCTATATGGTGTCCAAATTGTGTCACAATGTCCACCTCACAAGGAGCACAGATGTCAGTCAGCCACGAGGCTGTGTTGGCAAGCCATACCCCTACATCTGGTAAAAGGCCTGGTGAACAAAGTATGCAACCCTACTAGTGCCTGGAATACATCCTGAACCCATGTGTCATACACAAACACACTTACTTAGAATATCCCGCTATGTTGCTAGTACCCTCCACATTGATGACAGATAGTAGGCATGATTTGATTGCAGTGGGCTGCAGAGGACATGGCACCCTGTACAGCAGTACAATAGGCACATAATTGTGGACAATGTGCCTTTACTGTGTTCCCCACTGGATGCCCGCAACATATGTGGTGCCATCAAATGTGATCCACAGAGGCCATACAATGCCTTACACATGTGCCCTATATAGACCAATGCCACTGACACTAGGGAATACCTGTATCATGCTATCATTGCAGGTGCAGGGTTGACCTGCTGACTATAAGCAGGTTCTGCCACACCAGGCCAGTATTGGCATATCAGAGGATAACAGTCTGTGTACACAACATGTGCCAGCCAAACCAGATACACCTGTACATGTTACTATACATTATTGTGGGACATGCATATCCCAGACAATGTCCATGTCAAAGACTATCAAACACAGACATGGCATGCATTGCAAAGGTATGGCCATACACAATGGTAACCAGGATGCCAGGGCAGTTCATACAATACCCATCTGTGTGGGACATTGCAGACACTACACCCCTGTACCACACTGCAGACCATTGTCAGGTGGCGTGATGCCAAGGATTACCCCTCACCCAGCCTTGTACAGCCATCTTGCACAGCCAAGCACTACACACCCATGAAGCAATGCACACATGAGTGTCAGTACTGGCACCTTGTGTCTGCGTGTGGGGTATGATGCTCCCAACCACAGTCACTTCCAGTATAACTCCCATTGGCATACCAACAGATGTCAAACACGTTTGCATGCCCTAGCTCATAGAACCTCTGGATATCCCCTGTGATGCATGTAGTACCTGTGCATTACTGCAGTGTGGCAAACTAAGTAGTTAGGGAGTGTATTTGTGGGCCTGGCAAAGAGTGTCAATGTGAGTCCATTAGAGAGTGTGGTTGTGTTGACAATGACATCCATTCATGTGGACAGTCATGTGTGCTACACCTAATGTATGTCTACTATATCTCTGTTGCAGATGTCGCTCACCAACACACATATATGTTCTTACAGCACACCAACATGTCAGCTTTGTGGCACATGGAGTAACTTCATGCACTTGTAATAGTAATGACTAGTCAGTCAGGGGTTTGACCCCTGTACTGGTAGGTGTGTGGCAGACAATGCTTAGTTTTAGTCACCAAGCCCTTCTCTGATGCACTTTGCCTCTGTCTGTCCCTTCCAGATACTCTCTGCTGGATGTGGAGGTGTACACCTGCTCAGCAGCAGCTTGTGTTGTAAGTGATGGTCATGATCAGGTGATGGCCTCTGCACCTATTGCAGTCCTCCTCTAGCTGATTGCATGTGGAACAGCTGTGATGATGTTCCCATAGCCACTCGCATGAAAAACACAGTACAATATCTAGGAACATCGTATTGGTGTTTGCCCATGACAGTCGCTGTGAGTGGTACCTGGATCTGGTGTTTGGAAACGGCATCACAGATGATATCTGGATGTTCCTCAAACAACATACACAGTGGGAAATAGCCTAAAGACAGGAGGGTGATGTGCCAGACATGACTACAGCATGTAAGTGTAGCTATGCTTCATTGAGACTACCACCTGTTTAACAAGTTGTTTGTGGTAATGGCTATTCTGCATGTTTTAAAACTGACAAGACAGTGCTCTGTTCATGAGGGACCCCCATCTGTAGGACCATTTGTGGACTGGTCAGTGTGCGGAGCCATTTGTTTCCTGTGTTACTCACTGAACACACATTTGTGAACAGCAGGAGCATAGTATGAGGATTGTTGCCAGTACATGGTTATAGTGATGTGTTACTGCCATCGCATCCCTGACTGGACATATGTAACATGAAACAGTGGTATGACAGACACTGTCTGGGGTTCTCAGTGACATGCTAATAATGGGCCACTGTTCATAGCTGCAGTCACAAGTCTTCTACACTTTGTACAGATGTCATGCAGTATGTATGCATGTGTTGTGCTCTCTCTGCAAATGTATATCATCTGTTGTGTTGGGTTGATGGTCATATCTATGCATGCTGTTGTAAGTTATCCTGAATGCTGTTGACTATTACTAGGCCATATCTGTGTTTAAACTGTAACACCATAGGCTGTATGAGTTTGGAGGTCCCAGCAGAACCTCCTGTCCCACTTCAGCTGGCCATGGCACTGGGCACCAGCACATCTGGGGCCCAGCCTTGGACCTCCACCTCTGTTGGCTCTGCACCACCTTCTGGTGGTATCACCACTGAGGATGGTGCTTGTCCGTCCTGGGAGCAGGTCCAGACAAGAACGGTCCCGGACGTGGTGTGTAGGGGGCTCAATAAGGGGTTTTGAGGCCAGATATGCCAGCTCAAGGGCAGAGTGTCACATTTACAGGGTGAGGCTGCCCCTCCCAGACAGCCCCCAGCACTGCCTCCTTTGCAGCTGTTTTGGTGCAGTGGTGGCTGGCCATGGCTGGGGACCTCCGTCCCACTGTTTCCATCTGGGGGCTCATGGGTTTGTGAATGCTGAACACCCCTCTCTGTCCGAGGTGTATCCCCCCACATGTCATATACTGACCCTGTATGCTGTCTTGTCTGTCATCCTACCCTACCTATCCTCCACGGGCATACCTACTCTCCTTCCCCCACATCCCACTCTCACCCTACGGAAACATAAGGCCAATCAGTTCCTGGAACAACATTTGCCCCATACATAGCTGTCCATTTCACACACGTGTCCACTGGACACGTAACCCTTTTAATATGCATCACAACATACTCCAGTTGTCCTCACCCCTGTCTCTCAGGCACACGATCCTAGTATGCACATGACTCCTAAATGTTCCAGGTGCATGTGATGCGGATGTTCCGATTGTACACCCAACACTACCAGTCCCTCTATGGTTACCCCATTTACCTTTATCATGATGATGATGTCATACACAGCACCTTGCAAGAGTACTGTTCTCACATAATGATTGGAAAGGAACTGTTGTGTTAATGTAAATAACATGCACAGAGTGATGTACAAATGTTTGCGTGTATGAATGACACATCTGTCTGAGGGAGTCCTGATACTGCATAGGTTAGCACCACTACATAATACAGGTGTCGCTGGTGTTTCCCTTTTCATTCATTTGTAATGCTTTGTTGTCACATGGTATGTTCTTGATATATCCCTATATATGTATGTCCTATATGCTGGACATAAACACTCACACATACATCTACATGATGGATTACATTTCCTATACTGTTGAATGACTACGCTGGATGATATGTTTGTGATAAGGTCCGATGTCTGTATATTTGCCATGGCTTATTGGTAAATCACAATAGCTGTGTGTGCAGGATCCTGGTTTCGAGCCTTGCAGTGGCCGTTTATTTGGTTGCAGGGCAGAACAAGACCATTGGATACGGAGTGAGTAAGGCACATTAAAGCAGTTTTGAGCGGGTGTGCGTGGGTTTGCATGGTGCTAAGCAATGCTAACCTCTGGTTACAGTTTCTTACACTCAGTTAGCCTCTACATTGCTTTACCAGTGTAATACTCGCATACTGGTGACCAAACAGGCTTACACTCGCTTGCTCCCGCACTTGCAAATGCACTGCATTTGGTGTTTGCATCTGACACTCACACCCCTGGGTGGGAGTGAGGACTACGATATTACCTTGTGATGCCTATTACATTGGATTACATGCCTACAGTATCGAGAATGGCTGCCCATTAGGCAACGGCATGCCGTTCGACTGTACGGAATCCACGGCCTGTCGAGAGTTTGATTCATATTATTGGTGTGTTCCTCTTACAATCTGCACCCGTCTGGCTAATACATGGGAACTGAGACTCTTTAATACAAACAGGTAATTGGGTTTTGGAACCCACATCCTTCAGCTGAGTCATGCTACTGCATATCTAATATTCTATCATCTTTCTAAGGTTGTCAGTGGAATATGTGCTTTCTGTCCCTATCAAACCTCTCATATGATTGGGGAAAATACAAACTGAATCGGGGACACAACATAACAACATCAGGGACACATTTAAATTATTGGTGCTATTAACCTGACACATTGACAGACTCAGAGCATATGAATTCATACACATTTTCTGAGGTAAATGATGTTTATATCTCTTAATTGTTGTCATTATTCATTACGTGTAATTCACCACCTTTCCTCCAAATGTCACTAGTTTTAGGAGAGTTTAAGTAGAACAGAGTTAGAAACTAAGTCAAAATCAGGGACGTCCCTGGAAATTGGGGACAGTTCAAAGGTATGGTCCCTATTTGTTCCCCCAATGGTTTATGGCCTGTCCAGTGGATGTACTCTTAAGGGTTGAGAGGTATGGGTGTCAGCTATGCCCATTTCAGAATATTACTTACATCCCCGGGGCGGTCCTAATACAACTGCACCAACCAACACCTGCACTCCTAGGCCCATAATAGCATACCCATAGTTCCCCCACCTGCCACTCCTCTACAGTACTCATCCTTACTGTGGGTGCAGGTGGGGTATAAACACACCACTACACATTACCCACTCTCCCCATGTTGGGACACGTGTCGTACAATGTGTTGACCCATGGGTTATCAGGCTTGCAAAACCTACTGGTCATTACCAGGACTGCCTCTGATCATTAATTTTTGATGTCCTACAAGGGACATCAATGTCTATGTTTCAAGATTAGACCTTGCAGGTCTCTCCCACTGGTAGTATCCTGCCAGTGGTCTGGGAAGCAGTGGTGTGTTTACCTTTATTGTGTATCTGTATGTCTCACCGGCCTAGCTGGGGCGTAGGGGGGGGGTAATGCTATGTGTTACACGTTTGTTTATTGGACCCCTCACCCCCATATGCACGGCCTGTGAACATATGTTACTCACAACTGCTGTATCATATCCTAGCTATATGCATGTGTATATTTACAGTCATATATATATATATATATATATATATATATATATATATATATTTACATTACTATATACAGCTATATCTGTATATGTATGCATACATGTATATTTATATTTTGCTGTCTCTATATATATATATATATATATATATATATATATATATATATATATATATATATATATATATATATATATATATATATATATATATATATACATATGGGTCAAATGGTGTCTGCATATGTATATATTTATATGTGGGTATGTATCCGTATTCTGTCTCTGTATGTATACATTTGTACTGCGGTGAGGGAGAGGCTTATCTCTATATCGCTATGGGTAGATATACACACACATACCTCTACATATATACGTCTACATCTGGTGATTCCGTTCCTTGCCATATAGATTACACTTTGCTGCAGTGGGACTCGTAGTGTATATATATATTTACATTACTATATACAGCTATATCTGTATATGTATGCATGCATGTATATTTATATTTTGCTGTCTATATATATATTATATATATATATATATATATATATATATATATATATATATATATATATATATATATATATATATATATATATATATAGATAGATAGATATAGATATCTATATATATAGATATATATCTCACAACATATGGGTCAAATGGTGTCTGCATATGTATATATTTATATGTGGGTATGTATCCGTATTCTGTCTCTGTATGTATACATTTGTACTGCGGTAAGGGAGAGGCTTATCTCTATGTCGCTATGGGTAGATATACACACACATACCTCTACAAATATACGTCCACATCTGATGATTCCATTCCTTGCCATATAGATTACACTTTGCTGCAGTGGGACTCGTAGTGGATGTGGCTGCTCGTTGGGCGACGCCTATGCCCAATGAACAAATTCATTTACATACCTAGGGCTGTCCATATAGGTCCACATCAGCCAACTCCTGCACACCTAGACCATATATATATATGAACATATTGTGACAGACATTGCCGTACCGAATCCCACTGTATCACATACCATTTACCATCGGTAATCTGTACATGAACATATTGTGACATTAATACGTATGACTATGTGGTAATGCACACGTTACACATGAGAGCCTAATTATGTACGTGTTCGGCGTATTTCTTTTACAAATAGACAGGTTTAGTAATTGGTGTTGCCGTAGCAGGCAGATCACAGAAATGTATCCAGGTGTGGGAAAGTCCTCACATTTGATTATTTTCGGCACAGCACTGACTTAGGACATTGTACACACTTCTGCGTTTTAACAGTTTCGTCCCATCCCTCTTCTGCACAACCTGTTATTCTATCTACTGTCAAGGTTTGTAAGGGTACATTCATGTTATTTGTGTCTGCAAATGGAATGAATGTTTTACAGAGAATGTACTTCTACATATAGATGTCTGCATGTGTGTATGCATATATACTTATAATGAACTCGCTGATCTTCACGGGGCGGTCCAATTAGAACCCGCCCATCCAACCCTGGCACGTCTGGCTCCATAATTTCATACCCATAGTTCCTCCACCCCACCCGTGTTCAAAATGCATGCATACCATCCATTGTCCACTTCTTATCGCAGCCATGGCACACCTCCACACATTGCCCTCTCCCGAGCGTTAGGGGCCCTACACGTATGTTGTCCCAACCATGTATTCTCAGGCTCTCCTACCATTTAGTCCTTGAACATACCTGCCCTTGCTTATGTAATGGTCGGATTGCCAAATGGTCTATCGAATTTTGGGTAGTCCCACCAGGGACTACCCTCTGTGTGTAAAGTACACTTAGCAAATCAACAGTGTTACTCCCACTGGTAATATCCTGCCTACGGTGTGAGTAACAGTGCTTTGCTCACTCCTGCCCAGCTGGATATGACATATGCTGACAGCGCTATATACCACTGGGATTGCTGTTGATTCCCTTCTCATTCCTTTTGTATGCTTTATTGTTACGTCGTTCTTTCTTTATATATATATATATATATATATATATATATATATATATATATATATATATATATATATATATATATATATATATCTGTATATACTTATATACATTTCCTATGCTGGGCACTGCTTAGACCCACGTAAGTGCACTCAGACTTGCTTACTGGTACTTATATGCGTTTACTGCTGCTTATTTGTGCTTACACCTGCTTACTAGTACCTTATTCATTATGACAGTGCCACTTTGCTTGAATGATATTTAAGTTAAATATCTCATGTGATACTCTTATGTTGGTTTTATGGCAAAACGACATTCATTCCACATGGAAAATGATATGTGCTATTGTTGGGCTCGATCTGTGAATGCCTGTTTGTTAGGCGGATGCTCTAAACACTACACTATTGACACTTATGTTGATTCCACATGTTTTTCTCTATTTGAATGAATATGATGTGTAAGCTATGCTCGGTGGAGGGCAGCAACATGCAGACACGCTGCACTTTGCTTACACCTTCGATATTGCATCAATTCAAATGTATAATAGGGACAGGGAATCTAATTGTGAATGTTCTAGGGACAAGGCTCAACATTCCACTATGTGCTTGTGTATTTACTACTTCAAGTTTATTTCACTGTTCGTGGACACTCTTGTATGCTTAGCATACATTTCGGTATCCGTGGACACTGAATTACTAACTTACTATTGGGACGGTCTCTACTAGTTGGCATAATAGGTTTTGCAAGTGTCGAGGCATGTTTATGCCTCCGTAGAGCACTTGTACACACCCCCTGCACTCGCACACATTTCCTGTGCATGTCGAGGTTGTGGTGGCGCGCCCTCATACATATTCATATGGCGCTGCTGCGCCATCTATAGTGAGGAAGCTCGGCGGAAGGCTAAAACCATAATTGCACCAAGCTTCTTGAATACCAGGAATAGTGTTCATCAATCAGAAGTGTAGCATAGATGAGGTGAAGGGGGCAATAGCTCTGGGCACAAGGTATTAGGAGGTGCAACCGAAAGTTTGTGTATTTGTTTCTATACTAGTCGGTACATAAACGTACTTCAGTGCATTTTTTTTTTTGCCTTTCACCTCACGAGCTGATTGGGTGGAGGTAGAGAATGGTTCTGGCTTGGTAGCTTGTATTACCAAACTAGGGAGGAGCAGAACTTTTTTTTTTGCACTTCACCATAAGAGATGAGGGGAAGGGGCAGCAGACTGAACACCAGCACCAGGTGCTAGATGAACCAACTACAGCTCTGCTTCCAATCACCTGTGTGTGGGTTGTCCAGCTTCTGTCTGTCAAACTTAGCCCCAGATGAGAAGATGTCATACTGAAGATTGTAGTGAGGTTTTAATTCAAGACCTACATCCCCTTACATGTTAGCTGACATCACCCAAGTGGGTGCACAGTGGCACCATGAGAGAATATGTCTGCCGACATACTGCAGCACTAGTTGTAATATGGTCCTGGTGTTGCCAATGGGGTTCAGTCAATCATGTGCCCTAACATATCCCCACAGCCTCCCTCCAGAAATGGTGAGCAGGCAATTGCTCATCATTTCTCTTCCCAACATGCCATTTTCTGCAGGTGCCTGATATCTGCAATGAACAAGAGTTATCTGTGTTATAGTCAGGGCTTTATCATTCTACACCAACAAAACTTAGGGAAAAACCTCTTCTGCATTACAGAAAGATTGACTCACACTCCTGACCCAACCTGATACTAAGCAGGACAAATCACAGTCATGCTTGTACAAAATCTGCCACTCCCTGGTCCATACCCCCTAAAATGGGAATGCATGTCAAGATCTGCTCAGACAGAAGCATACACCCATCATTAATGGAGGCAACTATATATTCGATACCTTTACCTCTAAAATTCTGAAACTTCATTAGGGAACTTGTCAGACTGCCAAACAGCTGTTAATTGAATGCCATTCAGTCAAGATGTAATGTCGAAAAACAACTTTTGGCAATCTTTGTGGTTGCATTTTACCCTCAATGGTGTGAGATCTTGGTGTTGATACACATATATGAGGAATGCAGGGGGGCTTGCCTCCCTGCTTATATGTAGAGTCAATGGTTGTATTTGTTTTGTTGTGTTTTTGTGTGTGTTTTGTTGGTTTATAGGGTAGGGAGGAATGTGTATGTGTGCTTGTTTGTGTGTGGAGTGTGTATGTGGGTAGTCGCAAATTTGAATTTCGCACTTTTGGAGTTTTGGGTATTCCAGTATTTGGCTTTACAGTCTCGGAATACTGAATTTTGATATTTCAGTATTTCAGGATTGTAAAGTGAAACTATATATATATATATATATATATATATATATATATATATATATATTTCTATATACAATGTCTAGTCACTATTATGCACATGCTGACCAATAGCATTGGTGCATGCCAAACTAAAAGTACAAAAATGGATTAAAAAATTGTTTTGCAAGGGGAAAGCCCCCCTGTACCCCCATGGGGGAGGCTGTGTCTCCCCAGTGCTAATTTTATATATATATATATATATATATATATATATATATATATATATATATATATATAAACTCTGGGATTGTATCATGTCTGGGAAAGGGCATATTTCCCAAACCTGAGAATTGTTCTATGTCACACACCTGTTAACCATCTATGTAGTCAACCAAATTTTGTCAGCTAAATAGATGTTAATCGAATTTGAAGTCAATTAAATTCAGAACTGATATTTATATCTATCTATATAATATATCTGTATATGTGTGTGGGTCTACTTTTCCTTATTGAATTTATGTTTCTCCGAATGTCAGTTAACCAAGACCAGTTTTCCAAAAATTCACTATTCCAAAAGCTCAGTATGTCGATGGTCTTTTTATCAAAATAGTTAACATAATGCTGTGGTGAGAGACGTATAAGATCACATTGTTTTTGTACTTTCTCATCCACTGTTGCAGTTCTGTGGCATTGCAGATATGCCGGTAGGTTTACCAGGTTTCACCATATGGAGAAGTATTTTGACAGCACTCATAGCTTTTCAGTGGAGATCACACTACAGTAAGGATTGGGAAACCTATCTTTGTTGCACTGTAGTGTGATCTTGGAGTTGATATATATAATTTGCAGGGGGTGTGCGGGGCGCACAGGAGCTTCTCCCACTGCAAAAATGTTAGAGAATACATGTTGTTGTGTTTGTGTGTTTTAATTAGATGTTATTTCGGTGTTTTGCAGTTCGGCAGAGTGAGCTTTCAGAATAGTGAATTTTTGAAAAACTGGTGTCAGTTAACTGAAATTCGAAAAAACATAATTTCGATAAAGAGAAGTAAACTCAAATATCTATATATCAATAAACGTCTGTCACAAGACATTTTATTTCAGAGCTTCCACTGCCTGTAACAATATATTGCATTGGTTTTACAACCTCCTAACCTGGAAATATCTAAATCAGCCTTCTAGCTGCAGCTGCAGTGATCGATGTAGCATTGATTACCTGTATGTATTTTAGTTTTCACACTGGCTTCTTATTGATATTGTAATGTTTCCTCTAAATATTTCCACTGATATTCAACTACATTGCATTCTACTCTTTACGTCAGCCTGTATTCAGACCATACACAACAGCTATGTGATGTTATTTGTAGACAAGCACCATAACTGCTTCTTCGCAGTAGCTCCAAATTTTATGATTGACAAATTTATTGTGCAATGTTTTGCAGTCTTTGATTTTGTCACCTGCAAGCAGCTTGTGAAATTATTGGCAGTATAGTTTTCTAAAATGGGTCTATGTCAAAATACCAGCTTCTCAAATAGTCAACATTCAAAACATCAGATCCACAACATCGAATGCTCGGAATATCGAAACTGAGATAAAAAACATAAAACATATTTTTTTTTGCAAGGGAGCAAGCCCCCATCCCCTGCTGGTTATATATACTAACTCTGAGATCACACTACAATGAAGAAAGGGCAAAACCCTACTTCAACGGTACTGCAGTCCCAGAAATGAGCTATCAGCATTTGTCAACCTTCTGAATGTTCAACATTTCGTGTTTGGTATTCTGAAGGTCAACATTTTCAGCTTTTGACATTCTAAATGGCTCCGCTCTAAAACAGTGTGCTTAGTTGTCATAGATTTTCCTGTTTGTAGGCTGTAATATGATTTCTTTTTCTTGTTTTTTTTGTTTATTTATTTATATATATATATATATATATATATATATATATATATATATATATATATATATGATATATATTCATTTAACAGGGTAATATTGACCAGTTTCAGACTCATCCCAGGTGAAATATAAAACATTTTACAAACGAAAAGCCAGAAATGGAAACAATAAAAGAATAGTTCTGATTAGTTACATAGAAAAAATGTATAGGTACACTCTAGTATACAAGCAAAGTGTAATGTACAATACAAACATTAGTTTCTAAAGTGGAAAGGAAACAATAATGTGTTAGGGGATGTGCTCCGTATTGAAATAGGTGCTTTTGGAGTTGCATTCTGAATTTGGAGTGATTATTTCCTTTAGGTCAATGAGGAGATCTTGCCAAGAAGTAGGTACCTGAAAGATGATTGCAGGTGCAGTGCTGTGAAGTTTAGTTCTAGGGGGAATGAGTGTTGGTGTGGTTTATTAGTAGTGCCTCAAGTTGTATGAGGAGGTTTATTTCTATGAAGTTTAGCTGCAAGGGGAATACATGTCTGGAGATGAAGTTGTTTGCAGAGTTGGGATCCTAACAGTATGTCAGGCCTTTGTTTTATGGGTAGCTCTTTGGCTTTGTGTAGGATAATACACTGATGCCTATGAATGGATGAGTTTGCAGTAAATGGGCAGAAACTGTTGGAGACAGTCTGGAGTGTAGTGATGTTTTTCTTAAAGGCTGATGTGAAAATAGGTAATTCATATCCTGTGCCAATGGTTGCTTTGACTGGTTACGATAGAAAAGGGGAGATCATTTTGGCCCAGAAGAGGAGAGAATTTATTTTTGCTCTCAGTCTGTCTATGCATAAATGAAAGTTTAGAGACTGATCAGGCAATAATCCTAGGCATTTGATGGTAGAGGCAGTTTCAGTGGAATGTTTGTATAAATCAAGGATAGTTAAAGAGTCAGCTGATAGGTGAGTTTTCTATGGTGCTCCACAAAGCATAGTTCTGTTCTTGGAGGGTTTGAGATGTAGTTTATTTTTTACGAGCCATTGTAATTCTGATCAGAGTTGGGACTGAATGCTGGTATGAGAGTGACTTGATCGGTAAATGACCATCTCATCAGCATTGAGAATGAGTGGGAGTTGGAGGAGGTCACAAGAACATTTGTTAATGAATATGAAGAAGAGAAGGGGGAAAGAAATGATCCTTGTGGTACATCTTTGATAATAAGTACAGATCCTGATTGGAAGGTTTCCATTTTAACTCTGAAGTGTCTGTCAGTGAGGAAGTTTTTAAACCACAGAGTTCTATCTGGGATGATATCAGTTACAATAACTTTGTTTAGGAGAAGATAGTGGTCAATGAGCTCAAATGCCTTTGTCATGTGTATACATAGAGCACCTATAAGGAAATCTATCAGTGTTTTGCAGGATATCATCTGTTAGCAGCCATAGTGTTATAGTACTTCATCCAGGCCAGAATCAGTGTTGTTTGGAGAACAGCAGGTGGTACTGCTGGATGTAGTCAAACAGTTGGGTGTAGATTGCTTTGATTGCATATTGCTATTATTTTTTGCTTATATACCTCTGTCATTTTTTGTTGGTGATTAGTGTTTGAATTGCTGCCCTTTAAATTCTCCAGCATAATTACCATAAATTAACTGTGGTTGAAAGTGACCCCAGTGAAGATTTCTATTCCCCTGCACTAAAATAAATAAATAAAACTGGATACAATATGAGTGCCAGGAGAGTGGGTGGGGGTGGAGGTGAGTAACACGGGTCACACAAAATTGCTTGAGTTTCTGAGGCATGGTGGTATTGTTGCACAATATGTGTAATATAAAAGAGAACAGGACTAATTGCAGATGGGCAGTGGAACTTTTATCTATGTATGTATATATGTATATATGTATGCATGTATGCATGTATGCATGTATTTATGCATTTCTTGACCAGACTCTTTTCAGGCACAACCTGAGACAATAAATATGCAGTGTTTAATACAATTATGCTACATTCAATGACATACAAAAGAATGATACAATCAGCATATCATCATTGAGAATTGTAGTTATGATACAATACCTGTATTAGGATTGACAATAGTGCTCTAGATCGTGCATTTACAAAAGTGAGTTAACACGATTAAAATAAAACAGTACAAATTTCATTTTTTTTTTTTTTGCATAACTCATGGTAGTGGGAAATTGGGAGGTGAAATGAAGTTTGGCTATTGTGGAACTGGAGGAGTTAAAGTAAGAAAAATGTAAGAACATTTCTCATCATGACTGGGGCAACACAGAAATACATAGATATTTGAATCATGGTGCTTACTTAAGAAGAACAATATAATTCAGCACTAAGCAAATTCTTTATAAACCTCACGCAAATCAGATCAAAGTACAATGCTGATTTCCAGATGTTGCACTGGAGTTCAAAAGAGAATGAGAAATTAATAGTGAAAACATTTAAATATAAGCACAAAGATTTTGGGACATGATGAGAATACGTGAAAGATATAAAGATATTTTAAGTGAAGAAAAGTAATAATTATCAGGAAAAATTTATACACAGAAAATGAAAATTGATGATAAAGAGACAGATAGAAGGATATGTTATAATAATGTGATAAAACAATATTATTATGAAAATCCATGGGAAAAATTACCAGTAGACGTGGTAAAGACCATTTAAGTAAGGAAGAAGGGGTGTACTAAGACTGCAGAGTGTCAAGATTTCCTATGGAGACTGGTTAAGGGGAGTATGCCATATAAAAAGAAAGTTGAAAGAGTGTGTTTATTTTATGGGTAGGGAGAGATGATAGTGCATGTTTTTTGAAAAGTGCAAGAATGATTAAACTCTGGAAAAAGCTTTGTAATGAAAAATTCTTTGTAGATATTAATGACATAAACAATACATATATGAATATGATTATGTATGGATATTAGAAAATAAAAAAAAATAATATTTGAGAATGATAGATAAGAATTTATTTTATTAAATGCGTTATTTTGAATGAAAGGCTGAATTAAATTTTATTTAATGGGAAATTAATTTGGGCTGATATAGTGCAAAAATTAGATTATGGTTGCTGAAAAAGGAGTGGGGATCTGTGATGGAAAAATAATAATGATGATAGTGTACAGGAAGGTGTAGAGATGCACCCGTAAATGTGTATATTTTGTAAATATGTAAATACATTTCTGTTTATGTTGTGTTAATTGAAGGATCCCTTACTGTTTTTGATAGATGCTGTGGGATCTTTTACATCCACCTAAGCTACCACCATCTCAAGCAGATTCACATCTCATCCAAAGCTCCTAAATTATGCAAGTTGTGAAACCATACTTTTATCATGCCATATCCCTTCTGTGCTGTGAGACAGACAGAAGGACTTCTAGAACATACCATGCACTGCCCTTTGTGTGCATAACTGCTCAAACTTTGTCAAACCTTGTGCAGCCTTACAGTGCAAATCAATGTGGTGCAGTCAGTGGTGGCTTGTCACTATAATGCTGCCTGAAGATGATGGAGATTGACTGTCTAGGGACAAGCTATAAGTCTTCTCATCAAATTCTGCTACTTAATGCTTTAGATTCTGCCTTTGAATATCTTTGAACATTTATCTGGTAGCTCTTATGCTGAGGTCACTTGGATTTTTGAAATGTCCCAGATGATTTTTTTTGGAGTTACAATGTAGATGTCAGTACTGGAGCACTATGTTTGATCCCTGCTTTACTGATGGGCTACCAAGACAGTGGGCTGATGGGCCATAGTCTTTTTTGTTCTGGGGGGGTAGTTCTGGAGGCCACCTGGCATTTGCCCACTGTCACATTATACTGTAAATCATCTGCAGCATTTACATCATTATTTTGGCTATTAATATTTTTATATTTTGTTGCATTTTGTCAACAACAATGGTGTGGTTGCTATACTGTTTCAATGTAATTCTGTTGCCCTGGTGAATTTATAACATTGTGCTCATCTTAGGAGGAGCTGAACCTTGTCTTTTATTAGAGTGGAAATGTGTCCTAGTGACTGTGTTGTTTTTTATTTGAACCTTGAAATTATTTAGCTCTTGAATTCTATCAGAAAACCTTTAATGAACAGTTTTGAAACACTGACTCAATGAAAGTACCAGCTTTTATGTTGCTGGGCTGTGTATGACTTGTCCCACTGTAGACTTAGGGGGTTTGAGCTGCCTGCTATATAGTGTTATACTTGGAGCACATGGTGGATATTTTAAACTTTAACTTATTTAAGACATTTTACATGCCATTGCTGTAACCTTGCAGGAAATTGTTATTTATATTTAATTTTAATTCAGAGTGTTTATAATATGTTTTCTGATGAAGACCCATTTACTGTTGTATTTTGATTTAATATGCATTTAGTGCTTAGGACATATTCATAGGTTCACAGGTCATTACTAGGCTAATGACCCCAGGGGCCCTTTTTAAACCTTGCCATGCTTCCCAAAGTAAGAATCAAACCCTGTATCTTGTGTCTGTGAAGTAAACACCTTAACTGTCACACACACACCCCAATGCCAAATGTATTACAATGCCTGGTTACATGTGCACTGTAATACATTTGAAACTGGGGTTGAAATGCAGTGCAACTGTTCCCCTAGTGGCATTTTCAATTCCTTGACATAGCTTCATTGTGTTCTAGTGTCATTATCTGTCCCTAGTTATAGGTGACCAATGACATGATCCACCATAGTTCTTGTGTCATAATCTGCCCAGTTACAGGTAGACAATGACATGTGCCATCATAGGTTCATAGGCTACCTGCCTTTACAGGCCATTCTAAGCCTAGACAATTTCCATTCAAAGCTGAAAATCAAACTCTGTACCCTGTGTCTGTGAGCTAAGCCCCTTAAACATTATGCCTTCTTAGAGTTTTCCTGGTTATAACTACCCAAGGACAGGTTCTACTATAGTTTTTGCTTGGACATGAGCCTGGTTATACATGTCTTCATATACTATACAAGGAGAATGGATCATCAGTGTCCTCAAACATGTATGCAGGAAGTAACAGGTATGTGCTCTGTATATGTCAACCTGTTGTTGGATATCTGTTGTCTGCTGTGTGTATCCTGGTGGATGTTCTGTTTTCCCATCTATAATTTTTCTAACTATTTTACCATATAGGAATTATGCATCCATATATCAGAAGCCCTGCATGCAGGAATCATGAGTTGTAGGAGAGTTTTAAACATTCAGACTGGTGAGAATTCCATCTGATTTGCAGATGAAGTGACAAATAGTTGTAACTGATGTACAGTCTACCCTCAGGAATATGGATGTCTTTTTACATATGCAGGTGCTGTCTGCAGACGACATGCCTAAGTAGAGTGCCTCCATGGTTTTGCAGTGTTTTAAGTTAGGCCAGTGAATGTGATGAGTCCATTGATGTGTGAAGTATGGTGTCTAGATGAGGTTTATCATCCTTTTTAATGATGCTTGCAACATCTTAAGTATGATCCCTGCAGGCATTTGGAGTCTTCCAGCAACAAATTCACCCACAGTTTATATTTTGCTCTCTGTGTCACATCCTGGCACATCTATTCTGAATACTTTTATACAGTAACCAGTCTGACCTTGTCTGTCCTACAGATGTTCACTAGTATCTGGTAATCTCGCTATGCTAACCTACCTTCTTTAGCACCGATGTTACTGCTGTCACTGTCCAGAAACAATGCCATGCAGTAGGATGCCAAGTGCAGCTGACATCTGTACTGTGATTGCAGGAAATGGCAACAAACAATCATGTTTTTTTTATTGAATATGTTATAATTTCTCAGTGTGCTTCACTTGTTTATATGTCATTTGTAGACTGCTTTCATTTTTTCTTATATGAATCCTCTAATAAGTATTTTAGCATTTCCAGAGTTTTCAGGCCCTGTGCTTTTTTTAACCTGTTTATAAATCAGAACTGTATTGTATAGTCAGACAGACACACACACACACACACACACACACACACACACACACACACACACACACACACACACACACAGTATTAGCATCATTGACTTATTATTATAGATTTATAAGTCATGCTGTAACGGCCACTTGGTGCAAGCATGAATGCATAATTGTGCACTTGATATGCTGTGACATTTGTCCATAATGAGACTTACGATTGCCATTGTTGCATAATCTAAAGCTAAAAATTAAACAAGTCCAGTCTTTCACTGCAGTATTTATGCATCTTAGCAATGTATGTATTCTGACAGAATGTTTTATATGCCTCAGAAATAATGCTTCATTTCTGACAAAGAGATGACAATTCTCATGTAACTTATACAAAGGCCTATTTTAGATAACATTATGCATTTCTGTAATGAAGCAGCATTCTTTGTTGTTAATTTATTTTGAAATATCAAATAACTCAAATATTTTCATATCTGTGTATATGTCATATGCACATAAGCCAAATTCATTCTTGTGGCTCAGATGAAATAGATATATGGAAGTTCCAGAACAGCCTGCTATCCGCAATTAGTATAACAACCATTTGCTCTGTTCACATAATGGTATACAAAATAAAAAAGGTATTAGCCTAAGGAAAACAATATCTGTTAACCAGATTTGCTTCCATTTTTGTAATGTGATCAATGTAGTGAAGGCAGTTTATGGAATTCTGATTTGAATTCTGTAATAGAACATTTGCAGAACATCTGACTGTGGCAAATGCATTTTGTTGGTTTGGCTAATTTTGTGGCTGTAGCAAAATCTCTGTGGGGCCCTTATAATTATGTGTTCTAAAAATTCTTTCTAATTAAAATTTACAGACTGCACTAAAGTGTTATGAATATGATCTACCACTGACTTAGCAAAGACTGCTGGGAAATAGTTGAATTTTACAGGTGCTTTTTAGTATATCATTTCACTATAAATTTGAAATAAAATGAGAATTTCAGACAATAGAATTTTTGTAATTTTTGAAATGATGAGGTATATATAGAAATATTAAACTAAAAAAGGAAAAGTTTGCATATATGTATAGCAGCCCTAAAAAATAATCACTGAAAAAAAATGTCTGTGTGCAACACTGCTTTATGAGCAGTGGGAGAATATGCAAATGTGGTCCTTTCTTTCCTGTCTGTGAACGCCAAAACAAATGGAAAATACGTTTATTAGCATAGAGATGAGTTTAATCAAATCAGTGGCGAGTACAAATTAGCCACAGGAAATGTAATGAGTTGGGAATTAATTAGCAGCATAATGATAATAACTTCGTCTGCTGATTACCTTGCGGCCATGGTGCTCCCAATAGACCTTCAGAAGGCTCTCTGACAGCTGATCCCTTTCTGTTCTGAGAGTCCCTGAACTGGAACAGCACAGTCGACAAGCCCAGTGTAACAGACTTAGTGAAGGAGTACTTGCAATAGAAGCAAATTTTGTTGTTATTGCTGGAACTGCTGAAATTGCAGCTTTACTCATTCTCCATTTCTACTTTCTATCCCCCCCCCCTCCATAGCCATTACTATACTCAGAGGGCCTGTTTGTTTAAATTCCTCATCTGCATGCAGCAGTATCTGGAATTCCCCTTGAAATAATTTGCTCTGTGTGATGCCTGGATCTGAGTACTGTGGTAGTCTCCATGTGACTTTAAGTTGATTTTTTTGTTTAGGTAAGCAGCCCTGTGACTGACTGTTTAATGATGAGATAATAAGTATGTGTTATACAGCCTCTGTGTCTCAGACTCATATACACACAGATAAATAGACAGACATACAGACAGGCAAACATACATTCATGCAATAAGAAGAATGAGTGGCATTGTCTGCCGATGTAATAGAATGGATATTGAATGATTATTTATCTTTATGATAATATAATTAAAATACACCCATGGTTCCAGTGCTTTACATCCCTCACCTATACACTGCATTATGATAAAAAATATTTTTACTTCTGTCTTGAAATTTATTAATTTGGGTAACCCATAAAGATGTTGATTTTGACACTGCAAATTACATTTCTGTAATTCACCATCTTGCTGCATAACCATGTGTATATTATTTAAAAAGACAACTGAAATTCAGTTTCTGATTTACACGTTGAATCACAAAGTTAATTTTTACTATGGTCTACTTAATGGTTCTGTGCACCAGTAATTATCTGAGAGGGATTTCTGGGCATTTATATTCATGATTTTCTACAAAATTATGCACATAGTATATGTGTGTGTGTGTGTGTGTGTGTGTGTGTGTGTGTGTGTGTGTGTGTGTGTGTGTGCATGTACCTCTGATTATATATAAATATGCATCCAAAATATATATGTATGCATACAATTAGTTATTAAAATGTGTCTGTAAGAATGGTAATGCAGTACATTCTTAATTTGCCATTTGTAATATTAATTTGTTATCAGCAAATTCTGAATCTAGTATTCATTACCCTGCTTTCAAGCATCCTTACTCTTCTAAAAGGCATGGCATATTGGCTGTATCTCAGTTTTATGTGCACATTGCCATTTCATTTTGTGCTTAGACTGCAACAAATGCCACTAAACTTAGGATGACTTTTATTAACATTTAAGACCTATACGATAAACTGCACCAATTCTAATACAGTTTGGACATGCTTTTAATCACATACATTGGCTAGTTTATCTCAATGGACTGAGGTAAAGAAATATGCATTCATAGATTCATATTACTAGTCGCTAGAATCATTATGAGTTGCAGTAGTCACAATAGTTTACATATTACTTTTGTCCATGAGGATCTTAAGGGCTAGACCCAGAATGAATTTATGGCTACCTATCCAGTTGTCTAAGGTAAAGTTAGACAGAGCAAGGCATTTGCTTTGGTTGATATGGAGTGGCAGGTTACTCCAGAGGTAGTATATCCTTTGGGACACATCTGTCTTAACAGCAGATCCTGTTTGTATTGTGGTATAGATTTTGGCCCCTAGAGTGTTTATTTGTGTTGTATGAAATGTTACAAACACGTAGAAGTTCAAAAGGCTTGGAGCCATTTGCCAGACTGTAGGCTGGGCAGAGAGCACCACTAAAAAGTTAATAAGAGACAAAATAGGGTAACAAAGCTTTAAAACATTTTGTAAATGAAAAAACGAGCAGGCAACGGATTCTTCAACACTTTATTCTTGTAAGCGCTTTCACTGAAACCAGTGTATCAGCTTCTTCAAACTAAATAAACCAACTTGCTCCCAGTCTCCCAATTTAAAACTTTTTCAAAAAGTTCAAAGCCAATGAACTGATAGCCACAAAAATGATGTCATCATATGCATTTAAAATTAAAGCAATATTGCCTATTTTTAAAGTTTAAAGTGCTATCTGCTATAAAAAACATTCCCATTATGGGAAGAAAAGAAAAAACTTTTACAGACGTTATTTAAAATCAAAAGTGACCATGTATGTCTAAGTCAACAAGTTCTATACCACTTAAAGAATATACAAACATGCAAACATATTAAACTCTAAACTCTGGTAAATTATGCACCACAATACTAAAATCTGATCATGCTTTGAATTCACAAAAAGAACCAAACGAATACACTAAATATAAATAAACACACAGGTTATGTGTCTTATTCGTAAAACTAAAACACATATAAAATCTATTTTATCACATGTAAATAATATAAAATCATATACTCAGCTCTATGTTATTTCTAAAGTCTACCACATGTTTATGCATTCTATTAAATAGATAAAATCCTGAAAGAAGTTTGATTATTATTATACCCAAAAACCACCAAAGTCCGAAAATCAAGCATGTTTTATCAATGCACAATACAAACTCTTCGAGACAGAAGATGTCATCAGGGGACCATAGTATTTGTATGCATATTACAGAACATTACTACCTAGTGAGGGCCTTCAGTTTTAATAAACATTTAATAGATAGGGTCTCATTAAATCCAGGGAAAATGTGCGCTGCTGTTCTAACTTGCCATTCTAGTTCTGCGTCTTCCAATTTGAGTTCCCAAGGTCCACCTCTCTATTTAAACTCCATTTGTTGTAATACCACAAATGTAAAATGGTGGTCAGGAAAAACTGAGCTGTGTCTAGCTAAAGCATTAGTGTTTATTTTATTAGTAATGCTATACTGATGTTCATAAATCCTTGATTTTATCTTCCTCTCAGTTTTTCCTATGTAAAATTTCTCACATTGGTCGCAGGTAGCTACATAGACTACCCCCCCAAGAATCACAGTTATATCTACCATAAATGTGGTATTCTCTGTCTATGATTTTTACTTTATTTGTTATTTTTATGTGCCTACATTGATGGTATCTGCCACACTTATTCATTCCCAAATTCCTTTTAGAGGTTCTGGAAGACCTTTCAACTAAACATTTCAGGTTCAAACCCTTTCTAAAAGTCAATTGTGGAGTTGAACTTAAGGAATTTCTAAGTTGGGTATCATCTGAAATGAAAATCCAATTTTTGTTAATAATCTCTCTAATGACACAAGCATCTATTGAGAAAATGGTTAAAAATCTAATGGGTTGGCTAGGAACCTGAATGCTTCTAGAACTAATGGGCAATTCACTCTGTTCTACCGTGGAACTCATGTCATAGCCTTTACGTAACAAGGGCCTAAAATGTCCCGAGACTCTTTTCCCAATAACTTCCTCAAAATTTAATTCAATAAAGGCACTTGGGTAGCTTCTCTTACAGAACATAGCTTTTAGTAGTTCGCATTCTAAAATAAAATCACTATAGTCAGAAACCATTCTGGCTGCCCTCACTGCTTGTCCTTTTACTACTGCTTTTTTTTTTTTTTGGTGCAGTGGGTGGCAGCTAGTAAATTGTAGAAATGAATTAGAGTATGTGGGCTTGCGGTAAATGGTGGTTCTATACCAGTGATTAGAATGATCCTTCCTGAGGTGTATATCTAAAAAATCAATTTGCTCGGTCCCCACTTAAAAAGTAAAATCCAAAAAATGTGTAAAGGATTTAATTTCCATAATAAAAGACTGGATCAGAGCAACCTCCCCATTCCACAAAAAGAACATGTCATGCTGGTACCTAGTGTACCAGACAACATGTTCCTTGAATGGCTGGTGGTTAAATAGAAAGGATCTTTCCCAGTACACCATCACACTGTTTGCGAAAGTACTAGCACATGAAGCTCCCTTTGCCACCCCACTTTTCTGTAGAAAAAGTTCATTATTAAAATAAAGGAAGTTGTTGGATAATACTATTTCTAAAAGTGTTTCTATGACATAAACCTCCTGGTTGTCTAAACCTTTAAGGTGAAGGAACTCCCTAACCCATTCGATGCCAAGTTGTTGGGGTAATTAAAATGTGTCTGTAAGAATGGTAATGCAGTACATTCTTAATTTGCCATTTGTAATATTAATTTGTCATCAGTAAATTCTGAATCTAGCATTCATTACCCTGCTTTCAACCATCCTTACTCTTCGAAAAGGCATGGCGTATTAGCTGTATCTCACTTTTATGCACACATTGCCATTTCATTTTGTGCTTAGACTGCAACAAATGCCACTAAACTTAGGATGACTTTTATTAACATTTAAGACCTATATGATAAACTGCACCAATTCTAATACAGTTTGGACATGCTTTTAATCACATACATTGGCTAGTTTATCTCAATGGACTGAGGTAAAGAAATATGCATTCATAGATTCATATTACTAGTCGCTAGAATCATTATGAGTTGCAGTAGTCACAATAGTTTACATATTACTTTTGTCCATGAGGATCTTAAGGGCTAGACCCAGAATGAATTTATGGCTACCTATCCAGTTGTCTAAGGTAAAGTTAGACAGAGCAAGGCATTTGCTTTGGTTGATATGGAGTGGCAGGTTACTCCAGAGGTACTATATCCTTTGGGACACATCTGTCTTAACAGCAGATCCTGTTTGTACTGTGGTATAGATTTTGGCCCCTAGAGTGTTTATTTGTGTTGTATGAAATGTTACAAACACGTAGAAGTTCAAAAGGCTTGGAGCCATTTGCCAGATTGTAGGCTGGGCAGAGAGCACCACTAAAAAGTTAATAAGAGACAAAATAGGGTAACAAAGCTTTATAACATTTTGTGTAGCTTAGGGAATGCTGCATTTTTTTCTGAATGACCCATATGCTTGGCTAGAAACCTGCCAAGTGATCTGTTGCATTGAACTGTGGCCCTGGTAAGAGTGGAGTAGAAGGAAACTAAACCTTCCTTGGACTTGGAAGGTATTCCTTTAGTGATTAATTGAGCTGGATAGCAACATTTTCTGATTACAGCTGATATTTAGTGAACAAAACTGAGTTTGTTGTCTCTGAATGTGCCCACATCTCTGATTACAATGTCAGTTTTGAGGTGGTGTCATTTATGTGGTAGTTACAAGGGTGTGCTTTATTTCCAAGATGTTTTTAGCACTGGCATTTAGTCCATGCTCCAAATACCATTAGTTTGTAAGAGTTATACTATCTTAGAAAATATAGAAATTATTTGAGGTGTTAAAGATGGCACTAAGTTTATAGTCATCAGCAAACTTGGTCAGACAGAGACCAGTGGCATTAGCTTTGATATGACTGAAGTACAAGCCAATAAATAACAGTTCCAGATTTGACCCTTTGGTAATGCCAGTGGTAATAGGTTGTTTTGATGAAACTGCACCACCTATCCTGATAGACTGAATTATGTTAACCACTTTGCTAACCAATGAGTTAAGTAGTAAATAACTTTTAGTTGGCTAGTTTATGAATGACTCCAAAATGTGAAATAGTGTCAAAGGGCCAAGTTAAGCTAGGTTCGGTGTAGCATTTTGCATTCATTTGACATGTCCAAGGCTCCTTCATAGAGGTGAACCAAGTTTAATAGACAGGATCTGCCTTTCACAAAGCTAAATTAAATGGGATGAGGAGTTTTGTAGGCCACCAATATCCTTGTTTATAAATTACATGACAATATGCTCCATTACCTTATGTATTAAGCTTATTAGACTAATCTGTTTTTAGTTCTTGGATCAGTGGTTGGACTGCTCTTTTGAAGGGGAATCATTACATTTTCTCTCCAGGCTTCAGGAATGTAGTCAGTGGACAGAATAAAGATGAAATAGTCCACAAGGGAATCAGTAAGTGTTTCATATTGACAAGAAAACAGCCTGGAATGTGATCTGAACCATTAGAGCTAGTATTCTTTGTTTTGGGTAGGATGTCTATTACTTGTTCTGTGGTGATAATGGGAGGGGGGTAATGCTGATTTGATAGTGTGAGAGAGAAAGCATGAGGGCTGAGAAAAGAAGTTTGAGTTAAATTCATTAGAAAGGATATTCATGATATCCTTGAGGCCTGAGTGTGTGGTACCATCAGATATCAGCTCTGTGCAGTGTTGTGTGTTCTTCCTGAGATTCCTAATATTACTTAAATAGACTTTATGGTTATCTTTGAAGGTAGTAGTTGCAATATTTAACTGATACTTAGTCTTGCTTGTGTGGATCTTTTGCTTGCGTTTCATGTTTATTCTTTTAACTTACATTTTGGAGTTGTGAGATCTGAGAAATTTTCTTCTCTTATTGTAGAGTTTGTTTATGCTAGGGTTCCACCCAGGAGGTTTGTTTCTGAACTTGAAATTATGTTTTTGATGAATGGGAACAGAAACATCAATCCAAAAGCTTAGGTGGGAAAACAAAAGAGGTTATATAGGCAACCAGTTTAGCTAATGGGTCATCATGTGGTAGTGAGCTTTTGAATTGTATAAGATCTGTAGACAGAGATAAGCAATTTGCCTTGTAAAGTCTCTGAAGAATGTTGTATTCATGGGTAACTTTGGCTTGAATCTTATGGAAAATCTTGCAGCCCAGTGGTAAGTGATGGGATAATGACAGGTGTAGAATAAGAGGCACAAGGTGTACTGATTTACAAATAGTAGAACAACAATGGAAAAAAAAAACCTCCTGCATTAAAATCATAGAACCAACTGTCTGAAGAGGCAAGTAATTCAGAATCAGTTGAAATCAAGTATACACACATTTATATGTATATATCTATATATATATATATATATATATATATATATATATATATATATATATATATAAATACATATACAACACCGACACAAGGCAGTTTTGTATGTGGGTAGCATAGTTAGTCTGTTGAATACTTGGGATCACTAGCTTCACAAGCAGATTAGGTGGTATATATGATATTACACAGTTGTCATAGTGTATGTTTACATGTCATTGAGCACTGAATACTAATCCTTTCCTGCACTAGCTGCTGCATTGTAGTTGTTATGCTATGATTGACATTCTGGGACTACCGTATGTTGCCATGAAACATGAATGCATGTATGACTGGTATACCACTAGTCACATGTCCGTGGTACTGAGCTTATGAGTAATAACAATGTCTGTAACCAAAAACAAGCAATGCTAAAGCCTACAGAGTAATTACATTAATTGTAGACAGCTCACAATACGTTATAAGACACAAGATATGATCCTTCAGTCATAACAAGCATGCATGAAGATGTCAACATTGTACAAGTACACACCTGGAGTGCAGGTGGTTGCTTCTTGATGAATGTACAGACTTATAATGAGTATTGCAGAATATATAATCCATGCCAGTTTAAGATATTCTGTAGCAAATGTGCCTATAAACCAGATTTATCCATTGTGCTGGGCCTGTATGGCTATAAATGAACACATAAAGAAAGTCATCAGAAACAAAAATCCACCTTATCTAGTCCAATGGTATGTGTACATATCCAGCAGGTAGCTAACTGTCATTCTTTGTCTGTCATTTACCCACTCTCTTGTGAAAACAATCTGTGACTTCTAATCAGTGACACATTTGGAAATTCATTTCACAGTCTTATAATCCTCACTGTGAAAAAGATCAGCTGATTTGTTGACTACCACCCCTTCACCTGGCAGTTGCACCCTGTCCTCCTTCATCTTCCTTGCCCTTGCAGTGTTATTCCTTACCATTTTTGTATGATCAGTCATATCACTTGTTGTCTTCTATTCTTCAGTGTAAAAACACAGAATTAGATAGGGTATTAGCAGTGATTCCTGGCCATACACCCTTTGTATCCTTTTGTTTAACGCTCTCCTAACACACTGGCAATAGAGTTTGGAGTAGCTTAGCCATGGGGAAAAAAAATCATCCTTTTCATTTGGAAGATAACTTTGTATAGCTTCTCCATGCTATTTAACCTCAGATTTATTACCTTCCATTTATTTTCATTGAGCAGCAGTTGTTACTTATCTCTTCATTGCTTAATTGTTACTTTTCTCATCATTGCTTACCTCCTCACTCAGGTAACCAATCTTGGCCCTTTCAACATCTGAAATTACAGTTCTCACCTTTTTGCCATACACAGTTAAGCTGATTTCTATCCTTATCTTTCAGGCTACATCAGTCATGAAATTTCTTTGAACTATTCACATTAGCACTAATTTCTACGTTCTCTGACACTGCATAATCCTCCTTCCATCCCTCTCTGCTGACAATGTTTGTCTGACTCCTATCCTATGAACCATATTACCCAGACAGCTCCTATTGACATTCTATATCCACACCAATCCTGTTTACCCCTTTAATCTTCTCTTGTAGACTTCCATAAGAACTCTTGCCAGAAGATTTAATGAACTCCAAATTTACAATTCCTCTTTTATTTAGTTATAAAATTGTGTCAGGTTCATGTGGCATGACCACTGACTTCTAAATAGATTCTAAATATTATCTTCCAAAATACTTGTACTTTATGAAAACTTCTGGCCTTTCGTGATATGGTTTAATTTTCACCACATCAAGCCCAGTGTGATTCACATCCTGGGTCCTAGAATACTGGCTGAGGGGAAAAGCTAAGTATAAGCTTCACTAGCAATAAAACCGCATGGTGGAGAAGGCTAAGACTGGCATATTACTACCATTTACAAGTTACCCAGGGCATTGGCTGAAGAGTTAGAAATGAGATCAAGGGATGAGTGGGGTAGGAGGGGAAGAAAGAGGAGGTGATAATGGAGAGCTCAATCTACATGATGAATTTGAAAGTTCCACTTATCTAAAGCCAGACAAAAGAAAAACAGAGTTATAAAGACAATTGTTGGAGCTAAGAAACAGTAATTCTTTAGTTTATTGTTTTCTAGGAGATTATGTGAGAAGCCTATGATTCAGGGCTTTATTGGTAAAACTGGCCATACAACAGTCTGGTTCAAAATCTTAAAAATCAAAATGTCACTGTGCCATTTATTAATTTCTTTTAACAAGCTGCTCAGTGCTGAAGAGGTTTACTTGACATAGTTGACAGAAATATGGGCAAATAACAAATGAGAATAATTTGTGGTACTCCATGCATAAGCTAGCTATGCAGGCGGCAGAGAAGACAGTTACTGTCTGTATAAGTGACTAAGTCCAGGTAACAAGTGATGGAAAGAGAACTAACAAACGGATGCAATTGCAGTCAGGATAGACGGTAAGGAGGAGATGTCTGACAGATGGTTAGTATCTGCAGACCACCAGATACTCCCAAACAGAATCAGGAGGACAGAAAAGAGAAAGCATGAAAACATGGAGAGATAAGTAAAGAGTGAAATGAAAAAGGCACCTATATTTTTAAAAGTGAAATGAAGCACTCCAAAAACACTGGTAGAAAGGAAGAAAATGATGGTAGCAATAATGCACATGAAGGAATTTGGGTATTACTTCCAGGAAAATGTTGGAAACCTTGACATGTAGCATTAATTACTGCACAAGGAGTTAAGGGTGTGGAGTTTGAGGCACCACTGGCAAATAATGACCATTATACATGCTACAGTGTGGTTTACACTAAGGAATGGGGGACTATGTCTGCAAATCAACATCCAGTACAGGAATTTGTGTGGTATAGGTAAATACTAGGCAATCAGTCTGCAGAGAGTATTACATGCCTAGCCAATATTTAGACAGTGACCAAAGGTGAGACTCAAGCCTCGTACCTTGTGTCTGCAAGGTAAACACCTTGACCCATATGCCAACCACTGTAAGAATGGGATCTGGAAAATTGTATAGCAATAGGTGGAGTACAAAAACTCTGAAATAGAAATAATATATAAATAGCAACCCATAAAGAACTAGGAAACAGAAGCAACTTTGAGGAAAATGAGGAAACAGGTGTGGTTGAAGATGAAAGCAAAGGAAGACGAAAGGACACTACAAGACACAGAAGCAAAAAGGATGTTAATGGCATCAACATGAAGAAATAAGAATAAAGAGAGCAAGGGAATCCAGAAAAGCAAACATAAGGGTGGTGCAGAAGCTAGTTAAGGGGATTAATAATGGAAACATGGGATTGTCTATGTACAAAAGAAAAAAGAAATGCAGGCATAGAACTGATCACATTAGCAAATGATAGATATAAATGAAAACTCTTGGTTGTCTACACCAGAGAAAATGGAGGTTAGGTGCTGGTTTGGCAATTGTTCCTAGAAAGAGAGAGAATATAGACAGAGGAAATTGTTGAATTTCAGATAGCAGAAAGGTTACTAAGCAAGATGAGAGAGAACAAGACACAAAACACATGCAATAAACCCTAAAATACTTTAAATGCCCCCTGTGCGACTAATGGACAAAAGCAGCTCTTTAAATGCCCCCTGTACTACTAATGGACAGAAGCAGCGCTTGAATGCTTTGTTCCATGCATGGATCCCCTAAAATTATATATGGTATGATCCCATTTATTCTCATTAGGGATAATATATAATTATTTACCATGGGATGGGTAAGGTCAGTCTATAACCTAATGGGATAGGTTATTTCAAGCACAAAAAAAAGGGAAACTGGCTAGGCTTAAAATGCCTTGCAAGGGCAACTAGTCTAGTACTTACCTAAGAACCTATAAACCAGGAAAAACTCAGTGGACTGAAGGAAGACTCCACTGGTCACTGTTTCCAAAGGTTCACAAGTGAGGCAGCAAGAGTGTCTCAGAAATCTACAGGCCAGTCAGCCTGACCTCATTGGTGATGGTGTGGAGATAATAGAGACAATAAGATTGAGAGGTTAATTGTATACTGGAGTACAACAGACTTCCGGACACTAATCAGCACTGCTTCATGCTTGAAAGATCCTGTCAGCTGAACCTGACCCAGTTATGTAACAGCATTACTATGAACCTGGATATGGGCATCCTGCTTGATGGAGTCTGTCTTGCTACATTATGACCTCTGAATCAGTGCTATGGAGAATCCAAGGACTGGCACTGACAAAAAGGTTAGAAGTGCCTGGAAAATTGCCCTAAGACAGAAGGACATTGAAAATAGTTGTGATGGGATGCTGTTCATGCAGAGAAGGGTAACTAGTAGCATGCTGAATAAGTCTTGGCTAGGGCCATTGATCTGCATTGCATTTATGACAGACATAACATGCATCAGAAAAGGGTCATTCGCTTCATGGATAACACCAAAATGTGTTGATGGATTGAACAGAAAACAGGTAGCTAACATCTGATGGAAATAAATGTAAGGTGCTGCACACTGAGCACCCTAACCTGCAGGAAACATACATGCTTCCAGAGGAGGAATCCCACAGGTTGACCAGCCAAGACAAAGACAGAAATGGTATTAATGAGGCCAACGAAAAATAAAGTGCAAAATAAGAAGGTGATAGTCAAGACTATAGAATGCTGGAATGTATCCTTAAGGATCTAGATAGAGTTATGTGCCATTGCAGGATCAATAAAATGCCAGGAATGCATGTTTAAGGGAGTGGACTCCAGAGATACAGAGGTTATGAATCACTGCAAGAACATTAAATGTGGACTGCATCCTTAATGGACTAGATATCAGTGATAGGATGCAAACCAGGGCAGGACCAATACAAAGCTGGAATACACTCTTAAAAGACAAGGAGGATATATAACAGAACAAGACCGCTAAAATGTTTGGAGGCATTCTTAAGGGACTGAATACTACAGATTGACAGGCTGCTTACCACACCAGGACTACTAAATGCGGGAATGCATCCTTATCTAGAGATCAAAAGGTTATGTACCACTGCAGGACCATTGAAATGTTTTGATGTAACCTTAAGGGATTTGACTCCAGAGACTGAGATGTTATGTACCGCTGCAGAACCACTAAATGATGGGATGTGTTTTATGGGACTAGACTCTGGAGACAGAGAGCAAAGTACCACTGCAAGACCAATAAATGAAGGGATGTATCTTTAAAGGACTACAATCCAGGTAGAGAGATTATTTACCACTGCGGGACCACTGAACTCTGGGACATACACTTGGGGGACTAGACTCCAGAGAGAGAAAGATTATGTATCACAGCAGGACCACTAAATGCTGAGCTGTATCCTTGACAGACCATACTCCAGAGATAGGAAGGTTATATAAAACTGTATAGGATCTTAGTGAGGCTACAGTTGGAGTACATGGTGCATTTCTGGAAATGTTTCAGAGATAAAGAAACAGCACTGTTTAATGGGTTCAGAAAAAGGCAGTGAGGGAGATAATGGCCAACAGACAAAGAAAACTGTAATGATAGATTGTGGCAGCTCAGATGAGACTCACTGGAAAATAGGAAGAACAATGGCATGTGCTGTGGGTGCATACAGTAAAAGGGAAGACAAAGAGTGGAGGTAGGTACATGTCCTTTTATGCGACCATAACTATGTGAGTGATATAAACATAATCATGCCAATTTCAGCAGACAGGTTCAGTTTGGGGATTGTTTTAAGTTATCTATAACATGACATGGTGGAAAAACAGGTAGAGCCTTCAATAACTCACTTGCAAAAATGGAATGCATAGGTTGGCTTATAAAGGACACAATTACTAATCCAGTCCTCAGAATGAATGCATGCTCCAGTGCCATCACTTTAATGGTTGCACTGACAACATATTCATACTTTCTCCACCCACCTAGTCAAGGTGCGTAACACCCTAGCAGTCCCATAAACTCAGCAAATGATGCTAGGATACTAACATGCACCAAATCAGCCAATGTTCCCCACCACTCCACTAAGCACAATACCCATCAAGACCATACAGTCTTTACACCCTCATAATACAACATGTAGTAATTATTACAACATACCCTCAGAGACACATATAGCATCACAACACTGAATGTTTTACTTCTACTAACTCTGAGTCACAAAGACAGCACTGCACTGTGATACTTCTGCTATCGCTTCACAATCACTGCTAACTTACTGAGTCACACTGACAACACTACCCCATGATACCAGTGCTTTAAAATTATAAGCACTACACCATGGTAGGAGTTCTGTAAGACTGCATTCACTATTAAATCACAAGACTCACACTGAGACCACTACATCACAATACTCATTCTATAAGATTATATTCACTGTTAACTCCCAGAATCACACTGACAGCAGAACACCATTAGATTCAGTGCTAACTCCCTGAGTCACACCGATTGCACTTCTCCATTGTGTAACTACTATAGCATCATATTCACTGTTAATGTCATGTCCCACAGCACTACACCATGATACATGTATATATTCACACACAACTTCGTGTAACACCCGCAGCTCAAAAGTACAATAGTAATGCTATAACATTATATTCACTTGTAAACCCCGGGGAGTGGACTCCAGAGATACAGAGGTTATGAATCACTGCAAAAACATTAAATGTGGACTGCATCCTTAATGGACTAGATATCAGTGATAGGATGCAAACCAGGGCAGGACCAATACAAAGCTGGAATACACTCTTAAAAGACAAGGAGGATATATAACAGAACAAGACCACTAAAATGTTTCTTTCCTCACCCATTTCTTGCTTTTATCTTCATTATTGCTACCCTCTCTTTCTCATCCATACTCTTGCCCACTTCACCTATTTTAATTAGAAATACCTTACTTACCCAGCTACAACTTACTCTCCTGCATCCTTTGCTCTTCTGATTGACTCTCGATCCTCCTCTCCTGGTTTCTTCCCGCTCCGTTCGCCCTTCGGGCTCACTCCGCTCCCCTACCCTGCCCCCAAATCCCACCCGCCCCCAGTACCTCTAGCTATATCCCTCCAATTTCCACACCCACTTCCTCCCTACACCAACCAGCCCTCTACACCTTAGACACACCCCAATCAGCCTATTACCCAATTTGTAACCACTCCCACAGCCTTTACATACATTCTTCTCTTTTTAAACGCTCCTCTACTCAACTACCTCTTCCTCCAGCTCCACACTTGCTACTCCCTATTCTACACATCCTTACAAAGGCTTTTTCTCAATCCCCCTATACAATTACCTTATAACATATATAAGATATCCATAACAAACAACACTAAGCAGCCTTATCAACATGCCATTAAATCCTTCATCCATTTGTATCCTTCTCTTATTATCTCTTAAACTATCATACCTTTATTACCTCACCCAACCCCATACTTCACACCATATACAATGTTTTCATACTACCAACCATCTGAACTCCCTCTCTCACATTTGCACTCTCCTATCTCTCCCCATCTTTACCCAATAACACAGCTGCTTACCTTCTCATTCAAAGTTTTCTCCTTACAAAAAAACTCTTCCCCATAGCAACCAAACACCCCATAATCATTACAACTGACCCAAATCACCATTTCACTCTACTTAATCATCTTTTGAACCCAATCCTTCACCTCATTTCCAGTCTTTTATCTGGTGATATACATCCCAACCCTGGCCCCTCCTCCTTTTCCTCCTCACACAAGCCTATATACTTCACCTCTTTAAACTCCCAAAGCATAATGAATAAAGTCCCAACCCTCCATGCATGGCTTATGCATAATAAACCTGACATACTTTCTATTTCAGAAACATGGTTAAAGCCCGCTATAAAAGATTCTGAAATTACTCCTCCCAGCTATTCTATCATAAGAAAAGACAGGACCCAAAGGAAAGGTGGCGGTGTAGCCCTCCTATATTCCTCTTCCCTGATAGTTATCCCCTACGACAAACCCACTCCTACATTTAACAACGCAGAATTACTCCTCACTCTCCTACAAGTTAATAAGCATAAACACATATGCCTTGCATCTATCTACATTCCCCCAGGGGACAATATCTCCACACTTGAAAATATCCTCTCTTGGCTCTCTGACAACATTAGTAATGAAACTATACTCCTAGGAGATGTTAATATTAACTGGGCCTCCATCCAGTCCCTAACAAATCCTCTTAACATCAACCTATATAACTTTACCCAACTAATCAATACCATAACTCACCCATCAAAAGACCCCTCCTGTGGCACCATCCTTGACTGGATTCTAGTATCACATCCCCACTATTTTTCTGATAGCAGTACTCTTCCTGACCCTCTTAGTGATCATCTGCCTACTTTTACTCATCGACTCGCCTGTATCTCATACCGTTCCCACAACTACATTACTACTCGTAATGACAAAAGCTTCAACCCATCAATCTTTGTGGACTCCCTGAAAGCTATTAATTGGAATAATCTAAAGACACTTCCATTAGAAGAAGCAGTTGCTCACTTTAACTCCACTTTCTTAAGAATACTTGATTCCCATGCCCTCTAAGAACAAAAGAATCAAAACAAATTCTACCCCATGGCTAACCAAATTCACACTAGCAACTATGCGACTCAGAGACAAAGCCTGGGGACTCTATCTGAAAACTAAGACTCCAGAACATCATATTGCATTCAAAACCCTTCGAAATAAAGTCAAAAAGTTAATAACCTCAGATAGACAAAAATATTACTTCACACTTCAAAACAATAATAAAACCAACCCTCAAAGATTTTGGAAGGGGATATCCACCCTCCTTAACCCCAGCAAACCACACACTCCAACCCCAGACCCAAACACTCCTGACTTAGAATAAGCTACACAGTTCAATTCCTTTTTCATCGACTCCATTGGCAAACTCACCTCCTCCTTCACAAGCTGCAGCTCACTATGTAATACACGCCCTCCTTCTGCCACCGAAAACCCTATCCCAAATTCCAGATCACACTGCCTCTCTTCCACCATATGCACTACTCCAACTGCCTCATCACCCTCAACCCCTCAAACTCTCTCTCCACATTCCTCTCTATTCTCACTAAAACCTACACCCACTTCCACTATAAAGAAACTTCTCCAGAAACTAAAGCCTTGCACTAATGCCCCTGACACCATTCCTCCTACTTCCTAAGCATAGCTGCAGAGGCTATTGCTTATCCCATCAGCATTCTAATCAACCGATCTATTCATGAATGCACTGTGCCCCAACTGTGGAAGCAAGCATTCATCATCCCTCTACATAAAGGAGGTAACAATTGTAGCATCAACAACTTCTGTCCTATTGCTATCCTGTCCGCTATTTCTAAAATCCTGGAAAAATGTGTCCACCTTCAACTCTTGCCACATCTATTGGACAACAACCTTATAACTCCTACACAGCATGGATTCAGGCCAAACCACAGCACTATGACAGCTCTCTTATCATTCCTTGAGACTGTTAACACTGCACGTGATTCCGGCCACATAGTCTCTACGCTACTACTTGACCTCTCCAAGGCCTTCGACACTATCTCACACAATCTGCTCTTATCCAAACTGTCAAAACTTAACCTTTCTCCGTCTTCCATAAATTGGTTCTCTAGCTATCTATCAAATAGAAACCAAGCTGTTAAATGGAAAAAGGCCACTTCCCCTTTCCTTAGTACCCCCACTGGTGTTCCTCAAGGATCTATTCTTGGTCCCCTCCTCTTTAATATATTTATAAATGATTTCCATAAATCAATTCCTTTTGCAAACATCATCCAATATGCAGATGATTCTACTATTATCTGCTCTGCCACCTCCTCCTCTCAGCTCCAAACACTTACCCAGGAAGCTTTTTTAATTACCGAGCAGTGGATGAGAAAAAATCACTTGGCACTCAATGCCTCCAAAACAAAACTTATGGTATTTACCCCCTCCAAATCCACTTCCTTCAACATAAACTCTCTCTCAATTACCAGCCAAAATAACTTACCCCTTGAACTAGTGACTGAAACAAAGCTACTTGGTGTACATATAGATAATAGGCTTAGCTACAACTCCCATCTACAACTAAATATAAAAAAAACCCATCAAAAACTAGGTATGCTCTACCGCCAAAATCAGTACCTTACAAGCTCTTCCAAAATCACACTCGCCTCCTCGTTTCTCATCCCCTCCCTTCTCTATGGGGCCCCACTACTGACCAACCTTCAGTCCTCTCTAAAAAAACAGCTATCCTCCTGCTATAATAAAATCGCCAAATTCGCTAATGGACACAGGTCCCACACACACCACTGTTCTTCTCTCCAAACCCTAAACTGGCTCGAACTACCTAATCATCTTACTTATATACAGCTGACTTTCGCTCACAAGCTCATTCTTAGTCCTTCTCTTTGTCCATCCCTGTCCTCTGCCTTTAAAATGCACCTACCAAACAGAGTATTAAGATCTAACAATCAAAACCTACTAGAAGTCCATAAACCATCTCACCCCCCAGGTAAACACCTACTATCCTTCAGCCTTGCCCGCCTCTGGAACTCACTCCCACCAACCATTCGTACCACCTCTAACCACTACACATTTAAAAACTCTCTCCATACTTACCTGAGGTCCCAATGGGATTGCTCTTGCTCTCTCCCCTCATAATTTCATTATATCTCATCATCCTTTACATTTTGATACGTATCTCTACCTACTAATCCAAAGTTCCATCAACATACCTACCCTATAAGGTTTTTGATGTCTGCTTGAATAACTCCTCTAGATGTATATCACATTACCCCTTCTTTTTCCTGCCTCTCATTTATCCCCATCATACTGTACTGATTAGAATGCTTTTGAATTTTGAACTTAAATGTTTTTATGTTTTTACTCTGTACAATCTTTTTGTATTCTTATATTTTTTGTATTTTTATATTTTTATATTTTGTATGCACCTAATTTTGTCTGTATTGGAGCTTTTCTCCCCAGGACTCCATTGAAAACGGGTTCTTTTGGCCCAATGGACTATCCTGGTAAACCAACTGCAAATAAATAAATAAAAATAAAAAGGCATTCTTAAGGAACTGAATACTACAGATTGACAGGCTGCTTACCACACCAGGACTACTAAATGCGGGAATGCATCCTTATCTAGAGATCTAAAGGTTATGTACCACTGCAGGACCATTGAAATGTTTTGATGTAACCTTAAGGGATTTGACTCCAGAGACTGAGATGTTATGTACTGCTGCAGAACCACTAAATGATGGGATGTGTTTTATGGGACTAGACTCTGGAGACAGAGAGCAAAGTACCACTGCAAGACCAATAAATGAAGGGATGTATCTTTAAAGGACTACAATCCAGGTAGAGAGATTATTTACCACTGCGGGACCACTGAACTCTGGGACATACACTTGGGGGACTAGACTCCAGAGAGAGAAAGATTATGTATCACAGCAGGACCACTAAATGCTGAGCTGTATCCTTGACAGACCATACTCCAGAGATAGGAAGGTTATATAAAACTGTATAGGATCTTAGTGAGGCTACAGTTGGAGTACATGGTGCATTTCTGGAAATGTTTCAGAGATAAAGAAACAGCACTGTTTAATGGGTTCAGAAAAAGGCAGTGAGGGAGATAATGGCCAACAGACAAAGAAAACTGTAATGATAGATTGTGGCAGCTCAGATGAGACTCACTGGAAAATAGGAAGAACAATGGCATGTGCTGTGGGTGCATACAGTAAAAGGGAAGACAAAGAGTGGAGGTAGGTACATGTCCTTTTATGCGACCATAACTATGTGAGTGATATAAACATAATCATGCCAATTTCTGCAGACAGGTTCAGTTTGGGGATTGTTTTAAGTTATCTATAACATGACATGGTGGAAAAACAGGTAGAGCCTTCAATAACTCACTTGCAAAAATGGAATGCATAGGTTGGCTTATAAAGGACACAATTACTAATCCAGTCCTCAGAATGAATGCATGCTCCAGTGCCATCACTTTAATGGTTGCACTGACAACATATTCATACTTTCTCCACCCACCTAGTCAAGGTGCGTAACACCCTAGCAGTCCCATAAACTCAGCAAATGATACTAGGATACTAACATGCACCAAATCAGCCAATGTTCCCCACCACTCCACTAAGCACAGTACCCATCAAGACCATACAGTCTTTACACCCTCATAATACAACATGTAGTAATTATTACAACATACCCTCAGAGACACATATATCATCACAACACTGAATGTTTTACTTCTACTAACTCTGAGTCACAAAGACAGCACTGCACTGTGATACTTCTGCTATCGCTTCACAATCACTGCTAACTTACTGAGTCACACTGACAACACTACCCCATGATACCAGTGCTTTAAAATTATAAGCACTACACCATGGTAGGAGTTCTGTAAGACTGCATTCACTATTAAATCACAAGACTCACACTGAGACCACTACATCACAATACTCATTCTATAAGATTATATTCACTGTTAACTCCCAGAATCACACTGACAGCAGAACACCATTAGATTCAGTGCTAACTCCCTGAGTCACACTGATTGCACTTCTCCATTGTGTAACTACTATAGCATCATATTCACTGTTAATGTCATGTCCCACAGCACTACACCATGATACATGTATATATTCACACACAACTTCGTGTAACACCCGCAGCTCAAAAGTACAATAGTAATGCTATAACATTATATTCACTTGTAACCCCCAGAGTCTCCAAATATAATGTCCACTTTTACATTTAATCTTATATTAAACAGAAATCTTCTTTTGATTTTTTAGTTTGAGTATAAACTTGGTGAGAGCAATGGCAGTTACTCAGTGGCAGGAAATACTTTGCACCTGCTTCTGAGTATACATTATCGGTTGGAATTTTAACTGTGTTTCTATTGGTTGTTTCACTTTTACATTCAACTTAACAGTGGATGGAGATACTTTGGGTGGCACTTCATATTTCTGAAATTCGACAGATGTAGGCAGTCTCATTTTCAAATTCTCTGTCTTAGGAAGCTTAGATAATTCCATCTCCCAGTTTTAGCTCATTAAACCACAGAGTTAAGCAGGGCTGCATCATTATAATGATTAAAAACAATTTCATAGCTAATGTGCAACAATTATTTTTTACCTACCTGGTGTTGATGCTCAAATCAAATTCTAGCCACACGTACTAATATACCCAAAATGCTTCCCTCAGTAGTTGTGTGAAGAAAGTCTGGCTTGAGTTAAGAGGCACACTGCTTCTTGTGTGTAGACATAGATTTTTCTTTTAGGTAGATAGTATTCTAGTATTTCAACTCCAAAGTTCATGGGCATGATTTCTCTCTTTAGGCAACTTTAACAAGCATCTGGAACCAAGGATGCTCTCTTTCTAACTGTCTTTGTAGCTAACTTGGTTGAAATGGGCATTCAGAGACAATGTAGCAATTGTCTCATGTTCACTGACAACCACCTGCTACTTAAACAAGCTGACACAGTCTGTGAGAGATGTAGTTATATAGTGTTATTGGACAGAGCATTTATTTATTTATTTATTTACTGACATTTGTTAACCGGGTTAGTCTGACTGGGCCCAAAAGGCCCCTTTTCAGCAGAGGCCCGAAGAGAAAAGCTGCAGGAATATGTGAAAGAAATGAAAAAAAAAAAAAAACAGTAAAATAACAAGGTCAATTATTACATATCAAGCAAGATAATATAATAACTAAAAGTAATTTACAATTGTTACAGATAAACAAGGTTATGTGAAATTTGTGCATACATGGTGCAAATATGTCAAAATTAAAATCTGTCCAAAAGAAGGAAAACAGCATAAAAATAATATATAATATGTGAGGAGATAATAGAGCAGGAACAGTAGCAAATGGAAAAGAAAAAGAGAAACCGAAAAGCTGTAAGTACAGAAACATATACAGGAGGAAAAAAAAGTCAGGTAGGAGGTAAGTGAAAAAAGACCCCAAGTAGGACGTCTGTGAGAAGAAATACAGTAGTAGAAGCTGAAAGGACAACAGACTGCTAGTAGATAGATGTCATGTAGGATTATTGCAAGAGCAGGACCGAGAATTATGGAGACGGTCTTTGAGAGCTATTTTAAAGGCATTAGGGTTAGTAAAAGATCTGAGATTTGGTGGTAATTTATTCCAAGCCTTTGCCATGGTACAACAGTAGAGTAGTTTGCCAGCATTTTTATTGGGCATATAAACTTGCATTAGGTTCTGTTGCAAGCTACAGAGAGCTTGGTTGGGGTATAAGGCTGGATGAGAATGAAGAGAAAGGGGCAAGATGAAGGTTTGTGTAAGACTGAATGAGCCATAAGAAGCTGGGGTAATAACATTTGGTGATGAAATTCCAGCCACTGCTGGTTTTTTAGAGCTTTGCAGTCATGAAAGCAGTAAGGTTGTTTGGAGGCAAATCTTGCAATTTTGTTATAAGTAAGTTCTAATTTAGACGGAAGATTAGATTGGAAGTAAGTGCATATAGGAGCTGCATAAAGTAGTGTGGGTAGTAGGAAGGCTTGTGCAATGGAGAGTCTGGAAGCATTTGTGAGGAATTTTTCATGTCTGTAAAGCAGACCTAGCTTTTGATGAGTCTTTTTAATACTTTGCTGAGTGTGGAGATAGAACTTCAAATGGTCGTCGATAATAATACCTAGTAGTTTGGTCTGTGGTTCAGTGGAGATGATTGTATTGTTTAGGGAGGAGACCAAAAAGGTAGATTTGTGATGTTGGAGAGTTGTAGGAAGGAACAGGAGAAGTTTAGTTTTCTTTGGGTTTAGTAGTAGTTGGTTAGAAGTAAGCTATCTTTCAAAAGAGTGAAGAGACTCTTGGGTGAGGTTATGAAGGTGAGTGATATTGTCAGAGCAGGAGATGAATGCTGAATCATCTGCATATTGAATACTGGAAGAGACTGGATAAGAAAAGTGGAGATTATTAATAAAGATGTTAAAGAGTAGGGGTCCAATGATGGAGCCTTGGCGCATCCTGGGTTGAACAGAAAGGAAGGGACAGAAATTAGACTGCCATTTCACTGCCTGGAATCTGTTTGATAGGTAGAAGGAGAACCATGATAGAGCAGAGTTAGAGAGGTTTAGAGAGGATAGTTTGGATAATAATAGTCTGTGGAAAACAGTATCAAAGGCTGTGGATAGGTCAAGAAACAAGTAGGAGACTAACTTATTATTGTCACAGGATTTTGTACTAGCATTTATGAAGGATGTCAGAGCAGTTGCAGTACTGTGTTTTGGGCGAAAGCCATGCTGAGTGGGGGGTAAGAAGATTTTCTTGGAGAAAGTATTCAAGGAGCTGCTTCTGAATGCATTTTTCTAGAAGTTTTGACAGGAGATACAATGGCAATAGGTCTGAAGTTGGAGGAGTCAGTTGAGTTGCCGCCTTGATGTAAGGGTATGACAAAGAATGTTTTCCAAATGTCAGGTGCAATGTTTTCCTTAATGGACCTATTAAATAATATGGGAGTAGGGTGAGCAATAGAGTTAGCAGCAATTTTAAGAAATTGTGAAGGTAAGTTATCAAATGATGGAGAGCATGTTTTAAGTTTGGAAAGGAGGGATTTGACATAGTTTGTAGAGACAGGTTTTTGAGAATATATGGAAGAATGGGTGGGACTAGGGGGTGTGGTGTCAGTGATATTGGTGTTTTTGCTAAGGTTGTGAATAAAATCGATGAAGAAGGTATTAAGGAATGTAGCAAGGCCTGTGGTTGAGCTATTAGGGCAGGGGTTAGGGGATGATAGGCATCCTGCATGTAGCAGCTTATTGACAGATTGCCAGAATTTTCGGGGGCTGGAGTGAGGATTATCTAGTGGTTTATGGAAGAAGTTTTGTTTGTCAAGGGTGACCCTTTTTTGCTTAAGTTGTAGAGCTCTCTGTAAATTTGAAGATCAGTGGAGAATTTGGATTTTTTTCCATTTTTTCCATGCACTATCTCTCCTATTCATAAAGGTTCAGGTGGCTTATGTTAGCCAGGAGGCAAAATGAGTTTTGTTCCTTATTTTTCTCATGGGGGCAAGAGAATTGAGTGTGTCTAGAAAAATTTTATTGAATGCTAGGACTGCTTCCTCTAGAGGAAGATTATGGAGGTAGGACCAATTAATAGAAGAGAGGAAGTGGTTGAAAGTGTCAGGATTGAAACTTGAGAGTTTTTTGCAGTCTTTGTATTGCTGAGGTTTATGAAATTGAGGAGAGTGTCTAATTATGAAGGTGGGATGGTGGTCACTAAGGGTATCAGGTGGGGGTAGAGGGGTTATGGTAGAGATTAGGATCAGAAGTCAGGACCCATTCTGGAGTGGACCCAGAGATGCTATGTTTGTTTAGATGAGTAGGCCTAGAGATTAACTGACAGAAGCCAAAGAGGTTAATGGAAGAATTTGGGGAGTCAGTGTTTAGGGTATTCCAGTCAATATTTACATCACCCAAGACAACAGTTTCATGAGAGGTGGTTTGAGAGACCCAAGAAAGAAATTGTTCTAGGATAGGGATGCTGTTACCTGGGGGAGAGTGTAGCTAGAAGCAATAGTTAGTTTCTTATGAGAATTTAATTGACAGTTATTGATGAGAATTTCAGCAGGTTGAAAATTTGAATTAGAGATAGAGAAAGGTTGAGAGGTGAGCTGGTTTAGTGTAAAGAAAGTTCTTTCATGAAGCTGCAAATAACAATCAGTTTGTCAATACTACACAACACTGCACTAAATAAGTTACACACAGCTCAGATCAATCACATAGATCTACATATGTTAGGGCTCTTAAAAATAACCTACCTAAATCACAAAGTCCTCCTAAATGTTACCTAAGAAAAAAGTACCTCGGCAACCTTACAATCACACAGCACAGGCAGCACACACCATATAACATATCTCTAAGGGTCACATTGATTCATTTCAAAAGCCTGTAAGGAAAACCTTCACATAGTTTAATATCCTAGACATAAGTAACTCCATAGCAAGACACATGAGTGCACCACTCATCAGGCTGTGCATAGAAAGGGCTGGCTATCAGGTGTCAGCACTGACCACAACACTCATGCACTCAAGTCCTGCAGAGAGACATGATGGAGCTCTTGGAATATGTGTCCAAAGCAAGTATGAACCTAGTGCTGAGCAGCTTTCTACCACCACCAAGAATAATGCTAAAATATGAACAAAAGATTATTGGTTTCAACAATTGGCTTAGCTTCTGGTGTCATTCAAAGCAGGAGATGGTACACTGTCCTAACTGCTTTGCCAGGGACATTCTATACCTATCCCCCAAGGCTTCTGTATATTGGTTAAATCCTTGTTCTCCTCCGTAATGACTTTTTAGGCAACATTTGTCTTCCAAAGTTTCTAACTTAACACAACAAAACAAAACAGAATTGATAACATAAAGGTATTGCTGTTCACTGATAACAACTTAAACAAAAAAATATGCACTCCCTACAAACAATTTACGCTGGAAAACATCCATGTAGGCATCATCACTAAGACCTTGTTCAAGACCAATGAGAGTACGCCATCTATGCAGGGTTTCAGTGTCTACCACACATTCAGGCTACTTCATTAGAAGAAAGCACTAAAGGTAGTGGTGTCTCTATAGTCTTAAAAATACTCAACTCCAGACACATTAGACAAGATAATCACCTGGAACTCCTCCACATTCAACTTACTATTAACAAACCCTCTTATCATATCACTAACTAGAGGACCATGTCCCCCCACAGCCCATACCTCTTGCCTAAATTCTTTGGAGTAGCTGTGCATTAAGCCAAATATTATTCTCCTAGGACACTTCAACTACCCCCCCATAATGGGAAATCACATCAATACAAACTCTCTGAACCAGTTAGTCCACACTCCAACCAGGTGCAATGAAATCCTGTACTTCATCATTACCAAGCCAGAGCAGTCTATTACTACTTCAATATTCATAGATTATGCTAAGGCTAATCTACTGAAACTGAATGACCTGTCTAAATATGAAATCCCCTTCCAGCCTGATGACCTCATTGCTTATGCATAATCATTTAACAAATTCTGCACACATTTAAATAGTTGCATAAATGCATCTATTCCCCTCAGAAGTAAATACAGTGGCAAATTTATGAATAAACCTTATGGTGGAACCCACATATAAAAAAATCTCTGTACTAGTGTCTACAAAAATAAATTAAACTCTCAACATGCAGAAAGCACTCTTGTTAAATTTAACAGGGAACTCTGAGCCATAACAAACTATAATGAAAGAAAGGGACAAAGCCTGGTTACAATTTCACAAACATAAAACCACTACCATGAAACAAATCTCCCTAGAACTCTGCAATGAAGCCAAAAAACAAATCAAACTAGACAAAACTATTTACTGTAAAACCATGCAAGAAAAATAAGCACACAACCCTCAAAAATTATGGGCCACAATAAATGGTTTACTACACCCAGGTAAATCCCCTACTCCTTCCCCTGTATTACCAAACAACCATGAAAACATTCCCACTCAGTTTAACAAATACTTTATCAAAACAGTCCAAGCCCAAGCCAACACCCAAACCAGTACTAGTACCCCCATACCAACAGCTATCCCTACCCATCTCAGTATACAAAACAACTTCTTCAGCTTCTCCCTGCACCCAGTACCTAGTAATACAATCACCAAACTTCTCAAGAAACTCAAACCAACCACATTGGCAGTTGACAATCTGCCAGCAGATTTCCTTCAGATAACAGCAGAAGCTATAGCCCATCCCGTGCCCATTCTCATAAATAGGTCAATATCAGAATGTAAGGTACCTCACTCATGGAAAATATCACATATTATACCACTGCACAAAGGAGGTAACTCCCTTGAGCTAAACAAATACCACCCTATTGCAATTCTTTCACCTCTATCAAAAATATTAGAGAGAATAGTTCACTCTCTACTAATGCAGTACCTCCTAAAAAATGACTTACTGTCTAAATCCCAGCATGGCTTCAGACCTTGCCATAGCACCACTACAGCACTACTTTCATTTACCAACATTGTCAATCACCATAGAAACAGAGGACTATTCGTATCCTCCGTATTCCTAGACTTATCCAAAGCCTTTGACATGGTTAACCATAGTATGATTCTAGAAACTCTATCTACCCTTAACATAAGCTACTCCACCATATCATGGTTCAACAACTACTTATCAGACAATCAGCAGGCAGTTCTATGGCAAGACCAACTGTCCCCCCATTACCAGTATCCACAGGTGTCCCCCAAGGGTCCATCCTCGGTATTTTGCTGTTCTCACTTTTTACAAACCAGATAGCTTCATCTTCTCTCTCTGCCTCAGTAGTGCAATACACAGATGATACCACCATTAGATGTGCTGCCCCCACACTAAATGAGCTACTAACCATAAATCAAAATAACTTTACTTTGGCTGAAGCATGGTTCACTAACATCAAACTTATTCTTAATCCCCAAAAAAAAACAAACTCATTCTCTTCAGCCCTGGTAGATCCACTCCTCTAAACAATGATTTTATCATTAAATCTAAAGATAATATACAAATCACCCTAACAACACACACAAAACTGCTAGGTGTTGAAATTGACTATAATCTAAAATTCAACACACACACAGCCCAAACAATCAAGAACGTCAACAAAAAGCTTGGTCTCCTTTACAGGAACCGGCAGTTCATGACTAAACATACCAAAGCCGCTATTGCTAGGACTCATCTCTTATCTACCCTCCATTATGCCTCCCCTATCTTAACTAACCTTCGTCACACTGAACTAAACAAAATGGAATCTTGTTACAACAAGATTGTCAAGTTTGCTACTGATGCCTCTCATAGATCCTATCACTGCCTAGCCCTCAAGCAACTTAATTGGCTTGAGTTACCACAACTACTCCTACTGAAACAACTTTCAATAGCTCACAAGCTCTACTACCTCCCAGACAAAAACACAGCACTTCAGCATCTAATTCACCCCTACACCACCACCAAACCATTAAGATCTAGTAATCAAATCCTCTTAAATGTCATCAAGCATAAACATGATGCTGGTAAATCTCTCTTTGCCTGCACCATTGCCAAAATCTGGAATTCACTCCTCCACTCTCCAATTTAAAAAACTCCTCAAAACCCACTATTCAGATAACTGGCTTTGCTCATGCTACTCCCCAGGTTAATCCATGCCACTGCACTGTTGTAAGGATTCTGTTAAGGAACAACTTTTTGTCTTTGTCCCTCTCTCACATAGTATACTTATTTATCCAATGATAAGTCTTTCACAGCACTGGTCGACCTGTTCAACCAATGTTATTTTCTGAAAGAACCAATAAACATCCTAAAAAAATGCAACTCTCAGAGGTTCAGTTTTATATGATTTACTAAAGAAATGACTTACAATTAAAATTAATTAGTCTTTGCTTATGCATGCTTGTCTGTATTCTAAACATGTATGGTCATATGTCCTTGGTTTTATTCTCTCTCTTATGTACTGCATTATTCTTTGCAACTCTCAAATGCTCAGTTTTGTAGGATTTACTATAGAAAGGACTTACAGGTAGAATTTGTTAATCCTTGCATATGTATGTTTGTCTGTGTTTGTAATACATATGCTTACATATCTTTGGTTTTATTTTCTTTTATGTACTGTATTGTTATTTGGAGCTTTTCTCCCCAGGCCTCCGCGGAAAATTGACCTGTGTCCAGTCAGACTTTCCCGGTAAACAAATGTAAAATAAAATAAAAAATAAAAAAATAAACAACATCAACCAAAGACAGATGTGAGGTAAAAATTGCCACCCAGATGATGGAAAACCACAAAACCTCCTTTGACTATGTTAGAACCCCCAGAAACAATGAGCAGCATTATGTATCATCAATAGTATTATCATATACTCAGATGCAGAGGACAGCCAACCTACTAGTTGATAAATTTAGCTAAAACTTCCCCAGCCATCCCATCCTATTTTCCCAGATCATATACCCGCATCTGTACTTCACCCTCAAATCTCTGAACAAGTCCTCAAGACCATATCTAAGGTCAAGAATACTGCCTCCATGTGGCCGGATAACATACTGGATTACCTTCTGGTCAAACTGAAACAGAGCTTGTCAGGCCCCTGCAGAAGCTATTCAGTATAAGCCTCTAAACAGTCTTTATGATGATTGAATCGAGGACAGCAACAGCCATCTCCTTGCACAAAAGTGGATTGTCAATTGATGTGCTAATTATAGATCCAGATTGTCAATTGATGTGCTAATTATTGACCCATAAGCTTGATCATCTTTGTTTGAAAACCTATAGAAATTATCATTATGTAATTAATAAACAAGGACATAGGCAACCAACAAACTATCAACCCAAGCCAGTTTGGATTCGTTAACATACATACATACATACAGTACGTACATACAAATACTCCAGGCACAGACAATAATGTCCTTCTAGCCTGTCAATATACCAAAACAGTTATTCTTGCAATAAGTATCTAGTCTGATATTAAAAATATCTAAACTAGTATTTGCTTTAATGTAATTTGGTAGTGTATTCCATGCTCCAGCTACTCTCTCAGAGAACCAATTAGTACACCTCTCATTCCTGTATGATATTCTACATAGCTTGTCTGATAATTCTCTACTACTTTTTGATTTAACTAATCCGGTGACCAGGTTGGTTTCGGATAAAGATGATATAAAGATTTTTGAAGACCTCCGGCTTAATTCAACATTTGTTAACAAACCAGGTACTATTGCTTCACAAATGCCTACATGTGTAGAAGCCTTTAATAAGTTGACAAGAACTATGAAAAAAATTATGTTCCAGTGTTTGGCATTTAAAATTATTGAAAGTGTATGAATTAAAAGGTTATTGCCCTCGGGTTCTATGTATACGTATATAGCCTATGGTACACAATATTGATGAGACATTAAAGGAATGGTTTAAGGTTCAGCAAGCAGCTTCTATGATGTTTGTAAAAGTTTTGGTGCTTTTTTATGAGAGACAGATTTCCAAAATTATGGTGGAAGTGACAAACAATTGTGAGACTGTTAAGACTTTTCAGGCACATGGTTTGTTTGCGATGGGGCTTGCAACTTTTGAATGAGAACTACAAGCACATAAACTTAAAAAGCTCCAGAGAGAGAGAGACACTAAGGACTATATTAATAGGAAACCCTTTGTTCAACAGAAATCCATTAAGTTTCCACAGAACGGGGTTGAATATGGTCAAGATAGAGGTCAAATAAAGGATAAAAGGAAGAGGCACTGATCGCTTCTAAAGGCTGTCTCTCTGGAGAATTCATCAGAGGAGTCTTTTTCTGCCATAGATAACTGATGTTGAACTAATTACTGATTCTTTTGCCTCTAAAAAAAGAATTCATCAAACCCTTTTACATTTAGAAGATGAGCCAGATCTAAACATTCTAAAAGAAGTCAACTCGCTAGATACATTAATCCAGTTGATGATTCCAAGATAAATATTGCTCCTGTAGTGCATAACATTTCCTCTGCCACCTTATCTTTGGTGGAATTGGAGGTTCTGTACAAGGGGCAACTTATTCTGTGGCTGAAGACATTTTTTTTCAAGATGTCATTTATTTCTTTAGGAGGTTGAATTTGTTGTATTTTGACAACAAAAATGCAGTGGATGATTCACAATTTAAATTTAGATATTATTTTTACCCCCAATGAATAAGCATATTGCAGTTTTTCAACAGAATGTACTTAAGGATTTGCATTTCAATTTTTCATATAATATGGGTTTTATTAAAAATCTGTCTTATGTGCAAAACAAGGCTTTATGCTGTTTACAAAATAACGATAAAATTGTGATGAATAGTGCTGATAAGGGTTGGGCAGTATGGGATTGTCTGTTTATTTGCAAGAAGCTTATAATCAGTTATTGGATGTTCAATTTTATCAAAAAATTATTTTGGATCCTACTTTACAGTTTAAGAAGGATATATATGCCTTTTTATTATTAATCTTGGAGGAGGGCATTATTTCAAAAAATATAGTATACCATCTTAGGGTTAATGATCCTTTTCCACAGTATTTCTATATGCTGCCCAGCGTTCCTAAACATTTGACATGTACTCCTGGTAGGATGATTGTTTTGGGCTAAGGCTTTTTCATGGTGCCACTTTCAGCATTTTTGACCAAATACTTCAAGCAATTGTTGTTTGGACTTAGATCCCATATTCAAGATACTATTGAATTTCTTAATATATTTCAGGAAGCACAGCTGGAAGCTAAAGCACTATATATTCCACACTGGTTGGTTTATTGGTTATAGAGTTTTGGTTGGAAAAGATTCCTTTATAAAGCCCTGGGTTCAATACTTTCCTAATTTATTTAGTTGAACATGTTTTGACCAAGAATGGGTTTTATTTCAATGTTGATTGTTTTTTTAAATTGAAAGGCACAGCCATGAGAGTGTTATTTGAGCTTATATATGCAGATCTATTCATGGGTTATGTGGATGAACAAATGATGTATGATGCTAGTCACAACATTTTTTTAGAAGAAATATATATATGATGCCGTCACCTTGATGATAGTTGGATGGTATAGAAATCTGACATCACTTATTTGGAAGAGTCTGTACAATATTTGAATGACAACAAGTGGGGATTACAATTTAGTTTGTCCTGTAATCTAACCCATATTTCGTCTTCGGATGTTAAGGTGATCAAAAATAGTGGTGGCACATTGTCCACGTCTTTGTTTTGGAAAGAATTTCATTATAATTCTTTTTTAGATGCAATCAGCTGTCATCCATCTCAAATTATTAGAAATATTCCTAATTCCCAAATGTTAAGGGTTAAAAGGATCTGCTCCTCTCCTGAGGAGTTAGATAAACACAATGTTGAATTGGCAGAAAGATTTCAGTCTAGTGGCTATAAAATGGATGACATCTATCGGGAACAGAATTTTGCTAGTTCTATGGAGAGATCTTCTTCATTATATTATAGAGAAAAAGAAAAGGGAGATGTTCCAATATGTATGATTACTTGTTTTGAAAGTAACGCTACAGCTTTTTGTAATTTAATTAATAAATATTGGGGAACACTCTTGTCTGTTAACAGGTTAGCACAGCTGTTACCTACACATTGTGCATTTAGACATGGACAAGGAAAAACTATTGGTAAATATTTGAATCTTTTTAAAAAAGCTTTTCACTTTGATTCTTATATGCAACATTCAACTGAAGGAACACAGTTAATGGGCTGTTTTCCTTGTGGACATTGTTCAGCTTGCAAGTTTGTTATGAAAATAAAACAATTTTCATCTTCAAATACTGTGTATTTGATATTTGTTGCATTAATACTTGTGTCTCTGAATGGGTTATATATATAACTGAATGTAGTTTTCTCCTTTCCATAGAGGTCAAACTTTTAGACAATTTAATATTAGGATTTCTGAGTACCACTAATATTAGGAATTGTCATACATCTAGTACTTTGTACAAACATACTCTTAAGCATCCTGCTGCTTCATTTAGATTTACTGCTATTAATCAAATTTGCTTTAAGGGGTTGAATAAGCTGGGGCGGCATGAATTACTTAATAAAAAGGAACAGACTTGGATTATTAGGTGCTTTGCTTTCTCTGGGACTTAATGATGTATTATGATTAGTCTTTTTAAAATTGGGGGGGGTGGGGTGAGTGTATATATTTATACTGAACTATGGAATGATTCATCTTTACTGCTTTTTTGGCACTGATGACGGCCTTTGGTTGAAACTGGTTTGCCTTGACTGTTTTTACATGTATTACATGTTTTTACATGTTTTAAGAATACTAATAATAAAGTGTAATGTATTGCCAATGTGGAGTGCTGGCCATTTTTTTTGCTTTTGAGATTTGGAGTCTTGGCTCTGTACCTTCTCCATACTTGTGAGATTTGTGAGTTGCATTTTTGATAACCCCGCACATTCACAGAGGTAATGTCTCTAAATGCCCTATATAACTGAATAAGGTCTCTTAAATGTCTGTATGAGACAATGTACAAGTTCAGATATTTTAGTCTTTCATAATAACTTAAAGTTTCACATCGATAGATGCCCTTGGTATATTTCCGCTGCCCTATTTCCAATTTAATCCAGCTTTTTTTCTTATAAGGTTTCTATATTGTTATTGCATAGTCAAGTTAAAGGCAGGTCCTGCCTACATAACCTGGTTGATTTCTTTGAGAAAGTTACTGAAGACTGGATTAGGACAAATCAGTACACACCACATATTTTGATCTCACAAAAGCTGCTCAATATCATCTCACATTTATAAATTATGGATAAACTCTGACAGTTAAATGTAAGTCTCTGTGTATCTCATTGGATAGCAATGAATAGACTGCAGGAAATCAGAGTGGGGGCTGTACCTCCCCAAAAGACTTGTGTACCCCAGGGTTCAGTCTGTGGGCTACTCCCCTTTGACATTTACTTTTCACAGGACAATGCAAATGCTAAAGGTATATGGCTGATAAACCTGCTGCCATCATAAACTCCCCATAGAATACTAAGATCCTCTAAGAGGGCCTTTTCCAAGCAAATAGCTGGTGTTAAAACCATGGACTAAAACTAAATGCCAGGTATGTCTCACAGAGAATTCCATTTCTGTGGAACCACCTACAACATTGCATAAAGCAAAGTACTTCTCTTACTTTTTTAAAACATAGTTTGGATGATTGGATAGGAAACCATAAATGCACCCCTATTTTAGCACTTATGTCCCTTCATGGAAAGGGAAACAAGTAAATTTCCCAACACACCTTTGTTCTGCCCTCCTCTGGGTTATTCATATACAAAATAAGGGCTAAAAAACTAGCATGGGTATATAATGTTAAGGTTGGTAAGACCCTTACAGATCAGTAGCCCAGTAAGTATCTATAGACTTACAGCTGTGGTGGGTTCCAGGTTACCTAAGCCTTCCATATGACATCAAGAAAAACAACCTTGTCTGATTTTAATTATTAAAAAAGAAAATGGTCCTTGTTCACCTGGCTCTCTATTAGAAGAGCAAGACTTGCTAGTGAGAGTCGTTAGAGTTTGAAAAATAAACTGTAGTTCAAACAAAGGAAGAGTGAATTGCAAAATATGTTGTGATACCTTTCAAATGTTTCTCTCCTCACTCCTGCTACCTATACAGGTCATCTCTGAAACCACTGTACCAGATAAAAAGAGGAGTGTGTTGTTGTACCAACATCTCACTATGAAGGTTTCCAGCCTAGTCAGCTACAATTTTTGTAAATAATTCTATGTCATTTGTGAATAATAATATGATTTGCATGCTTGCCTTACAAATGTAAGAAAACTATATGTTCTGTACTCAGCTTCAAGAATATAACCACACTGCACCCTGCTGGAATAGAGTAGAAATGTGTATAAACTACATGCCTAAGCAAATGTATGTGTTGATGGTAAAGGCTGGAATATACAGTTAACTTGCAAACTCTAAGAAAATTGTAAAGAGTATTATGATGTGCTGTAAAGTTAGTTTATCTCAGCTAAGAGACAGGATGTCTAGTGGAAAGGGTTTTTTTCTATTGTCTTGAGACAGAGAAAATTACTAGGTTTCACATGTAAAGTGTTTTTGTATTGCTCTGTGGCTTTCTAGCAGCTGTACATCTGAGAGATACGTATTTTTCACAAACACATGTTACATTTTAAGTTCCTGTTAGCCTGGGAACTAAAGGCTGAGGTGACAAGAATGATGTAATCTGAGATGACCCAGCAGACATGTTTGATAGTAATTTAAGAATTATCTCAGAGAGAAAGTCAGTGCATTTGTTTTTTGTCTCTGGACCTAGAAACATTCATTCAGCACTTGTTATTTGCCTTGCTAATAGTAAATACTAGATTACATTGATTTCTCTTTGAGATAGATAGGAATATAGTAAGATTAGTCTAGATGTTCTCTGTATTTATGTGAGATTGTCCTGCAATGTTGTTTTAAAATATTCCTGTGATTCTGAACTCTGTTATCATTGTATTGAGTTACTGAGTATTGCCTTGTTCTTTTACTATTTATTATTAAATATATTTAAACCTTTTCTTAACAAACCTGGTTTGTTAGAGATATTTAAGCTCTTAAAGCACTTGCATATGTATTTGGTGACACTGTATAGGCCACTCCGAAATAGCCTTAGCCTTGGACATACTTTGGATAATAGTACATTACACAGTAGAACTGGTCATGCTTTGCTAAGGGCCTTATAGTAGCTGATAAGTAAGGGTGGCTGGTAGAGGCTGGTACTACCCTATAGTCTGGGCAGAAGATGGCGTAGCTAGTGAAACTGTGCCAACCTTCCCCAGGAGTGTCTGTGTGTTTGTATATAGGTTCATAGGTTCATAGGTGGGTACTAGACTATCTGCCCATAGGCATTTATAAGTCTAGCCAGAATGTGTTGGCTTTCGTCACCCCCTTAGATTAGTTCTCTGTGCCTCGGTCCAGCAGAGCCACTGAAGTGATCCCCGAGGTAAACTTTCTGTTTCCCATCCACTCGTCAAGGTTTCTTTTGAAGAGTGTTAGTGAGGAGCTCTGCCTAATGTAGATTGGGATCTTGCTAAAAAGCATGGGAAGTCTCTGGGATAGGAATCTATCCCTCCAGCACATCCTATTTATTGTTGTGGTGAGGTTTAGATCCCTAGAGTGTGTGGCTCGAGGGGATACAATTTTCTTTAGGTGGAGCATGTCCATCAATTCTGGGTTGGACATGGCCTTGTATGTTAGGCAGAGATCACCTCTGAGTAGGCAGTATGCAACCAAGTACAACTGGAGTTTCTTCAGTCGATCTGCAAAGGGCATCTGTTTGAAGCCATTGATCCTTTTGATGAGGTACTTCTGTGGTCTTTCCAGCTGTTGCAGGTGTCTTGTAAGGTACGTCCCAAATGTGGCATTGTACTCTATGATGGGTCTGATGAGTGATGAATAGAGGGGCACAATTACCTCTTTTGATCTGGATGCAAACCCTTTTGTGATTAGGTGGGCCACGTAGAAGGATTTTCAAACCACTTTGGCAATGTGATTATCAAAGGTGAGATTACTGTCTACTTGGGTCCACAGATCCCTTATTACATCTTCCATATTTAGGGGACTACCACCTATGTGGTAGTTTGTGGGTACTTTGTTTTTTCCAAAGGGGATGACTATGCACTTTTTGGCATTTAGCTTGAGGCCATGATTTTGACACCAGGTATCCGTCTCAGTGAGACCTTTTTGGAGGATGTCTGTGTCAGCCGGAGAGTCAATTATAGCCCCTAGTTTGCAGTCATCTGCAAACTTGGTCAGCCATAGTCCTCCTGTGCTTGCTTGTACCTCTGAGAAGTATATGCCAAACAGGAGGGGTCCTAGGACTGAGCCCTGAGGAACGCCACTTGTAACTGGTTTAGAGTCGGACCTAGCTCCCACAACTCTCACCATGTCGGTTCTGTCCGTGAGCCAGTTGGCAACCCATCTTGTGACATAGGGGTTTATGTTCAGGCTGGTGAGCTTGTCTATAATACCAGAATGGGGAATGGTGTTGAAGGCCGTAGCGAGGTCTAGGTGGGCTGTGTGTACCACCTTTCCCTCGTCTATAGCCTTGGTAACTGTCTCAAAGAAGTCCACCAGATTTAGGAGGCATGATCTGCCCTTAACAAAGCCAAACTGGGTAGGGTCCAGTGTTTGGAGGTTCCCAATGTCTCTGTTAATGAGTTCCATGATGATTCATTCCATAGCCTTGCAGACCAGGCTAGTCAGGCTTATAGGGTGATAGTTCCTAGTGTCTATTGTGGCTCCACTTTTGTGGAGTGGGATAACTGTTGCTGTGCGCCACTCTGTGGCTACATAGCCTGTAGAGAGGCTGAGTTTGAACAGTGTGTTTAGGTGAGGGGTTAGTTCATTTTGGAGCTCTTGTAAGACACAGCCTGGGATACCGTCCGGTCCCATTGAAACTGTGTTTTTGGCTTTGGATAGGGCTGTTTTAACCTGTGTGTCAGTGATTGATGGGCTCTACATTCTTCTGGTATGGTTATGGGCCATTTAGGGGGTGAGAGGGGGATGAAGTTTGCATTAAACCTGTCTGCCAGAATGTTGGCAATATCAGTCAGTTCAGTGTATTTTGTGCCATTCTGCACTAACTCAGAGCAGATCTGAGAGTTTCAACTTTGGTTCTTGACATAGCTAAAGAACGCTTTGTGGTTATCTTTGGAGTCATTGGCTATTTTTCTTTCGAAACTAGCCTTGGATGATTTAATGAGGGATCATAGTTTCTTGCTGATACTGATCAGGGATGTCTTTCCTTCTTGGGATTTTCCTCTTTTCTGTACTAGTTTCCTCCTTCTGTTGTATAGCTTGTTTATGGCAGGGGTCCACCAGACTGGTTTCATTTTCTTGGAGGAGTGAGTCTTGGTTTTACTTGGGATAGCACGATCCATGTATTCCTGCAGATGCTCATAGAGTGCCTTTGTAAAGGTTTTAGTAGTTTGGATGGCATTGTCCTTCAGGGGCTGTGAACTTTTCCACCTCGGTCTTAAGTAATGTGAAGTTTGCTTTTGAAAAGTTTTTCATGGTGGTTTCCTTGATTGGGGGTGGGGGTGGGGGTAGAATGTGGATAACCAGAGTGATTAGTCTATGGTCTGATCTAACCAGCGAGGTGTTGACCTCCAGTGTGGAACATCGGTCGCCCATGTTGGTGATGACCAGGTCCAGTATGTTGTTCCCTCTGGTGGAGGTGTTGACCAGTTGATCTAGGGTGTTCGAGTTTATAAATTCTAGGAAGCATTGGGCAAGGGAGTTAGTACTTGAGTAGTTCTTCCAGTTTATGTTTGGGTAATTGAAACCACCCAGTATTAGGGTGTTTGGTAGGACCTTCATATTTCCCAGTGTCTCCAGAAATGTGGAATGGGGGTCCTGGGCCATGGTTGGTGATCTGTGGCAAGCTACAATTTGGATTGCAGTTTTGCCCATTGTTAGTTGCACATGGATGATCTCTGATGCATTGTGCTGTGCCACTAACATGGAGGTGTGGGTATCCTTGATGAATATTGATACACCCCCGTCTTTTGTGTTTCGGTCCTGGTTCTGTGGCCAAAAGGTATGGTATGAGTTATAGCCTAGTAGTGCTGGGGTGCTCTCAGGAGCCTTAAACCAGGTTTCTGTTACTGCACAGATGTCAATGTTCTCCATACTGAGGAGTGCCTCAAGTGCGTGCATTTTGAGGTTTAGACTTCTGGCTTTGAGTAGCATTACCCTCAGTTTTTGGTTACTTCTGCTATTTATGGTGGTGGCTTTGTCTTTTGAGCCTTGCCTAAAAAATGCACTATGGGGGCGGCAAGAGCATTGGCCAGTATTCGAAAGCCTAAGGGTGACAGGTGCAAGCAATCTCTTGCGTAGCAACATGGCTTGTAGAGCATGTCATCCTAGGCGGACAGATACTGGATCCCCTTTGAATGACACCAGAAACTTAGTCAATTGTTGAAATTGATCATTTTTTCTTCATGCTTTGACATCATTCTTGGTGTGGGCAGGATGCTACTCAGGTTCAAGGTCATACCAACCTGGGCTACATGATCATAGAGCTCTTCTATATCTCTTTTCATGTAGTCCAGGGAGGTATGTCTCAGGTCATTCACATCAACATGGACAATGACAGAGTTGTATTTGTAAGACAAAAATCCAACGATAAAAACTGAAAACCAGGCACTGAAACCCCAGCGAACAGACAGAGAATTCACACGTAATCCACGCAGTCCACAGATAATCCACTGAATTTATTGTACTGAATTTATTGTATTTTTCCACTACCAAGTTAAAATATATAAAACCTGACCATATAAACTTGAATTAACATATAAAACTAGAACAAAATACGTAAAGGGATTTTCGTCCGGATCTTATCCGGACTTCTTCAGACAAACAGTTCCGTACCCAGCATTAGAATTCAAATAGTTACAAAATCAAAAAATTTGACCAATCAAACCCAGCTCCATGTTTAAGTAGCTCTTAAAGGAATACCTTAGTATACAAGCAAGTATCAAACCTACATTGTCAATTGCTATATAGGTTACACATTAGGTTATTTAAACTTTTCTGCCTAATTTATTACAAAACAACAGAAATAGCGTCAGTCGTACTTCACAGTAATTCATAATAGTGAATTTAATCTTTAAAGCAAGGAAACAATTGTTGAACCTAACATACTAAAAAATAATCACTGCTAGAGTCCCGTAACTCTTTATGTTAGCCTTGATGGTTAACTTTGTTGGTGTTGTAATAAATTACAATAGTAACAGGACCTAGTGTATCTATTTACTAATCTGCACGATGGTATCAAACCCACTTATAAAATACTTTATTTCGAAGTTAACCATGAAGACTATTCTAGTGAAATACGTTCTCCGTACTGTGGTGTTAATTACGCTCATGTATTTCTGACAAGATAACCCACATGCTTATTCCTAAGTTAGTTTCCCTAACACTAATTTAAGTTGACGTACTTAGCCTCTTACTGTTAGTTTATATTATCATTGTTAGTAGCTAAAACAATGTTATATACAGGCTATCAAAATCAATAAATTAATGTGCATGTTAAAGTTATATCCTATTGCTTAAAACTTAAAAACCCAATCACTCATATGTTCAAAATAGGGTTGGTTTGAAAAGTACCCATCCTGCAAGGTTAACTATTGGCCTTACTTCAAGCAAATCTTTTTTATTATTTATTTTTGTGACTTCTATGACTCACCAGTTATCTCCCTCTTAAGTTAGTCACAGAATTCACAGCAGACTAAATAATTATAGGATTATGAAAGTCACTAGTATTTGTTTTATAAGCAGTACTAAACATATGGGGACTGTCAGCCATATCTTAAATTGCTACTAACACTAAATATTTAGCAACAGTATTACAGATGGTCTATCTCCAAAGGCTCCTTAATTTTAAAATACATGTTATAGAACATGTTTCATTAAGGCCTGGGTCCGTAAACGCTCGCAGGTGCAACTGCCAGCTTAGTTCTCTTTTCTCAAGTAGGAGTTTAAGATGACTGTCGTTGAGGGATCTAAATCCTGTGTTGTTATTATTTATTTGACAAACCACCGTGAATTTAAATTTATGTCCACTGTTCTGTGCATAATGTTTAGCTAGAGCATTTTCACATTTCTTCCTGCTGATTGCGTACAAGTGCTCATAAATTCTGTCCCTCAAGCGACGGTCAGTTTTCCCTATATAGAATGATGTACAATGTTGACATTGAGCTAAGTACACTATTGACCTTGTGTTACAATTAAAAACGTCCCAGATAGCAAAAGTTTATTTTCTTATTGTAAAAGTAGTTGAAGTGTCTATAAGGGGGCAATATTTACATGCCCCACATTTGTGTGTACCCAAATTGTTTTTCCTCACTTTACATTTAGTTTCCAATAGGTTTTTCATGTTTAGTCCCCTCCTAAACGTAATGATTGGAAATTGTTCTATTTTACTGGAAATATCCTTGTCTAATGATAAGCAAAACCAGTATTTTCTTACTATTTTCTGGATGTCAATAGCTTCCGGGCAGTAAGTAAATGTAAAAGCCAATGAAAAGTTTTTAGTTTCCATCAAAGTATTAGTAGTACTCGTTTCATCCCTAATACTAGGTTCATTTTGTTCATGGCCACTATTAGTTGCAAAATCCACTGTGTTTATTAAATCCATTGTTAGGGTTCCATTTAGTATAGGTCTGTATGTCCCATTACTCCTCTTTGTTTTAACCTCTTGGAAGATATCCCTTAAAAATTTATTAGGGTACCCCCTATGTGAGAACATCCTATACAATAAGTTACATTCCTGTTCAAAATCCTCATTTGTAGTTATCATCTTAGCCGCTCGTACGAGCTGGCCTTTCACCACCGATTTCTTTTGGTGGTGTGGGTGCATGCTTGTAAAATGTAAGAATGTATTCGAGTAGGTATTGTTTCTATAAATTTTTGCTGTATATCTACCTTCTCGTACATTTTTACTCAATTCTATATCTAAAAATCTTATCTTTGACTCCTGGAAGTTTTTTGTAAATTTTAGAAAGCTACTTGTAGAATTAAGGAACATGACAAGTTCCTCAGCCGTATTACCATCTCCGTCAACAAGGATAAAAATATCATCTAAAAATCTCTTGTACAGATGAATTTTATCTTTCCACTCACTGTTCAGAAAGAAATTGTTTTCCCAGTAAGCCATGACTAGATTTGCAAAGCTTGCACCCACTGGGGAACCCATTGCTATCCCGATCTTCTGTAGGAATAACTTATTGTTGAATGTCACATAATTATTTTTCAAAATTATGTCTAAAAGTTGTTCTATTAATAGACTTTCGTTTACTGTTGCTCCTTTTTCTCTGATGTAATCTACTACCCATTGTGTACCTAAATTTTGTGGTATGCATGAATAAAGGTCACATACATCCACTGTTAGGAAGTTTAGTCCACTATTGAATGTTAATGACGCTATTTCCTCTAAAAAGGACCAAGAGTCCTTCAAAATCTGGGCTTCCTTCACTACAATTTTTTTCAAGATCGAATCTGCTAGTTTGGCACAAGGGTATGTGATGGATTGTCTTGCATCCACCAATGGTCTAAACGGTGGATTGCACAAGTTTTTATGAATTTTCGGTACACCAAACAATTTTGGGATTTTAGGGGACAATATTGTTAAATAATGATTGAGATTGATGTCAATTAAACCATCCATGTATAAGTCACTAATAAACATTTTTATTCTGTTATATGCTTGATTTAGTTGGTGCTGGTTCACCTCCTCATATGTTTCCTTTTCCAGAACTGATGTTATTAACTTGTTATAATCTTCATTATACATTACAACTAGGCCCCCACCTTTGTCAGGTTTCATGAATCTAACTGAGAGTGACCTGAACATTGTTAATAGTTGTTTTTCCTCATTTGTAATATTTTCATTAAAACTGTCCTTTTTAAAGTTCTTCACCACTTGTCTAAATTTTTGTTCACATAACAATTCAAACAACCCTAAAACTGCATTACAAAGAGGGTTAAAAGTGCTAGTTACCCTTAATTCATTGTGGCTATATGATGAATTACCTAGTAGTACATTAAGGTTCAACTTTCGAATAAACAGTTTAAAATCAATCAATAGGTCTGCGATGTTACACCTATTTGATGGAATAAAAGTTAGACCCTTAGCAAAAAGTTCAATTAAAGCCTCGTCAATGAAGCATTCAGTGTAGTTAAAAATTTTAAAGTCGCCTTCTTTGTTAGTTAAAACATTGAATAAATTGAGTCCTAATACTTGTTGCTGCGAGTGTTGTATCTCTTCGTAGGTCCTTGTTGTAAGTTCGGTCTCCAGTTGTTCCCCCTCCCCTTTTGCTTAGGTTGTTGTTGCCATTGACTATTGTCCTGGGGGTACGGGTATACACCGGTCTTGTTTTGGTAATCTATACCTCCTTCATCATTAAAAGTGTCGTCCACAGTGTCGTTGATGAAGCCAACACTAGTGGATCCGTCGTCATTTCTCACAGTACTGTTGCTCCTATTTTGCACTGCCCTTCGGTCCTGCACACCCTCAGGGTAAGCAGCAGTTCTATTTCTGTTCACATAGTTCTGTGAACTCGGTGGTTTTGGATATACATACCCTTCTTTATATGCTCTCAAGTCCCTCTCCAGTTTCTTTATTTTAGTTAACTTAAATTTCTGCATTTGTTGTGCAATACTAGTGAATGTTCTGTTAAACTCATAGTGATATCTGTTAAAATCTAAGTCCCCCTTGATTTCTTTTTCTAATTTTGTAATATCAATCATAAGTTCTTTCACTGTTATCTGATAATGTTTTGTCATACAGTGTAACAATTCCAGACCCTGGTTGTTAAATAAAACCAAGAGTTCTTTGTGGAACTCAGAGCCTTCGAGTAGTCCAGTTGGATAGGAACAGTATCTTAGTCCCTTTGGGACTATTTTTTCTTTAATACATTTGTTAAAATAGTTCATTTCTAATTGTAATTTCTTAATTTTTAGTAATTTACTGTCAAATAATTTTAATTTTTCCACAATGGAACAAGTAATATCATTGTCAAACTGTTGGTTAGTACTTGCCTGCAGACTGTCTAATGTTAACTCGTTGTTCAGCCAAGATCCAATATCATGTTGGTAGGTGGTTCCTGCTGTACCAGCCCTTTCATGAGCATTGTTTCCAATGTTGTCAGGGCCAACATGTATTTCCTCAGCATTTTGGATCTCTTCTCTAGAGTTCCGATGTCTTTGTGAGCTAGTGTTATGCTGGGTTTGTTGCATCATTGATTCTGCCTGGTCAATGTTCATGTTTAGTCCGTTATTGTTTGTAACTAAATCCACCTTTGCCATTAAGCGGTCCAATCGCTCATTCATTAGTTCTAGTAACTGTGTAAGGTTACCCTTCTCGAGTCCTTCTCCTTCTGTGGAATTGTCCATCCTCGCCGTTGGTCTTCGGTGCCGTGCCAAAACAACAAAACACCAGTAAGACAAAAATCCAACGATAAAAACTGAAAACCAGGCACTGAAACCCCAGCGAACAGACAGAGAATTCACACGTAATCCACGTAGTCCACAGATAATCCACTGAATTTATTGTACTGAATTTATTGTATTTTTCCACGACCAAGTTAAAATATACAAAACCAGACCATATAAACTTGAATTAACATATAAAACTAGAACAACATACGTAAAGCGCTTTTCGTCCGGATCTTATCCGGACTTCTTCAGACAAACAGTTCCGTACCCAGCAGTAGAATTCAAATAGTTACAAAATCGAAAAATTTGACCAATCAAACCCAGCTCCGTGTTAAGTAGCTCTTAAAGGAATACCTTAGTATACAAGCAAGTATCAAACCTACATTGTCAATTGCTATATAGGTTACACATTAGGTTATTTAAACTTTTCTGCCTAATTTATTACAAAACAACAGAAGTAGCATCAGTCGTACTTCACAGTAATTCATAATAGTGAATTTAATCTTTAAAGCAAGGAAACAATTGTTGAACCTAACATACTAATAAATAATCACTACTAGAGTCCCGTAACTCTTTATGTTAGCCTTGATGGTTAACTTTGTTGGTGTTGTAATAAATTACAATAGTAACAGGACCTAGCGTACCTATTTACTAATCTGCACGATGGTATCAAACCCACTTATAAAATACTTTATTTCGAAGTTAACTATGAAGACTATTCTAGTGAAATACGCTCTCCGTACTGTGGTGTTAATTACGCTCATGTATTTCTGACAAGATAACCCACATGCTTATTCCTAAGTTAGTTTCCCTAACACTAATTTAAGTTGACGTACTTAGCCTCTTACTGTTAGTTTATATTATCATTGTTAGTAGCTAAAACAACGTTATATACAGGCTATCAAAATCAATAAATTAATGTGCATGTTAAAGTTATATCCTATTGCTTAAAACTTAATAACCCAATCACTCATAGGTTCAAAATAGGGTTGGTTTGAAAAGTACCCATCCTGCAAGGTTAACTATTGGCCTTACTTCAAGCAAATATTTTTTATTATTTATTATTGTGACTTCTATGACTCACCAGTTATCTCCCTCCTAAGTTAGTCACAGAATTCACAGCAGACTAAATAATTATAGGATTATGAAAGTCACTAGTATTTGTTTTATAAGCAGTACTAAACATATGGGGACTGTCAGCCATATCTTAAATTGCTACTAACACTAAATATTTAGCAACAATATTACAGATGGTCTATCTCCAAAGGCTCCTTAATTTTAAAATACATGTTATAGAACATGTTTCATTAAGGCCTGGGTCCGTAAACGCTCACAGGCGCAACTGCCAGCTTAGTTCTCTTTTCTCAAGTAGGTTTGATACCATCGTGCAGATTAGTAAATAGATACGCTAGGTCCTGTTACTATTGTAATTTATTACAACACCAACAAAGTTAACTATCAAGGCTAACATAAAGAGTTACGGGACTCTAGCAGTGATTATTTTTTAGTATGTTAGGTTCAACAATTGTTTCCTTGCTTTAAAGATTAAATTCACTATTATGAATTACTGTGAAGTACAACTGATGTTATTTCTGTTGTTTTGTAATAAATTAGGCAGAAAAGTTTAAATAACCTAATGTGTAACCTATATAGCAATTGACAATGTAGGTTTGATACTTGCTTGTATACTAAGGTATTCCTTTAAGAGCTACTTAAACACGGAGCTGGGTTTGATTGGTCAAATTTTTCGATTTTGTAACTATTTGAATTCTACTGCTGGGTACGGAACTGTTTGTCTGAAGAAGTCCGGATAAGATCCGGACGAAAAGCGCTTTACGTATGTTGTTCTAGTTTTATATGTTAATTCAAGTTTATATGGTCTGGTTTTATATATTTTAACTTGGTCGTGGAAAAATACAATAAATTCAGTACAATAAATTCAGTGGATTATCTGTGGACTACAATTACGTGTGAATTCTCTGTCTGTTCGCTGGGGTTTCAGTGCCTGGTTTTCAGTTTTTAGAGTTGTATTTGTACTTGTTCTGGAGTGACCTGAGTGCTTGTGTTATGTAGAGGATCCTGACACCTGACAGGCAGCTAACTGTAACCTTCTCCTTGTCCAGCCTAGTTAGCGGGACATCAGTGTGCCTGACTATAGAGTCGCCTATTACTAGTGTGTTGGGTATGTTATTTTGCGTTAAGGGCTGTGATTGCGTGGTACACTGATTATGTGAAGTATGTGTTTCATGGTTGGTGATGGTTTGTGGAGGTTGCTTGGATGTCTGTTTAGGAGGTCTCTGTTGCTTTTGCAGATTTTTATTTAGAGCCTCCGAGTATGTTTTTGTGTATTATGTGTGCTATTTACCGGTGTTGGTTTATTAGGTCTATGTGAGACTGGTGGTGTGTTGCAAGTATTACCCTTCTCCTCTTGACTGTCATTTCCAGTCTTGGGTTGAGGGAGCTTTGCCTCCATTTTGGCTTTATATTTGCATCTCTCACATATATTAGTGTTTGGTGGTAGGAGGAGAGGGTTGTCTGTGTATCACAATTGTTTTATTTCTTTTGTTAGCTTAGTTAGTCAGGGAGACCAGGCAAGCACATCAGAAGAGGAGTATGGCAAGCTGACAAGGATCCAGTTGGCTGAGATGTGCCAGGCTAAAGGACTGGTGCATGAAAACCTGACTAAGGCAGACATAATCACAGCTTCAGTCACAGCTGCATCAGAGAATAGCAACCAGGAGGATGATCAGACTGGCTGTGGAGATGTACAACTCTCAGAGAATGGACAGCTCAACTTTTCCACAGAGGACTTAAAAATCCATCTGGAGTTAAAGAGACTTGAGCTCGAGGCCAAGCATTTGGAAACGGAAGCAGCAGAGAGACTGAGGCATCTAGAGACTGAAGAAAATGAGAAACTGCTACACCTGGAAGCTAAGGAGAAGGAGAGGCAGAGGCAACATGAAAAGGAGATGCTGACTCTTCACCAGAGTCATGGAGGTAATGGGTAAGGGAGTAACCAAACCCCAGAAGCAACAAAGGTTAGTAAATTTCTTCCACAATTCACAGAGGGAATAATTTTGATAGTTTCATTCATATGCTTGAGATGGCATGTAAACAGTATGATGCTGACCAAGGGCTCTGGGTATGGTTCCTGACCCCCTTACGCCATGGTAAAGCTGTAACTGTTCTTCCCAAACTGTCTGATAATGACTGCTTAAATTTTAATGTTGTAAAAAACTGTTTGCTAGAATGTTTTAAGTTAACACATGATGCTTATAGAAAAAAGTTTTGTGAGCATAGCTGCAAGGCAGATGAAAGTGTGTGTGAATATGTTTCTGAACTAAGCACTTATTTTCATAGGTGGGTGAGTGGATGCCAGGTCACCACTTTTAAAGGGCTGGCAGACCTTTTGGTGAGGGAACAAGCCCTTAGCACTTTGCCTGAGGACATGAGGATTTGGTTAGCTGATAGACAATGTCTTACTGTAGATGAGTTGGGGAAAAAGGGAGACCTATACCTAGCAAGCAGGGCATCCCTGCACAGGAAAGGAACACACAGTGCTGCTCATGGGTCTAAGGGAACACATAGTGAGCAGCCCAGACTGCCTCAACAGAATCTGCCAGTAGCAGGGGAAGCCACTAGTCCAGTTACATGTCCAGGACCTAGGGTTAAATGTTTTAAATGCAACCAGTGGGGCCATGTAGCATATAGATGTCCACGGAGGCAAGGTGGGGAACAAAAGGTGGGAGAGCCAGTAAGTGGGAATGGCAAAATGCCAGCAGTAAGTTGACTTGAGACAACAAGGGTACCAAACTACCACCAGAGGTTATGTCTTATCTTAGTGAATGGCAAAGAGACCATTGCTAAGAGAGACACAACCTCTGACATAACCATTGTGAAGCCTGCAATGGTTACAAAGGAGCACTACTTGCCTGGGCAGTCTATTGCAGTCAGAGCTTTAGGAGGGACCCCATTCCAAATATCTTTGACTAGGGTTCACCTTGACTGGGAGGGAGGAAAAGGAAGCCAGCAAGTAGTGTTTTCAAGGATATCCCTGTAGATGTTCTGATAGAGACTGATTTTAATAACACAGTACCATGTATTCATGCAGTTACATACAGTCAGGCTTGGAGACAAGCATGTGGGTCTGGTAGGCTGGGGAGACCCAGACAGACTTCACACTTGCAGCCAAGACTGGTGAGGTGGTTACGTCAGGGAGGGACCTACCCTGTAACAGTGAGACTGAAGGTGAGCCACAGCTGCTTGTGGGTACTGATGTTCCCTTGGACAGAGTGGCTGCAAGGGCAGAGGTGAGTAGTAGTACCCAGGCTGACAGTGAGGCACCACTGTCAGAGGATACCAGACTTCCTGTGGAAGGGACCTGGGAAGGGTTACAAAGAGACAGTTGAGACAGGCTCAGCTCTCAGACCCTACATAACAAGAACCGAGAGAGGTAGCTAGGGAGGCATCTGATTCTCAAAGGAAAGGAAAATCTGTAGACTGGGACAAAGGATTACTGTACAGAGAGTGAACCCCTGAGGGTTCTAGCCATAGCCCATGATAGTCCCTTTGCAGGTCATATGGGCATAAAACATACAAAGAAACATATTATGCAGAATTTCTATTGGCCTGGGATTTCCAGAGATGTAACAGGATACTGCAGGACCTGTGAGTAGTGCCAAAAGGTAGGCAAGACAGGAGACAAGGTCAAAGCTACTTTGATGCCTTTGCCTGTGATTGAGGAGCCATTTCATAGGTTCATAGGTAGGTACTAGGCTATTGGCCCTAGTGCCTATTTAAGCCTATTCAAATGGTACCCTGGCTTTTGCCACCCAAGAAAATTATTTTCCTGTACCCCTGTCAAGCAGAGCCACATAAGTGATCCCTGGGGTGAATTTGCTATCTCCCATCCAGTCATCAAGATTTTTCTTGAAGAGTGCTAATGAGGAGCTTTGTTTGATATAGATAGATAGTTTGTTCCAGAGTATGGGAAGTCTCTGGGACAGAAATCTATCCCTCCAGCATGTTCTGTTTATTGTGGTGAAAAGGTTTAGGTCCCTAGAGTGTGTAGCTCAGAGGGATTGGGATTTCTTTAAGTGGAGCATGCCCAACAGCTCTGAGTTTGACATAGCTTTGTATGTTAAACAGAGATCACCTCTGAGTAGGCGATATGCGACAGAGTAAAGCAGGAGTTTTTTGAGATGGTCTGCGTAGGGCATCTGTTTGAGGCCAGTAATCCTCTTTGTGAGGTATTTATGTGGCCTTTCCAGTTGTTGTAGATGTCTTGTGAGGTAAATACCAAAAGGGGCATTATACTCTATAATGGGTCTAATGAGTGATGAGTAGAGGGGAACAATGACCTCTTTTTTCCTAGATGAGAAACCTTTTGTGATGAGGTATGCCGTGTAGAAGGATTTCCTGACTACTGTGGCAATGTGATTATCAAAGGAGAGACTACTGTCCACCTGTATCCCAAGGTCTCTTATCACATTTTTGGTGTTAAGTAGACTACCGCCTATGTGATAGTTCATGGGTACAGAGTTTTTACCAAAAGGGATGATAATGTACTTTTTTGCATTGAGCTTGAGGCCATGGCTTTGACACCAGGCATCTGTCTCAGTGAGGCCCTTTTGTAGGATATCCACATCATTAAGAGTTTTGATTATGGTTCCTAGTTTGCAGTCATCTGTGAACTTTGTTAGCCAAAGACCTTCTGTGTTAGCCTGTGTTTCAGAGAAGTAGATACCAAACAGGAGAGGACTTAGGACTGAACCCTGTGGTACTCCACTTGTCACTGGTCTTTAGTTGGATTTATAGTCTGCTACTTTCAGTGTGGGATCTGTCAGTGAGCCAGTTGGCAACCCATCTTGTGACATAGGGATTTATACCTAGTTTAGTGAGTTTATCTATAATTCCAGAGTGGGGGATGGTGTTGAAAGCCTTGGCGAGATCTTGATAGGCTGTGTGAACAACCTTACCCTCATCTACGGCTATGTTGACCACTTCAAAGAAGTCTATCAGGTTTAGAAGACATGAGCTGCCTTTTATAAACCCGAATTGGGTAGGGTTCAGAGTTTGGAGATTACCAGTGTCATTGTTTATAAGTTCCATGATGATACATTCCATAGCCTTGCACACCAGGCTCATCAGGCTAATGGGGTGGTAGTTCCCGGGGTCTGTGGTGGCTCCCCCTTTGTGGAGTGGGATAACCATTGCTGTGTGCCATTCAGTTGGCCCAAAGCCAGAGGTGAGGCTATGACTGAACATGGTACTTAGGTGGGGTGCCAGTTTGTTCTGTAGTTCATGTAGAACGCAGCCTGAGATGTTGGTAGGTCCCATGGATGTTGTGTTCTTGGCTTTGGAGAGTGTGTTTTTTACCTGTGCAGCCATGATTACAGGAACTTTGCATTCTACCGGTATAGAAATGGGCCCTTTAGGGTATGAGAGAGGGGTAAAGTTAGCACTGAATGTATCTGCCAGGATGTTGGCAATATCAGTTAGTTCTGTATATTTAGTGCCATTGTGCTGTAACTCAGAGCAGATCTGAGTGTTGCCATTGAAATTCTTGACATAGCTATAGAATGCTTTTTGGTTGTCTTTAGAATCAGTGGCAATTTTGTTTTTGTAACAAGCTTTGGATGATTTTATGAGGGATCTCAGCTTCTTACTGAGACTGACCATGGAGTTCCTCCAATCATAGGATTTTACTCTTTTTTGCAAGAGTTTCTTTCTTCTGTTGTAGAGTTTGTTTATGGCAGGGGACCACCAGATTGGCTTCCTTTTTAGGAGGATAGCATCTTGGTTCTGTTAGGGATTGCATGCACTTGGGTAAGTCCTTATAAAGTGCAATTGTATAGGATTCAGCAGTCGCACCTCTACTGTCCATCAGCATGGGTGTCGTGAAGTTTGCCACTTCTGTCTTAAGAAGTGTGAAGTTGGCCTTGGATAATTTTTTTACGGTGGTTTCCCTAATGGGGGTGGGGTGGGATGTGGATGTCTAGGGTGATTTGCTTGTGGTCAGATCTGACCAATGAGGAATTGACCTCTGGTGTGGAACACCGGCTGCCCATGTCGGTAATGACCAGGTCTAGGATACTGCTGCCCCTGGTGGGGGTGTGGATAAGTTGATCCAAGGCATTGGAATTTATAAATTCCAGAAAATGTTGAGCACAAGAGTTGGTACATGAGTAGTTTTCCCAATTAATGATGGGTTAGTTGAAATCACCCATTATTAGGGTGTTTGGTTGTACCTTAATATTTTCCAGTATATCAAGAAATGAAGAGTGAGAATCCTGGGGCATGGTGGGGGATCTATAGCAAGCTACAGTTTGGATTGCGGTCTTGCCCAGAGTTAGTTACACTTGGATAATCTCGGATGCATTATGTTAAGCAACTAGCCTGGAGGTGTGGATATCCTTAATGAATATGGACACACCTCCACCTTTAGTGCTTCGGTCCAGGTTAGGTGGCCGAAAAGTGTGGTATGAATTATAGCCAGGTAAAGCAGGGGTGCTCTTTGGAGCCTTGAACCAGGTCTCTGTCACTGCACAGATGTCGATGTTCTCCATTTTAAGGGGTGCCTTGAGTGAGTGCATTTTGAGGTTTAGACTTCTAGCATTAAGTAGCATTACCCTCAGAATTTGCTTGCTTGTACCTGTTATGGTGGTGAATTTGTCATTTGAATCTTGCCTAAAAAAGACACTATAGTGTTGGCAAGAGCCTTAGCCAGTATCCAGAATTCCAAGGTTGACAGGTGCAGGCGATCTCTGGCAAAGCATCATGGTTTGTCGATCATGTCATCCCAGGCAGACAGATACTGGATCCCCTTAGAATGACACCAGAAGCTTGGCCAATTGTTGAAGTCAATCATTTTGTCCTTGTATTGTGGTATCATTCTGGGTGATGGCAGAGGGTAGCTATGGATATTGTGGGGCCTCTGAGTACCTCAACTTCCACAGGGAAAAAGTATATCCTAGTAGTAGTAGATTATGCTACAAGATTCCCTGAGGCAGTGCCTCTGTCCTCGTTTGAGGCAGAAAACATGGCAAATGCTTTGCTAGAAATTTTCAGCTGGGTAGGTTTTCCAAAAGAAATACTGACTGACAGAGGTGCCAAGTTCCTGTCAGACCTGCTGACTTGTCTGTGGGGTGAAGCACCTAAAGACCACCCCTACCATCCCCAGACTAATGGTCTTGTTGAGAGGTTAAACTCTACACTCAAGACAAAGCTATTGGCATTTGCAGACCAGTTTAAGAGGGAGTGGGGCAAATATTTGGTCCAGAGGTTCCCCAGGAATCCACTGTTTTTTCACCCTTTGAGTTGCTGTATGGTCATAGGGTAAGGGAACCTCTAGATGTAATTCAAGATGAGTGGGAGGGTGCATGAATTCCACAAGGAGTCTGTTAAGGCATGTGTCCTAAACCTCAGGACAAGGCTCAGGGAATAGAAAAAGGTCTGGTATGACAGGAATGCTTGAGCTAGAGAGTATTCTGTAGGGCAGCAGGTAATGGTTTTCATTCCTGTCAGACACAACAAGCTGCAGGCAGCTTGGGAGGGACCCTACAAGGTGGTAAGGAAGGTCAGTGATGTTAACTGCATGGTAGAACTGCGAGGCAGGATGCAGGGGCACAGATTGTACCATGTAAATATGATGAAACCTTACCATGACAGGGAGGCCCATGTGCTGAGTATTTGCAGAGGATTGCAAGAGGAGTCTGAGGGAGATCTGGTGACTGATCTCCTCAGTGAGGCTTGGACTGACACCTCAGTGGAAGGTGTAGCAATGTCCCAGCAGCTATACTCTACCCAGGTTCGAGAAATTTGAGCAGTGTTACAGGAGTTTGGGGACATGTTCACTGGGAAACCAGGGTGCACCCACCTGGTGCAGCACCATTTGGATACTGGACCCAAAGGCCTATTAGGCATGCCCCTTATAGGGTGCCTGAGAGAGTCAAACAAGCTCTGAAGGAGAAGATACAGGAAATGTTGGAACTAGGGGTAATTCAGGAGTCCAGCAGTCCCTGGGCTTCCCCAGTGGTGCTGGTACTAAAAATGGATGGCAGCACCAGGATCTATGTGGACTACAGGAAATTAAATGGTCACACAGAGTCAGATGCTTACCCCATGCCTAGGACAGATGAAGCCCTAGAGCAGCTGGGTGGGGCTAAGTATCTTACCACCATTGATGTTACTAAGGGTTACTGGCAGGTGCCCTTGACTCTCAGTGCTAGAGAGAGGTCAGCCTTTGTGACTCCTTTTGGCTTGTATGAGTTCACAAAGATGCCCTTTGGGGTGGAAAATACCCCTGTGACTGTCCAGAGGATGATAGATCATATCCTAGCAGGAGCAGGAGATTTTGCCCTTGCTTACCTAGATGATATTGCCATCTACAGCCATTCCTGGCAAGAGCACCTTCAGCATGTCAGGGAGGTGCTGGGCAGACTACAGAGGGTAGGGCTGAACATTAAGTCCAGCAAATGTCAGGTGGGTAAGGCAGAGGTCTCCTACCTGGGACATAGAGTGAGGAGTGATACGATCAGGCCAGAACTGGCCAGAGTGGAAGACATTCAGGCATGGCCTGCACCTGCTACCAAATAGCAGGTAAGGGCATTTTTAGGGACAGCAGGGTATTACAGAATGTTTGTCCCCAGTTATAGTACCATAACTGCTCCCCTCAGAGACCTGACAAGAAAAAAACAGGCCAGATAAAGTAGTGTGGACCCCAGCATGTGAGCAGACATTCCAGAAGCTTAAAGGAGTTTTGAGAGGAGCCCCTGTGTTAGCCAATCCAGATTACAGCAAATAATTTGCTGTACAGGTGGATGCTTTGAACTATGGGGTGGGGGCTGTACTTAGCCAGATTTCTTCAGAGGGAGAAGAACACGCAGTGGTTTATCTCAGTCATAGGCTCCAACCCAGGAAGGAATGCTATGCAGCTGTAGAAAAGGAATGTCTAGCCATAGAGTGGGCACTGCAGTAACTTCAGCCTTATCTGTATGGAAGAAAAGTCACTGTAGTTAAAGATCACAATCCCCCAACATGGTTACATCAAGCCAGCCAGCAAAATGTCAAGTTGCTTAGGTGGATCCTAGGGTTGCAAGCATATGATATGACAGTGCAGCACCGCAGTGGGATCAGCAATGCCAATTCAGGTGAGCTGTCAATACAGGGAATGGGGTAAGGTGTTTCCAAATAGGGTAAACTCTCTGAATCAACGTTTCTCAAAAGTCACTTGAAAAACTAGATTGAGTTTTCAAGGATGGAGAATTGTGAAGGCTGCCAGCCCAGCCAGCTTGAATTGTGTAAATAATTCTGTGTCATTTCTGAATATTAATATGATTTGTATGCTTGCCTTACAAATGTAAAAAAAAAACTATATGTTCTGTACTGAGCTTCAAGAAGGTAACCACAGTGCAGCCTGCTTTAAAAGAGTAGAAATGTGTATTAACTACATGTCTATGCAAATGTATATGTTGATGGTAAAGGCTGGAATATATAGAGTTAACTTGCAAACTCTAAGAAAATAAGTAGTTTTACGATGTGATATCAAGTTAGTTTATCTCAGCTAAGAGACAGAATGTCTAGTACTAGGGATTTCTTTTTATTGTCTTGAGACATAGATAATTATTAGGTTCACATGTAAAGTGTTTTTGTATTGCTCTGTGGCTTTCTAGCAGCTGTACATCTGAGAGATAAGTATTTTTCACAGACACATGTTAAATTTTAAGTTCCTGTTAGCCTGGAAACTAAGGGCCGAGGTGACAAGAATGATGTAATCTGAGATGACCCAACAGAAATGTTTGATAGTAATTTAAGAACCATCTCAGAGAGAAAGTCAGTGCATTTTGTTTTTGTGTCTGGACCTAGAAACATCCATTCAGCACTTGTATTTGCCTCGCTAATAGTAAGTACTAGATTGCAGTGATTTCTATTAGAGATAGGAATATAATAAGATTAGGCTAGATGTTTTCTGTATTTATGTGAGACTATCCTGCAATGTTGTTTTAAAATATTTCCTGTAATTCTGAACTCTGTTGTCACTGTACTGAGTTATTGAGTATTGTCTTGTTCTTTTATTTATTATTAAATATATTTAAACCTTTTAATTGTGGTTGGTTTATTAGTGAGATTTAAGCTCTTAGAGCACTTGCATATGTATTTGGTGACACTGTATAGGCTACTCCTAAATAGCCTTAGCCTTGGACACACTTACCATTTGGATAATAGTACATTAAACAGTAGAATTGGTCACCCTTTGGTAAAGGCCTTATAGTAGCTGATAAGTAAGGGTGGTTGGCGGCAGCTGGTACTACAGTATAGTCTGGGCAGAAGGGGGTATAGCTAGTGAACTTGTGCCAGCCTTCCCCAGGAGTGTCTGTGTGTTTGTATATAAATCAAATCTCAAAGTGTGTGTGTGTCAGCTATTTGGGCAGGGACACAGAGCAATGGTTGGACAGAGAGGGTGCTGGAGGTTTTGTCTTGACTACTCAGCTGAAATCTTAACTCTATAGCTGTGCCAGTGGGGAGACTTATTGGGGATCTGGATAAAGAGAGAGAAACCAGCCCCAGACTGACTGTGATCTCTGTGTGGTCTTAAGGGAAACTGTACTTTACTGTGTGTGTACTTGTCATCCTCCCAATGTGCATGTCCCTCACTGGTGTTATTGGTACGGATTGAGGCTCCTTGATTACTGGGCTAGTGCAGGGGCATCACACTCACATTTTATACATATTCCACTTCATTTATACTTGTAATTCCACAGTTTCAAGGGACACTGTTGCAGTCCTAATACCTTCAATAAACATCCAGTAAAAACAACTGTCTTCTTCCACACACTTTCTGAGTTGAGTGCTTGCACAGTGCTGATGCCTAACTACATGCTACTTGGTATATGCACAGTGATGTATATGTCATCTGCCAGTGTCCAGTCCTTTAACTAAAGTGAGTGGCCTAGCCAAGAGAATGCACATTAAACACAAAAGTAATGGTGAGTCAATGAAGGCTGACATTGAGAAGTAATTGTGGACAATATGTTATGTTTTGATCACTGCATTGCAGCTAACATCAACAAAGTCTTCTCTGTAGCACATCTGCTACAGAAGGACAAATACTTATGAAAGCCACATATTTTCAGCCAGTAACCCATTCTAATTCAGCCTTCTGTAGTCTAAATGTAAACCAAAAAAAATGAATAGAAAACGTACAGAAGCTAATTATTAAGAGAACAGATAGTCTGAAAAAAACTACTCAGACAAACTCTGAACTGTCCTTGTTGTCTACTTTCTGTAGTTTTCTGAGAGGAGAAATTCATCTACTCTTTGGTGTCATATCAAACCCAATTTTATTTTAAAATCTCTACTTCCAGCATACGATGGATGAAGCAAATACACCATCTTGTAATCTTCTGCTAAAAATACTCATAACATGTGAAGCTGGCCAGATATATTTATTATGCAACAATTTCTGAAAGTGTGGAGTAAATTACCCTCTCAGTAAGGCTTAGATTACCTCACTAACAGTCTTCTTACACAATCTTAACAACTCTGTGGGTAAAAAAGTATTAACATCAGATAACAGCAATCAGGCTTCTCAAAGACCAATAGATCATAACCTCCTCACATAAACCTATGAGCCTATAAGCCCATAGCCTAATATTAACTTGGTGAATGTTTCCACATAATTTTACATGTTTATCCATCTTGGCCCTATATTTTCAGCATACCTCTATGAAGGTCCACAGCTAGAAACACATCATTGTCACAGTGAAAACATGATTTAACCCACTGACCAGAAAATAACTCACCACCAAGGACATAATTCTGCAATTACACTGGCTCAACCAAGTGGTGTGAGCCTTGGATGAGAACTGTGATAGTCTGCCACCAAACTGTCTACAGTTTCCAGAGCTGTGGTATTTCATTTAATTTGTGGAACTTTTTTTGCCACTCTTCCAGATTCCAGCCTATTTTTTTTTCTGAAAGCGGTCTATGGAAACATAAGTCACATCACTGTAATTATTCACTTCCATCCCAAACCAGGATTTTCCACAACAAATACACATTTATCCTCTGATACTTTTGTAGTGGCTCATAATTAAACAGGTAGGAACCAAAGGTGAGCATTCTGGTAAACTACTCTAGGTTTAACATTTGTCAACATGCATTTCATTTGGTAAATAGTTACTTCTACAATTTCCAGTTTTCAGCACTTCATTCCTTTAATTCCAATGTATCATAAATTGGAACCCAGCTAAATAAAACAGGTGTCATACAATGCAGCCCAGCTCCAGGATGCAGAGAAGTTATGCCCTGGCTATGCACCAGATAACCTGGCACTGATCAGTGTCTCAGGTGCTGGAGGAAATGGATGAGAAGGAGTGTGAGTGAGTGGCTGAAACTGTCCCTTCCCTGCTGTAATGTTTGCATGTGTGCATGCTCACAGATAGCAGCACCACAAGTGGTCTACTACAAGTATCTGTGTGCTATTTGCTCTTGACAAACATTGTGAGTGTCACTTTCTCTAAACGGCAAGTGCCTTATCTCCCATTAACCCAATACTTGTAAACTACATAGCCCTGCAAGAATACTAACCGTAACCCAAAAAATACCACCCAATAGCTAACCTTAAACTGAATTCTTACTTCCTAACTCTATGACTCTGTCTCACTCCTTAAACTTAAATTTACCTGATTGCTTCCTAATTCTAAACATTCATTCTGCTCCCTAAACCTAAATTCTCCTCATGGTCCCTAAATCTAAATTCCCTGTTTGCTTCCTGAATCTAAATTCCCTAATTAGTCCCTAAACCCAAACTTTCTCCTGCTCTCTCATCCTATACTCCCTCCCATTTCATGCACCTAAATTTCCCTCCCACTCCCTAAATTTAAATTCCATCTCCAATTGCTGCCGAAAACTAATCCAAACATCCACCTCTCCCACTCCCTCCCCACATCTGCTTTGCTTAACTTACTCAAACTGAAATATGTGCTTGAGTGATAACCAGCAACTCCACTCTCTTCAAAGGGCTGCCACATCTTGGATGAAGACATATCTGATTTCAATGCAAGCAAAAACCCGAGCAAGTTGCAACACACTCCAGTCTCTAGCTGCAAGACTGTGGTCAGCAAACAGTTGGGAGTCAGGTTGACCCCACAACAAGTACTCAAATGTGTGGGATCACATCACCTTCTAATGGATGGGTTAAGGTAAAACAAGGTGATCTCAAATGGCTGCCAGGATAATGTCTTCCAACAATTAGCTGTCAGCCCATGGCAGAATGAACAGGGTGATTGAGCATAGATGGGATGATGACTGGCAAGATGTAGAGAAAAACAAAGAATAAGTCTTTCTTGTGCAATACACTACATAACAATGATTCTGCAGACTCATTTCTCTCACTGCGACATCTCTATCTGGAACAAAATAACAGAACCATAGTTCATCACACAAGGCTTTGAAAATATTAATAGAAGGAAACCATAAATATACCCCTTGTCTGGTATCTATATCTGTACATATACCCCCACAAAGCCCTTGTGAACCAATACCTATCAAATTTTATTATAAGGCATGACTAGGCTTAAAAAGGCCCATTGGTTAGATAACCTAGTATTCTGCTATGATACTATGATTATGCTGAATTCTTACTTTTTTCATCAAATTTTGTCATTTATCCATGCTTCCTTAAAGCAAGACTTCTGTTGAACATTAAAAGTGCTTATTGTGGAACTGTTACTATGACATCTTATGCAAATTTGTAAAGCAGATTTTGAGTGGGTTAGGAATACATTCAGAATCTAAAGCTGCAGAGTTCGAATCCTGACTAGGGTAGGAAATAAATGGAAACTGTAACATAATAGTTAGTGCAGTAGGCTAATGCAGGGGTTTCTCATGTCAAGAATGTATGATTCAAATCCCTTTGGTTGTTCAGTTAGTATAATAGGCCAGTGCTGCTGCTTTTTGTGTCAAGAGTGCAAGGTTAACACCCCATCCTTGGGTTAATGGTTGGCATAATTGTTCATATCTTTATCTCACAAATACAAGATACAGGCTTTGACTCTAACATTTGGTTATTGGCTAGGCTTGTCTGCAGACTGATAGTCTAGTATTTACCTATGAAGCTATTAGTACAAGATTTTCCCTATTCAGTCACTTAATTTTTCATGTTATGATTAGAATTACTATTTTTCCAAGTTTAACTTGATAGTTTCATACTATTTTATCAAACTTTCAAATTAAAATAGAAAATATTCATGGTTTTCCAATTGTATACCAAATTACTGAATCTGAAGTACTGGACAGTTTAGTAATATATTAATATTTCAGCTTTTGAAACACTTGCATTTCAACATAAATGAAGGTTTGTAGTATTTATAGTTTTAGACCAAACTGATAAATCTAATAAAACAAAAAAAGAATACTGCACAACAGTAAAATTTAATAAGCAAGTACAAACCTTCACATAGAAACTCTTTCTTAAGTAAATTTAAAAATCCACAGCATACCTCGTACATACAATAATTCAGTTATTCAGTTAACAGAATTAGTCAATCAATGATGTAGGCCTCTCTGATTCAAAACAGGTTTAAAGGGGAAGTATTCATTCGTACCAGGTCCATCGACAACATTCACGCTCAGATAATTCAGTCCTATTAATAATGTCATCCCTCCTAACACCATCATGAATCAGATTCAATACTAAAAACTTAAAAATATGTACTATCCTGAAGCAAGACATGTTTAGCCAGGGCATTTGAAGTATTTAATTTCTTAATATTATAAAAATATGCAACTCTGTCATGTAACCTTCTATTCAGCTTACCAGTATAAAACTGATAAATCTCAAATACTGTATATTTTAAAATAGTATTTTCACTTTTACTCAGTACCTTTTCTGAGCCTGATTTGTTCTATTTAGTTTGCTTTTGTTAACAAAAATGACAGTAGAATTCCATTATAACCATGTGAATCACCAAATAACATTGTTGACAATTGAACTCCTGTAAATGGAACTTAATTTCTTTAATCACTCTAAAGCATTTACTTTGATCCTGAATGCAAAGAAAAATGAAATATAAAAAATTAGTTGCCAACATTTTCTCAACGTATATGCTATAAGGAAGATAACTGTTAGAAATGAAACTTATATAGATCACTGGATGTATTGAAATGAACTACCGAGGTACCGTTTTTTTGAAAAATCATCACCATCTCACTGTCCCTAACTTACAACAGAATAAGGAATTGAATGATATCAGGAATGTTTGCTTGAATTCATTTAGTTGTTGGTTTTCTTTTGGCTTTTCCTGGTTAAGGGTCACCACAGCAGAACTCCAGACTGCTAATGATTGGCAGTAGATTTTTACAGTGCCAAGGTGCCAGCTTGACACCCAACCTTCAGTGAAGGCTCACCCATTCATAAATGTCTTTCAAGCACTACTTGACCACAGGGAGGACATACCAACTTCACACAGAAGGTGTTCCAGCCGAGAATCAAACAGGAGAACCTTTTGCTGTGAGGCAACAACACTACCACTGCACCACCATGGCTTGCTTGAATTTGTTTAGTATAAAAAAAATAATAATATTGTAGAGTTGGCACTGTTTTCCACTGCGTGTTATGTTTCTTCTTCTTACAATCAAAATAAATAGTATATAGTATTTAGCAAATTGTTTTAGCAAGTGTGTATTATGTTCTACTGCACTGAGCAGAAAAAAATGTATTTTTTTTTAATTTCAGCTCTATAATTATGCCATCTCTTTAATAGCATAAGGCTTTTTTATTAAAAAATTAGGAAGCTTATGCTATAATATATTTTTGCCAGTGGTGTGTAGGCTACTAATGTCTGAGCTGGTTATTAACTGTATTACACTGGCTGACAAAGTGGTGATCGGTCTGTCACAGGCTACTTTCATTAATGCAAATGGACAAACACTAATTGAAGGAATGGAATTTGTTTGGAGCAGAAATGCACAGTTTTTGGGAGAACTGGCAGAGGTTGTTCCTTGGGGTGGTGCTTATGCTTCATTCTCAGTTCTTTGCAGTTGCTACAGATCACAGAAGGTGCCCATTTTGGAATAAATAGAAAGTATGCTTGTTAGTTGAAACATTTTAAAATTAGAAACCAACTGCAAAACTGTAAATTGCAAGAATAATAGCCAAAAGTCAATCTCAACAAGAACAGAAGTCATATCTGTGCTACTCTGCAGTGCTGTAATCCCAGAAAAGAAAGATTAGATGCTCAAAAACTGGAGCATTTTGGACTGATCATAAAATAAGTAGAACTGAAAGAAGTGAAAACTTTAAACTGTCTATACATGATGAAGTTGATTTAATCTTGAATATATGTAAGGACATGGTGTGATCATATGTCTATGTTCATGTCACTGTTCTGTGTGTAATTGCATGTTTGACTATAGGAGCTACCCAATGAAATGGTGTGAACATACTGATTTGCCAAAAGATGTAACATAATAGTTAAATATGCATGTAAAAAATGAGAACACTGTCATCTGTGTTAGCATGTCTAGCAGGAGATTTGTGTATATTCTCAGATTAATTTGTATTATATGCCAACATGTCTAATTGTGAAAAGGTAAATAAGTTTTTAAAACGTTAAGTATTTCCCTGTTTATACAAAGAGGGAAGTTTAATAAGACCTAAATGGACTTTTTTTTCCATGTAGGCATAGTGGCACACTGCTTACATGAAAGTAAGCAGGTGTGCAATCCAGTAAATAGAGCTGGGCGACGCGCATGCATGTGCCTACACGGAAGTATCCATGGTATGCAAATTACCTGATAAGCAGGTGAATTGCATGCAAATAAGTGAGGCAGAGTGATCCAAGAAGCAGATAGGCAGTCCTGCAGACCCTGTGTTGGTGTCCATAGTTACACAGAAAAATTCCGTGTACAGGATGTAAAAAAAAAAAACAACAGGGGCCGTAAAAGGGCAGGAAGATGGGCAGAAATAGCATAGCGGGTCTACTTCACATGATCAACTGTTCAGAAAGTCAACTTTCAAATGGCCGAGACCTTATGATCGACTTTTGAAAAGCTGACCATGTAAACTAAACACATAAAACACAACAAACACTTACCTTAAACTACTCCACCCCCCACATCCCCCCCCGTAACTTAAATATACCAACTCCGAGATCTCACTACAGTGCAGAAGACGGAAATTTTCCTATTCTGCACTGTACAGAGATAGCGGTCCCTCATGGTCAACTTTTCGAAAGTCAATCATATGGTCTCGGCCATATGAAAGTCAACTTTCTGAAAAGTCGACCATGTGAAGGGGACCCAGCATAGCAGAGACAGATATGTGCAAAACCATCCACCGTGTGTCCAAAACCATATAGAAAATAATTTTCTTCTTCTTTTGGCTTGTCCCAGTTAGGGGTCTCCACAGCTGATCACCTGTCCACTCATGATTGACAGTAGAGTTTTATGGTGTTGAGTTGCCAGCCTGGTGTCCAACCTTCAACAGAAGGCACACACACGCACTCACAATTAGGGCCAGTTTGTAGTGTCCAATCCACCTACAGCATGTCTTTGGGATGAAACTGGAGCAAACCCATGCGACCACAGGGAGAACATACAGACTCCACACAGAAGGCACCCCAGCTGAGGATTGAACCAGAGAACCTCTTGCTGGGAGGCGGCAATACTAACCACTGCACCACCCATATGGAAAATAATTTTAATTTACAATAATTTTATTTTTTTAATAATGTGGGCATGTTTGTGTGGTGCACCGCAGTGTGTAATCATGCCATTATGAAAAAAAAAAATGAAAAAGTGTAAAAACAAAATGTAGTAGTATGTGGCAGTAATGTATTATAGGACCCTGTGTGGAGTATCAACAATGGTGGGATGGTTCTGTTGCTAAGGAGGCAGTGCCTGGAACTGAGTTGTTTCCAGATTGTGTGCACAGATTCCTGTGCAAATGAGCTGGGGTTACTGAATAGCACAAATCGGTATCCATGTCCACAGATCCCATCCATGGAGGCACAGAACTGTGTTGGTGTCCACAGAATAGGTGGCTGACATCAAAGGGGGTTGTGACTGAGGACTTGTAAGCTCATTGGAGCACTGCTGTGCTCAACGGCAGGGGGAGTTGTACACTGATTCTAAGCTTTGTTTACCTTCAGGGAGAGTGTTTCATCAGGTTTGAGCATGTTTGCATGTCTCGCCACAGTGCTGAGCATGACCTTTCATGGGGGTGCGCACAGACCACTGTTTAACTACATGGCACATGTTTGTGTGGCATGCCACAGTGCTCAGTGAGGAAGGCTGTTCAAAAAAAAACATTGGTTGAGAAAGTCAATGATATCTTAATTACTGATGACCCCTGTTTCACTTAAGCTAGGACCATTAACAGTCCTTAATGATGTACTTTGCAGGTGGAATGCATCATAGGTAGCCAATCATACAAGCTACACCTACAGCAGAGCACTATAAAGGTTGCATATACCCTGCAATCTGATTTGATCCCAAAACTCTGCACCAGTGGAGTACTGACTTAGGAGTTTTAACTGAAGGAATGGTAGGGGCTGCTGCAGGTCTGCAAGATGCTGAGGTTAATGTTGCTGCTGCTTATGCTGACTATAGGCCTAGATTGAGAAGGAGAAGAGTGTTCAGGCCCAGGGTAATCTTCCAGGAGTTACATGAGCTGGAGATTCTACACTGGACAGAGACATGCTAAAGAGCTCACTGATCCCAACTCAGACCCAGAGCCAACAGAGGGGAACTCATTCCAGTGGAAACAAAGGTATCTGTAGCTCTTAGGAAACTAGCTACAGGTACTTTCCAAAGACCAACTAGAGACATGATGGGGGTCTCACAGGCATCAGCATCCAGGGTACTCCACCAGCTCCTGGATATTATGCTACCATATGCCAGTGAACACATTTATTTTCCTCTCAACTCTGAGGTGAGGACCAGCAGTTTGCAACACTTCTACCATGTGGCACACTACCCTGAGGTACTAGGTATCATAGATTGCACTCATGTACACATCAAAGTACCACCCAGTGAGGAGGGTAGTATCTTCATCACCCACAAGGGGTATCACTCCATCAACTGCCAGGTCATATGCAATGCCCAGGGCATTATCATGAATGTGTGTGCTGGCAGCCCTGGCAGTTATCATGACTCCCCTATCTGGCATGCATCACAGCTGCACCAGATATTTAAGGGGGACATCCCACATGGCCATTTACTGGGGGATGCTGTCTACGCACTGGAACCGTGGATGATGACACTTATCAGAAATACACACCCATCCACCAAAGAGTTCAATAATGAGGCACACACACAAACTAGGAACATCATAGAGCATGTGTTTAGGCTGCTGAAGTCACGTTTCTGGTGCCTTGATATATCTGGTAGAGCCCTGCAGTACTCTCCAGCCACATGTGCACACATGTTCACAGTATGTGCTATGCTACACAATATGATCCTGTGGAAACAGCTGCAGCAGGGTCAGCAAAGGGAAGGGCGACACAGCCCCCCACCAGTGCCTAGGTCACCATAGCCACACCCACAGGGGGGACTCTGAGGAGGAAACCCCTAAGGTTGTCCCCGTGGACAAACATAGGTGTGCCCAGTATGCCCTGGCCTTGGCCAAAAGGCAATGCATAGCACATGCACTGACAACCTATGGCTCTAGGGACTGACACCTTACTCTGACTCACATACATATTAGTAAAAATGATGCCAGCCAGCCCACACAACCTGTGCCTAACCATGTATTGGCTGTGTACTGCATGCATCAAAGTGAGCCCCGAACTACATGTCTGCCAACTGCTGCATTCACAAGGAAAGTCACACACCTATTCACCACTTGTAAGAGGTGCTAGCATATGGTAGCATATGTACGGATCTGCTGCATGCATGCAAAGAAATATAGTGGGTTACTGGGCTACTTGGGAAGATCTAACAACCACTTGGCACAACAGGTACTCTGTCCAATAGTATGTGCTCCATAATACACAATAGGCCAAATGGCTGAAAAGTCCACTACATTATTCAAGGGAGATGGCAAACAGTGGGGGTCACATGACAGTTGCACAACTGTCTCTGTCAGCAGAGCATGGGCTGGTCATTTCCCACCACCAACAAATCAGTGCACCCATACAACTACTGTATGTAACAGTAAATTTGCAATGATATATCAGCAGACCAGCCAATTCCAGGCCTGTGACATAGAACCTGGTCCATGTTCTATGTCTCACGTAACGCAGGGGTGACAATGTATGTCTGTATGCTGTTGATTGTGTGATGAATGACACATCCCTGTCTGTCAGCCTGTGGCTCAGTAGGCTAGGGACATTAGAATGGGTGATGGTGTTGATGGTTTGAATCTGACAGTATTCACATCTTTTGCATGTGAGGTAGTTGTATGGTCGTGTCTCCACAGACTGTCATACCCCTCAATCTGTAACTGCATGAAAGCTGCACAAAGCCAGAGAGAATGGAGGTACAGAGGACCAAAACTAGAGATAGCCATTCAGATGCTCTGATTTACCTAGAAGGTGGCTAGTATGAAAGTGGGTTGCATCAGTACAGCATATCTGAAGGATATAAAGTCCAACACTCAAATGTCTGTCTGCAGTTAGTACTATTCACTGACTGTCTTATACAACATTTTACTAGAACACCACAAATGTATGAGGAACAGGCCAGACAGACATATGGGGTGAAATTCTGAGCATTATGAAAAAAAACATGTACAGTGAGGCATACCTCTCAACTGTAAAGATTTTTGCAGAAAGTCCAGATTTTTGCCTCATATTTTTGGTCTGTTTTTTCATAAAATTGTGGTTTTCTGGCAAATTAGTGACAAATAATTAAAGACTGAAGTTAGAAAATAATGACAGGCATTTGAGTTTCAGACTTCATACCCTTCAGAAAAGTCATGCTAAAGCACAACCTGTTATTCTTTCACCTTTTTTTCACCTTTCTAAGTTTGTAAGTGCAATATTAAAGAAATCGTCCCTATTTTTAGGCCTTTGTCCCACTTTTATTAATGGTTTTGTCCATATTTATTGCTGTAAGAAGTTGAGAGGTATGGTGAGAGGTATGCAAACTGTCAGCATGTATGGGGTGTTACATCATGTACCCCAGTCACATATTAATTACAGCACACAGCCGGGAATGCTGTGGACAATGTCAGGGAAGTGCTGCACTGCGGAAACAGGTATAGCTGCCAATGTCTGTAGCACACAAAATCCTAACCTGGAGTGCGGGTAGCTCTGGCCTGGAGTCACCTTGTAAGTACTGACAGTCCCACTGGGCATGCTCCTACACTTAGCTAACTTGAGTACGAGTCTGTTGCTTCTTCCTCACAAAGACCTGCTATGTGGAAATATGTCTGTACATACAGACGGCTACGTCTACATATCTGTCTGACCCTATCCTCCTCCCACATACGTAGTGTATCTATCAGTATGTACTCCATATACATATATTACCTATATATCTATATATATATATATATATATATATATATATATATATATATATATATATATATATATATATATATATATATATATATATATATATATATATATATGGCACACAGAATTTTGACATATATCTACAGACATAATATACATAATGTACACACGCACAACAACATTTATGGAGACATATATATATATGTGGGGATGTGTGGATTTCCCCACATACCCTCGGAATACTGAGGTTATCTGCACTCACACATCAAAACAATTGCCCAAAGGATCCAAACCAAGGCTGTGACAGTACATAATCCATTCAGCCACAGACCCCTGTGCCTGTGGAATGTCACCTTGTAGACAGACACAGGTGAGCAGATGTTGTACTGCACAATGGTTCAATGCATGCCTTGGACAGGCTGTCTTGTTCCTGACCACATGTTTGCCTATCTAACTGTAACCAGCCACATATGGCCATACTGCAAACTGTACACACATAGCAGGGATAGTGACAGGTACCCCACTCCTAGGACACTAGATACAATAACTGTACCAAGCAATTTCACTCTGCAGGCTACACATGTTGTCTAACACAAGGCTACTTTGCGTACTCTACAAGTACTGTGCCTGCACTCACATATACAACAGATGTACTCCATGGTGCATGCAATAAGCACTACAAGCTGTAGAGTGTAATAGTAGATAGGTAGGGGTTCTAATCTCACATCAGCCAACTCTGTGTGTGTATGTGTGTAAAGATGTCCCTATGCAGCACTATGGACAAGCCCATATGGGCTATCTCTGTGCAATGTGGGACAGAGTTGGCTGATGTGAGATTAGAACCCCTACCTATCTACTATTACACTCTACAGCTTGTAGTACTTATCGCATGCACCATGGAGTACATCTGTTGTATATGTGAGTGCAGGCACAGTCACTAGATGGGTTGCAAACTGGCTAAAGGACAGAACCCATAAAGTTAAAATCGCTGGAGCAATGTCAGACTCAAAGCCAGTCACAAGTGGTGTCCCACAGGGATCTGTCCTGGGACCCCTCTTGTTCAGCATTTATTTCTCAGATGTTAAAGCAAACACAGGAGGGCTGTGGCTGACAAAGTTCGCAGATGACTGCAAACTAGGCGCCATAGCTGATACACCAGCAGACACACACATCCTACAAAAAGGCCTCACAGAAATGGACAACTGGTGCCGGAGTCACAGCCTTAAACTAAATGCCAAAAAATGTATAGTCATTCCCTTTGGGAAAAACAAAGTACCCACAAATTATCACATAGACAGCAACCCACTGAGTACAGAAAAAGTAATCAGAGACCTAGGGACCCAAGTCAACAGCGACCTCTCATTTGATACCCACGTTGCCAAAGTGGTTAGAAAAACATTCTACCTTGCACACCTCATCATGAAGGAATTCACATCCAGATCCAAGGATGTCATTGTACCCCTATATTCCTCCCTCATCAGACCCATGATTGAGTACAATGCCCCATTTGGTATGTACCTCACCCGGCATTTGCAACAACTGGAGAGACCACAAAAGTACCTCACCAAGAGGATCAAGGGTCTCCAACATATGTCTTATTCTGCCAGACTAAAGAAACTTCAGCTCTATTCAGTAGCATACCGCCTGCTCAGAGGTGATCTCTGCCTGACGTACAAGGCCATGTCCAATCAGGATCTGATGGATATGCTCCACCTCAAAAAAAACAAGTCCATCAGGACCACGAGAGCTAAAGATTTAAACCTCGGCACAATTATGAATAGGACATGCTGGAGGGATAGATTCATAACCCAGAGGCTTCCCATGCTTTGGAACAAGATCCCAGTTCGTATTAGGCAGAGCCCCTCACTGACTCTCTTCAAGAGAAATCTTGATGAGTGGATGGAAGATCGTAAGTTTACCCCAGGGGTCACATCTGTGTCACTGCTAGACAGGGGCACAGTAAACTAAGTCTATTATATAAGAGGACCTTCATTGTGTCACTACTAGACAGAGGCACAGTATTCTAAATTTATTCTGTACATTTTTTGTACCATTTCATGGGGTGGAAAAAGCCACATCACTATGGCTAGGCTTACAAATGCCCCAGGGCAGATAGCCTAGTACTATACTATGAAACTATTAAACTAATGGTTATGCATTTTATGGCCCTGTGACTAGCTGCTGGCCTCTACATTGCCCTCCTATACAAGGCCTGCTGATGTCATCCACCTTAAGACTGCTGGCTGACACTCTAATATCAGATGAAGTGTGTGGCACATGCGATAAGTAGTGTAAGCTACAGTGTGTAGTACTAGATAGGTAGGGGTACTAATCTCACGTCAGCCAACTCCATGTATGTGTATAAATATATCCCTATGCAGCACTATGGTTAAGCCCATATGGGCTTTCTCTGTGAAATGGTTATGCATTTTATGGCCCTGTGACTAGCTGCTGGCCTCTACATTGCCACCCTCTACAAAGCCTGCAGATGTCATCCACCTTAAGAGCGCTGGCTGACACTCTAATATCAGATAAACTCCATGGTGTGTGTGATAAGTACTGCAAACTATAGTGTGTAATAGTCAATAGGTAGGGGTTTTGTACTCACAGCAGCCAGCTCTGTTTCTGTGTGTGTAAGTACATCGCTGTGAAGCACTACAGACACACCTTTATGGGCTATCCTCATGCAATGGTTATGCACTTTTTGGCCATGTGACTAGCTGCTGCCCTACATTGTCCTCCTATACATAATTATAACTGATGCCCACCGCCTTTCTAACCTGGACACATGATATTTGTAGGCATGTCAACTCCATCACCACACCTTCTAGATTTGTAAGTTCAGATAACCCAGGTAACATGTAGCAAGGGTAGTAGACCCTGTCACAAAGTATGAATGCATTAATACATTGAGTGCCCCCATTGTCCCTGATAGACTGACTGTTCTACAGATATGCATCTAGGGACCCATGCACGTATACTGCTATACCTTGCTGAAGTCATATTTCTGCTGTGCTGTCATGCCATCCTGTGCCACTGTATTGCCACAATGTGTCCAATGAATTTCCCCCTCAGACTCCTGGAACAGAAACATGCACAGGTCGTGACACAACTGTTATTCTATAATACTACAGCCAGTCCAACATCATGCAACAAAGATACACAAAGTGTGATGTAGAGTCATGACATATGCTAGCATACAGTACCTGTTGTGGCCCAAAACAAGTAGCATGACAAAACAATACTGCACTACACAAGCACATGTCAAGTGATATAGACACCCTGTGCATCAGACACATAGTAGGATTTCCTTGCATCAATGGCATGGATGGCACTGATGTAGCACATGTATCATCACATGCACAAGGTGTACTGTGGGGCTACTGGAGGCCTACGTTGTGCCAAACAGTTGACAGCATATGTGTGAGTCAGGAGGGATGCGGGTTAGATGGTCCATGGAGAAGTGCCATGTGTGTCTGTTGGTGACCTGCATGTGACAGTGGCGTTTGAGTATGTGCATGTACACAGTCAATCCTAGTGCTAGCCCTACACATGTCTATATTGGACAGCTGTGGATCGTATATGGTAGAGTGGACAGTTCACTGTCTCTGGCCATGAACATGGGAACTGGCTCTGCCAGGAGTAGCACTAGCACCACCATGCCCAAGTTCAGACGTGGTGCTAGTACTTGATGGTGACTGCAAAATTCTGGGAATGTGTCCCCCACATGACCACCCAGGACCACGTGCCCAAGGCCTGCCATGTCATGGTATGGACAGTACACTTCCCTCTGTAGCACTGGAGATACTGCCACTATGGGAGCATGACTCTGAATGGCCACATGGACTCTCAGCAGATGCTGTTGCTGACCTATGTCTATGTTTCCGATGTCCAACTCCATCCAGATGTTCCAGCACAATGTGTGGTCCAAGACAGACACTGTCTCAGCCCATTTTCTGTTCACTGCATCAGTGAACTGATCCAGGGTGTCCTCAATGTGGTGGAGGCAGTCATGGATTTCAGACTTTGCTGCGTCCATAACCCTAAGCATCCATCTGATGTTGCATTCAGGAAGTGCCTGTGCTTCCATGATGGTCGAAACATGTGCTGAGTGACCTGTGATGTGACACATGTGACAGATGGTGGATGAACATCAGTCCTCCTATGACCACCCCTATCAATCCGCCTGTGTGAGACTTCACCAGCTCTCTGGATATGGCCAGTGTCTGCACACACATATGCCATAGTTGCCACAATGTCTTGTTCAATGTCACCACCATCTGACTGTCCAATATCTGTGGCCTCTGTGGACAGGGTATGTTTAGGCATACTGACTGTGTGCAGTGACAATGGGGGCAGAAGGGGGACGTCAACCTCTGGGACAGATTCAGCCCTTGACAACCCCACCTGTGCCTCACTATGGCTGCCATCATCATCAGAGTCTGATGAGACACTGACATCAGGTTGTGAGGGGGACAGACTCCAACGACCCCCCAGTCACTTGTGAAAACCAAGGCAAAAGCAGTATTTTACTACCTGCACTTTCGTGTATGGTAAGCCACACAGAGTCATACAAATGAAGATCCACAATTGCATTACCAGTTGCACATTTTCTCATCTCTGCTGTCATGCACAACAGACAACCTCACACCAACATACACAGACAAGTCAAGCCCTTTATAACATGCATGTCAGCCACAGCCAGGTAAAGTTGTCAGTACAATCTGCCTGTGAGGTATGAAATTTGACAGTATACATGATAGAACTACACATAAAACCCAATACACCTATCTTGCGAATGATATGTCAGTACTAGTATCACAGCCTCAGATATGTAGCATCTCCCTGTTGTGTTTGAAAAGGCATCTTGGTGTAATTGCTTCAGGTATACCAGGCTGTGTATCCACTCATAACTATAAGTGCAGATGTGTCGATGGTCATTCAAATACACACTTGTGACTAACCAGTCTATGAACCGTAGTTATCTGTTCCAGAATGCAACATACAAATATTCTACTCTGTAAACACAATATTTGTACATAGGGCGATATGGCAGCCCTTAACTTCCATAGGGTATATATGATCCGTAAAAAAATGTATCACACTTACCAGGTACAGGACCATGGACTTGGGCCACTCCTGACAGACCTTTGAAAAGGTGAGGGAGAGGTATTGTCAGCACCACCAACTATTGCAGGACTACACGGTAATATGTGCATATATCCACATATACATGGCCACTGTGGTACTGGCTTTATTGCTGACATTCTGAGTATGTGTGCACAACTGTGAGTAAACCCTAACTCCACTTCCCCATGCAGATAGACCTAACACCATTGTACAGGTATGTACACCCTGCCACAATGACTGATAACAGTATTACACTGGTGAACACAGTACTATTACCTGGCACCCAACTCCACGATGTATGTTGTGATGGATGCTTGGGAGCTGTTGTGTGTTCCTAGGTTTGACAGGAATTCTTCTGTCTCTGTGAGTGAATGTTCTGTCACAGGCCCTCCAGTGGTGGTGGCACGATCCCTGGCAACATCAGCTGCCCTTCATCATGCAGCATTCAGCATGTGTGTGGCCTGGTGTCAGACCTGCTCATAGGTCCTGTCCTGATGGCCAATCTGATTTACATCCCTCACAAGGTCTGCCTACAGTGCTGCCTGCTGCTCCTGATTATGCCTCCCCCTGGACAACAAGATGTGATGGTCCATCCACTATCATGTCATTCTCCCCCTCTGAGAAGGCAGCATGTCTTCGGTGGTACATGGTTCCTGAAAAACAACAAAAGGGGAACACATTACAGGATCAGATACATTGACATCCACTATGTACAGATCCAGCACACCCATAATGGCCTGCACTATCCACTGCTCCCTCACATGTCATACCCCACAGTCTGGCAACACTCTACATGTGTGGATACCACCAAAATAGTAACAATACTGGGGTATGTCCCTGTGTGCCATGACAGATTCTTCTACTGTGGTGCATCCCCTATGGGCAAACTCCCACTAATATGTCATATGGCCACTGCCAGACAATTAACAATGTGTTATTACAACAACTGTATGGGGACAGTCCAGCAACACCAGTGTGCCACAATGACAGAAAACAATGCCAACCTGCTGTAGTATATGTTCCCCGTAGGCATCATACATCTCAACTATACAGATGCTTGCAGAATGTCAGGATGTTTGCCTTATAGGTTTGGTCATTTTCACACAAACTTGTGGATCTCTAACAAATGTATAAACACTGTCACTGGGTTTGGGCCTTTGTTTCCCCATAAATATAGCTTTGTCCTGGTTTCATGCTGTAAGAGGTTGACAGGTATGTTAGGCATAGCTGTCAACCAAATAGGGACATATGTCAACAGAAACAGGGACTTAGCCAGAGTACATCAGGGACATTCAGGGACACTTTTGACATGTTAGGACTATGTATGTAAGACAGTGACTGAATGAGGGGAGTGAATTACATTACATCATTTGACATTACAGGAGTGTACATCCTTACTCATTGTCACTATGTATTGTGCGTAATCCACTAGCTTTCCTACAATAGCCAACCATTGTAGGAGGGACTGTCAGGGAGAGAGCTGAGATGTGATTAAAAATCAGGGACAATTGAGAGGCATGCCTGTAGGTGTAGAATAGCAGAGTATCACTGACATGTCATTACCATAGATCTAAGACAGGCCTACTGTTGTAACCTCTATTTCCCATACCTCAATCCTCCCATCCACATCCTGTTATATGCAGAAATCTATTACATACCTGTTGGAGTGCAATACTCCTGATTTAAACTTTGCTTCTGGTATAATTTTTGAAATCCATTCTCCATATGAGTGAGCTACCATACAGAACTGTTCCCGATAAGCAGCTGCTTGTCTTTTTAAGGCACTGCTCATTAGCAGGTAATTTCCTCTCCACCAATCTGTGACTGAGAATTGCTAATTGCAGCAAAATAAGTGAATTGCACTACCATTGGCCAATGACATGCCACCACAGTGCAATATATAAGGCCTTCTTGTAGACCTGGGTCCCTTTCTTAGTTGTTAAGATGGACATCAATGAGGTGTGGAGAGTACAGCATCACAGAGGGTAGGTACCATAACTGTCAACTGTATAGATTTATGGAGTATGTCCACAGTTTCTCCTCATATGTGTAGTCAGTGTCCCATGACGTAGTGGTCATCTGGCAGTTCATTGGCAAACACTGTGGGTTGAGGTCAGTAAGGAAAGAGACACACTTGAGTGTCAGACTTCATACATGTCAGAATGTGCATGGTAATGCAATAGCTGTTAATCTATCAACCTACTATCTTTGTAGGGGCAAACCATTACACGTTCCTATCTCTGTGCTTTAGAACCCCCTCATTACATCTGGCTGTGTCTGGATCCCTTGTTCTAGGGGATTGGGAGGTACAGTAGGTTTGTAACAGGTACCTTTACATACAGCTGTGTATGTTACATGCTGCTGCTGCAGCCTAGCAACATAGGGGGGAGTGTGGACACTTTTCAGGTTGGCAAGCTGTAAGTGTAACTGTGGCAGCTGAGGTGGCCCTGCCATTATGGCAGAGCAAGGGTAAGGGTACACTGTACAGTCCAATTGAAGCATGTGATTAAGGTACATCTATTATGCAACAGTGCCAATGACTGAGTAGTAGGCTGCATATAGTTAGGCTCTACAGATATCTGTAGTGTGTCCCTACCTGCAGGCCTCTGACTTGCAAAAGTGGGTAGCAGTTCTTTAACTAGCAGTAACCTGCGCAGATTAGGATTACATGACTCAGTCATTACATGCTGTCTTCACAATAATGTAATTGAACTGCTAGGCAAAACTCGATTTGAAGACAGGACTGTGTGTGGCAAACTGTGCTCCATGCATGGCATTTAACAGACTGCACCAGTGAGTCACTGCAAAAGTTTGTGTATTTGAAAGATATATGTACACATATACAGGCTGTGGGAAACATTTCTACATCCATCAGTATGTGCATTGCTTTATATGGCTATATTTCTGCACCAGGGTCACAATTTTACATATACTTTGCCATTGCTGCCTTAGCAGGTGTCTTTCCACAAGTTGCTGATAAAAGGACACACATGCCTGCTATGACAGGCCTCACTTACATCCATTATTATGTCTTTGGCTGTCTACTGGTGTATGATTGCACCAGAGTCCAAAGTACATTCCCATTTTTCCCATTAGTTTTTATTTGAGTTAAATGCCTAATGAGTGTAAGTGGCAATCAGTATGTTTTTTTTAAACTCCTGCTTTACATCAGATCTGTGTGGCATGGTGGACTAATTGTAGGTGAGAGGGGCCCAAGTCCAAAACTTGGCAGAGGTCTTCATTTTGTACATGTGTCAGACAAGGTAATAAACACATTTAATCATTAAAGCTCATTTAAGTATAGCTAAGTGAAGCGGCTAGGCGTGCCGCTATACTTAGCGCCATGCAAACCCGCACTAAAAAATATAAAGAAAAGAAAAAGGGGGTGAAATGGGGGCAAGCAGGGAGAAAAACATAGTGAAAAGCAGTTAGGGATGTGCAGGAAGGGTGTAGGAAAGACCCATAGCTATCCATATCTTGTAGAGCAACAGCTGTGCATTTTGACAGAGTTTGTAAATGAATTTGGACTCTCAAACCCCAAAGAGAAGAGTGAGGACAACATAACTGTGTTGTCAAGCCAATTAGACCAGATTAGTAGCATCCAGTGAACACATGTGAAACATGGAGAGCTTTGTATAGGGCGATATTTTTATTTTGGGACAGGTACCCTTTTTTTTAAGGTGAGAGTGAAATGTAAGTACATGTGGGGAGGTAAGTTAGGTAGGAGAGAATGCATTTGCAGACAGACAAAGCAGAAAATTATACCAATCAAAGCAAAAATAACTCAGCTTCCTTGTCTACAGTGCCTGCCTCAGATACCAACTCCCAATCAGGCATTGCTCCATTACAAATGACAATCACAGACTGTACCAATCAGTAGGTATCTCAAACATATGCAACAGCAACATCTTTAAATACAACAGCTACTGCACAGTCTAGACCCCCCTCCCCTTCCTGCTATTCATGGTACTATGGTTGTGCAATGGACAACAGTGGATGTTAACAGCATTGGAGCACTACACCCTATTGAACATCCTTTTTTATCAGACAAACCTGCTCCAATTCCACTTCCACAGCCCTAAAGACACAGTACTGCAAAACAGAAATGGGAAGGAAGCCAGCCTTGAACACAGAGTCAAACACATTTGAATTCAGTCTTTAACCTTTCAAGTTCTGTTTTAACTGATCAAGAACTATCAGTTTTGAGTAAAGGACTCACATTTATACCATCACAGACTACAAACATCTCTACTACTTTGTCGGAATTTAAATATTTTGTTAGAGCTTTGAATTTAAAGACTATGTTTGCTAATGTTGACTTCAATATATTTTACACTTAAACCTCACAGTACTTTTATGCCATATAGTAATGAAGTTATAAGATATTTTGAACATGCTGTTGAATAGGATATGTATGATTTACTTACCAAGTGTAAAAATAGGAACTTTTCATATTTTTACAATATCTGAACAGATGGAACTTAAACTTTGACTAGTAATTCTGAAATAGTGATAAAACCTGCAGACAATGGTGTAGTGGTGTTGTAGTGATGGATCCTGTCTTTTATATACAAACAATGCATGAAATATAGTCCACAGATGACTACATTAAGATCACTAGGCATGAACAAACTAACAAAGCTAGCCATGTTTCTAACAGCCTAGTAAAGCTGTATAATGAAAACAAGATAGATAAAGAACTGTTAGACTATTTATTGGTTAGAAAGCCTAGGATAACGATAATTTATGGAGTTCCAAAAATTCATAAATACATCACAAACACTTCTATGAGGCCCAGTGTATCAGGCAGAGATTGGGTAACTGAACCAGTCTCTAAATACCTGGAGTCAAAACTCAGAGTTAACTATGAAAACACAGGCACTATTTTGAGAGATACAACTCACTTTTTACAACGTTTGTATGACTGGGCTGTGGACAGGATCTTACTAAATGCTCTTTTGCTACACTAGACATAGATTCCTTATTCACCATTATTCCTTCAGATATAGGGATACAATCAGTTAAACAGTTTTTACTAGAACTAACAGAATATGAACAATCATTTATCACCACTTTGTGTAATATCTTGCCTTTGTTACTTGAAAATAATGTCTTCTTGTTCCAACGACAACTTTATAAACAAGCATAAGGTGCTGCAATGGGCACCCCCATAGCAAATACATTTACTAACATTGTTATGTATATTTGGGAACAGGGTCACATTTTATCAGCTGGCAACCCATTTCTTGTGAATGTTGTATTTTGTAAATGATTTGTGGATGATTTGTTTATCATTTGGGAAGGAGATGAAATCATCTTTGATCTGTTTTTTAACTCCTTATCTACTACATGTGAATTTTTGAAATTCAGGAAATGCATCTCTATTCTAGCATTGATTTTTTTAGACATCACTGTTACTAAAAATGATGAAGGCTTGTTAGACACCTATTTAAACATAAGAAACCCATTAAACATAATAATATATTACACAGAAACAATATGCACCCACATTTCACCTCTAAGAATGTAGCCAGCAATCAATTCTTAAGAATAGCGAGACTGGATATACAAGATAATAATATGTTGGAGCAAATGAAAATGGCAATCGATAGAGGCTATGACAGAAAAGAAGTTCAGAAAACATGTGAAGAAGTAAAACAGAAAAGAGATATAGTTGCTGCCCCTATATTTCCAGGCCAAGAACTTAGAAATATAGATAAACATATAAGACATGGTACCAATTTAGGAAACAAACAAAAACTCAGATGTACTTTGACCTATAACAACAACTCTTTAGCCATTAAGAACATTATTCAAAAACACTGGCATATACTCCAAGGCATTCCTGCAGTCAGTAACTTTATCACTCCACAACCTTTATTTTCACATAAGAGGCATAGAAACCTGAAAAATATATTATGTTACAAGGAACAACCTAGATCATGGTTCTTATTTAATTCTCATAAAAAAGGAATGCACAAATGTGGAAACTGCATGTTTTATAAATATATTGACACAGGGAAATCAATAGTGCACCCAGTGACAGCCACAAACTTTGAAATCAGAGTCTATGGTAACTGTAACACAAGAAACTTAGTGTACCATGCTCCCATTGCAATTCATTCTATATAGGAAAAACTAATCAAAAACTCAAAGATTGTATATCTAGTCACCTCTCGAAAATTAACAGATATCTACCCAGTAATGCGTTATGCAAACATAAGCTTGAGAAGGGACCATCTCATAACTTTGAGTTTTTAATTTTAGAAGTTCTATTTGAGAACATAAGAGGTGACAATATAGTCCTTAGAACTGAGAGCAGAACTAAATTGGATTTTATGATTCAGGGCTCATGTCATCCCAGGTTTAATGGCGTAGCATCTCTAAAACCGATGCTTAAAGCTAAACATGAATCTGTGTAGGTTTAACTCCAACATATTTTGGGCTCTTTTATTGGATTTTTATGTAATAAAGTAATTTTGTGGTTTTAGCCGTTTGTTTTTTATTATTTTGCATGCATATTTTTAGTTTTATATGCATATATATATATATATATATATATATATATATATATATATATATATATATATATATATATATATATATATATATATATATATATATATATATATATATACATACACACATACATACACACAGGGCTTTTTTTGAGATGGTATGCACCAGTACAATGTACTGGGACTTCTGCTGCTGTGCTAGCAGGGGGAAGAGGAATGAATTTTATTTAATTAACAAAAAAAGAAACAAAGCTTACTTTTTTTAAGAGCTAGAATGCCCTTTGTGTATGGCTGCACAGACGCAGAAGACCTTCTGTGTCTGAGACTGGTTGTTTATGTCTTCCTCTTCCGCGCACATGGAATTTAAATTCCTGAAGGCGCTTGGACTGCGGACTACAAGCAGACAGACGAGTCCCAGGTATGTGTGCATGTGTGTTTATGTTTTTAAGATGAGTGTGTGTAAGAAGTAGGTAAGAAATAGATGTGTGTGTGTGTGTGTGTGTGTGTGTGTGTGTGTGTGTGTGTGTGTGTGTGTGTGTGTGTGTGTGTGGTATAAGAAATACAGTTCAGCTCAAGTAATTAAGGTCCACTGCTCTTCAGATAAAGGGCTGCATAGACCAGTAGGGTTGTTTGTTTGTTTCTATTTAGTCAGACAAGCATATATTTGAGAAGATTAATTTAGCATTTATTTGATTATTCTGTACACTGGCTGCAGGAGAGAAAGAATGACAATCCTAACAATAAACCTTAAAGATCGGGGTAAACCAACTTTTCCCTGGAAGAACAGTGTTTCAGTTTGTTATGTACTAGTAATTTATAAGTTGGATAGGGAAGGGGGATTTTTCAAGTCAGTTTTTAGCACTGTTCCCTGCTAAATTGTTGATTTAATAAACTACTTCTGTGCCTGCTATTGATAATTATTGTTTACTATCCACTATACATTTTTCATAAACTGCTGTAGCATGTAATTATCAAGGGAGATTTACAGCAGAGGAAGTTTTGTTTTCAGCACTATTTTTTTGTTACTTAACTGCAAAACGCATATTAAGTTCCAATCATTACTTTTAAGAAATACACATTAGGTTATATGAGTTCCTCATCCACAAATGTATACATTGAGTTTCCAGCATGCTCTTTGATGGTTGCTCATGTTCACTGCTAGCTCATGCCACCACCAATCAGATAAATTTAGGCACTATGTTATGTGATTAAATGCATCTGTTTTCATCTTTTTTGTGAGAATGGATTTTGATTCATGATGGAGGAAGGACTCGGATATTGTGAACCAATATGCATTTATTAGAAGCATTGTTTTTTTTGTTTGTTTTTATTCTTGTATTTGTTTGTTTTAGTTCTGTTGATATTGTAACATTATAGCTGATAGATAAGCATAAAAAGGTTAGCCTGAAGTTAAGCATAAAAAGTTTAGCCTGACATGCTCTATGCCCAAAAGTGCTATGTTGCAGATTTTACTATTAAGTGGGTTTATTTTATTTGTATTTCTGGAGTAGATCATTGATCTCAACAGACCTTTTTCAGGCGCAGTCTAGTAGCAGTATCTGGTTAAGTGACTTACTCAGAATCAAACCTTGTACCCCTGGTCCACAAGAAATAACTTATTAAAAGTACTGTAAACCTCTAAGCCAATTGCCAAACCCTACTGTTGTCAGCGTTTAACTGTGGTAGTCATTTACTGTCAGTAAGATGTACAAAGGAACTTCTGATGGCAACATCCTACTGTTCTCATAATGTCCTAAATGGCAGAGCTGCTAGTCCTACTTCCCACTCACTTATCAGAATTGTGGCAAAATAATTATTAACAAATCTTAGTGATTATTTACATGACTCTCCTTGTCTCAGGGGAGAGCATAAAGATGACAAGTGATTTCCCAGATTCACAGATCAAGTTTCCTACTTGACCATTTACAAAGTATTTAATTTTTGAATTGCCTGCTGAGTAAAGTGTCAAACAATTTTAAAATCAATGCTTTATAGATCCAGTGGCAAAGTTCACACAGTTAAATGATTCTCTCTGAGGTGAATTGGAAGTGGAACTTTTATGGCCAACCTATTATAAAACAAATTTTTTAAAAAGAAAGGATATTATCTAGTATTCCCTAGAATTTTCTGCATGCATAAAACACTTTTTTGTAGCCAGACAAAAACTATATGGTGGGTATATTACTTCTGTATAATAATAATTTAATTAAATTGTCTAACCTTTGGCTTATGAGAAAATTCAACCATTTCATTTGTTCAATTACAGGATACTTGTCATATAGCTGCTGTAACTTGCATATCTAATTATCTGGTGCAGATATTCAGAATATGTCTAAATAAGCATCAGTTAACAAGTCATAGTACCATAGTTTGAAATTCCATAATGTTCCATTCCTCTAAAGAGCAACCCTGCATTACCAGGCTATAACTCATACCATACTTTTCGGCCATCTAATCTGGACCAGAACACCAAAGGCGGAGGTGTGTCCATATTCATTTAGGATATCCACACCTCCAGGCTAGTTGTGCAGCATAATGCATCCGAGGGTATCCAAGTGCAACTAACTCTGGGCAAAACTGCAATCCAAATTGTAGCTTGCTACAGATCCCCCACCATGCCCCAGGATTCCCACTTCTCTTTTCTTGATATACTGGAAAATATTAGGGTTCAACCAAACACCCTAATAATGGGCGATTTCAACTACCCCACCATTAACTGAGAAAACTACTCATGTACCAACTCATTCACTCAACACTTTATGGAATTCATAAATTCCAATGCTCTGGATAAACTTATCCACACTCCCACCAGGGGCAACAATATCCTAGTCCTAGTCATTACCAACATGAGTGACCAGTGTTCCACACCTGAAATCAACTCCTTGTTGGTCAGATCCGACCATAAGCTAATCACCCTAGATATCCGCACCCCGCCCCCACACAGCATTAAGGAAACCGTGGTAAAAAATTTCTCCAAAGCCAACTTCATGCTTCTTATGACAGAAGTGGCAAACTTCAAGACACCCATGCAGATGGACAATAAAGTTACGTGCTGAATCCTACACAAATTAACTCTATAAGCACTTACACGAGTGCATAGATCATGCTATCCCAAACAGAACCAAGACGCTATCCTCCAAAAAAACGAAGCCAATCTGGTGGTCCCCTGCCATAAACAAACTCTACAACAGAAGGAAGAAATTGTTTCACAAGAGAGTAAAATCCCTGGTCAGCCTCAGTAAGAAGCTGAGATCCCTTACAAGATTTTCCAAAGCTAGCTACGAAAACAAAATCACCACTGATTCTAAGGGCAACCACAAAGCATTCTATAGCTATGTCAAGAATCTCAATGATAACACCCAGATCTGATCTGAGTTACAGCACAACAGCACGAATATTACAGAACCAACTGATATTGCCAACATCCTGGCAGATAGGTTCAGTGCTAATTTTACCCCCCTCTCACCCCCTAAAGGGCCCATATCTATACAGGAAGAATGCAGAGTCCCTGTAATCACATCTATGCAGGTAAAAGCTGCACTCTCTAAAATCAAAAACACACCATTCATGGGACCGGGCAGCATCCATAGGTTCATAGGTTCATAGGTAGGTACTAGGCTATCTGCCCAAGGGCCTATGTAAGCCTAGTCAACAAGGTTCCCCGGCTTACACCACCCAATAAAGTTATTTTCCTGTGCCACTGTCGAGCAGAGACACAGAAGTGATCCCCGGGGTGTATTTCCTATTTCCCATCCATTCATCAAGATTTTTCTTGAAGAGTACTAATGAAGACCTTTGCTTGACATAGATGGGTATCCTGTTCCAGAGTATGGGAAGTCTCCACAACACGAATATATCCAATTCAGCATGTCCTGTTTATTGTGGTGACAAGGTTTAGGTCCCTAGAGCATGTACCTTGGATGGATTGGGATTTGTTTAGGTGCAACATGTCCAACAGCTCTGGGTTTGACATAGCTTTATATGTTAGGCAGAGATCACCGCAGAGTAGGCGATATGCTACGGAGTAAAGCTGGAGTTTTTTGAGACAGTCAGTGTAGGGCATTTGTTTGAGGCCAGTAATCCTCTTTGTGAGGTACTTCTGTGGCCTTTCCAGCTGATGCAGATGTCTTGTGAGGTACATTCCAAAAGGGGCATTGTACTCTATAATGGGTCTAATGAGTGATGAGTAGAGGAGAATAATGACCTATTTTTTCCTGGATGAGAACCCTTTTATGATGAGGTGTGCCACGTAGAAGGACTTCCTGACTACTGTGGCAATGTGACTATCAAAGGAGAGACTACTGTCCACCTGGGTCCCAAGGTCTCTTATCACACATTCAGTGTTAAGTAGATTGCTGCCTATGTGGTAGTTCATGGGTACAGAGTTTTTTTCCAAAGGGGATGACACTGCACTTTTTGGCATTGAGCTTGAGGCCATGGATCTGACACCAGGCATCTGTCTCAGTGAGGCCCTTCTGTAGGATGTCCACATCATTTGAGGACTTGACTATGGCTCCTAGTTTGCAGTCATCTGCGAACTTCGTTAGCCTGAGGCCTTCTGTGTTAGCCTGTACTTCAGAGAAGTAGATACCAAACAGGAGAGGTCCCAGAACGGAACCCTGTGGTACTCCACTTGTCACTGCTATGAAGTCAGATTTGGAGTCTGCAACTTTTACAGTGTGGGTTCTGTCAGTGAGCCAGTTGGCAACCCATCTTGTGACATAGGGATTTTTACCTAGTTTAGTGAGTTTAGCTATAATTCCAGAATGGGGGATGGTGTTGAAAGCCTTGGTGAGGTCAAGATAGGCTGTGGGAACTACCTTACCCTCATCTACGGCTTTGGTAACTGCCTCAAAGAAGTCGATCAGGTTCAGGAGGCATGATCTGACTTTCACAAACTTGAACTGGGTGGGATCCAGAGTTTGGAGGTTATCAACGTCTTTGTTTATGAGTTCCATAATGATACATTCAATGGCCTTGCAGACCAGGCTCTTCAGACTAATAGGTCGATAGTTCCCGGGTTCAGTGGTGGCTCCCCCTTTGTGGAGTGGGATAACTTTTGCTGTGCACCATTCAGTGGGCACAAAGCCTGATGTGAGGCTATTATAGAACATGGTGCTTAAGTGGGGAGCCAGTCCGTTCTGATGTTCATGTAAAATGCAGCCTGGAATGTTGTCCTGTCCCATGGATGCTGTGTTTTTGGCTTTAGAGAGTGCAGCTTTTACCTACGTAGTTGTGATTACAGGGACTCTGCATTCTTCCTGTATAGATATCGGCCCTTTAGGGGGTGAGGAGGGTAAAGTTAACACTGAACCTATCTGCCAGGATGTTGGCAATATCAGTTGATTCTGTAATTTTCGTGCCGTTGTGCTGCAACTCAGAGCAGATCTGGGTGTTGCCATCAAGATCCTTGAAATAGCTATAGAATGCCTTGGGGTTGTCCTTAGAATTAGTGGCAATTTTGTCTTCGTAGCTAGCTTTGGAGAATCTTATAAGGGATCTCAGCTTCTTACTGGGGCTGACCAGGAAGCACCTCCACTCATGGGATTTTACTCTCGTTTGCAACAGTTTCTTCCTTCTGTTGTACAGTTTGTTTATGGCAGGGAACCACCAGATTGGCTTCCTTTTTTTGGAGGATAGTGTCTTGTTTCTGTTTGGAATAGCATGATCCATGCACTCATGTAAGTGCTTATAGAGTCCATTTGTGTAGGATTCAGCAGTTATAACTGTATTGTCCATCTACATGGGTGTCATGAAGTTCACCACTTCTGTCTTAAGAAGCATGAAGTTGGCTTTGGAGAAATTTTTTACTGTGGTTTCCTTAATGGGGGGGGGGGGGCTGGATGTGGATATCAAGGGTGATTAGCTTATGGTCAAATTGGACCAACGAGGAGTTGACTTCAGGTGTGGAACACCGGTCACTCATGTTGGTAATGACTAGGTCTAGGATATTGTTGCTGACATTGGGGATGTGGATAAGTTGATCCAGGGCATTGGAGTTTATGAATTCTGGAAAGTGTTGAGCTAAGGAGTTGGTACATGAGTAGTTTTCACAGTTAATGGTGGGGTAGTTGAAGTCGCCCATTATTAGGGTGTTTGTTGAACCCTAATATTTTCCAGGACATCAAGAAAAGAAGAGTGGGAATCCTGGGGCATGGTGGGGGATCTGTAGCAAGCTACAATTTGGATTGCAGTTTTGCCCAGAGTTAGTTGCACTTGGATAACCTCTGATGCATTATGCTGAGGAACTAGCCTGGAGCTGTGGATATCCTTAAGGAATATGGACACACCTCCACCTTTGGTGTTTCGGTCCAGGTTACATGGCCGAAAAGTGTGGTATGAGTTATAGCCTGGTAGTACAGGGGTGTTCTCTGGACCCTTGAACCAGGTCTCAGTCACTGCACAGATATTGATGTTTTCCATTTTAAGGAGTGTCTTGAGTGAGTGGATTTTGAGATTTAGACTTCTAGCATTAAGTAGCATTACCCTCAGTTTTTGCTTGCCTATTCCTGTTACGGTGGTGAATTTGTCATTTGAACTTGCCTAAAAAAGGCACTATAAGGGCAGCGAGAGCCTTAGCCAGTATCCAGAATCCCAGGGGTGACAGGTGCAGGCAATCTGTGGCAAAGCATCGTGGTCTGTCGACCATGTTATCCCAAGCAGACAGATACTGGATCCCCTTAGAATGACACCAGAAGCTTAGGCAATTGTTGAAGTCAATCATTTTGTCTTTTTACTGTGGTATCATGCTGGGCGATGGCAGAATGCTACTCAGGGCTATGGTCATACCTGCCTGGGCTACAAGATCGGAGAGCTCATCCATGTCTCTTTAAATATAGTTCAGGGAGGTACATCTCAGGTCATTCACACCAACATGGACAATGGCAGCATCATATTTGTACTTGTTGTGGAGTGACCTGAGTGCGTGGGTTATGTGGCAGATCCTGGAACCTGACAGGCAGCTAACAGTAACCTTCTCCTTGTTTAGCCTGGTGAGTGGGACATCAGTGTGCCTGACTATAGAGTCACCCATGACTAGTGTGTTGGGTACGTTGTTTTGCCTTATTGGCTGTGGTTGAGTGGCACACTGAGTCTGTGGGCTATGTATCATTTGGGTTGTGTTGGGGGATGGAGGTTGCTTGCGTTTCTGCTTTGGAGGTCTCTGTTGCTTAGATTGATTATTATTGAGAGCCTTCACAAATGTTTTTGTGTTACTATGTGTGGATTTTGGTGGTGTAGATTTAGTGAGACTATGTGATGAGTGGTGTGGTGCAAATGTTTACCTTCTCCTCATGACTGTCAAGTTCAGTCTTGGTTGGAGAGAGCTTTACCTCCAGTTTTGCTAGATAAGTGCATCTCTCACAGGTTGTAATGTTGGGTGGTAGGAGGAGAGGGTTGTGTGTGTACATGAGGCAATTTCTACATTGCCTCAAGATGCCCAGATTCATCAGATAGACAGGAGAGAACACTGGGAGCTGACCCTTGGTCATGCTTGAATAAAAAAATATTTTCCTCTAAATAAGTGAGGAAAGTGAGTACAAGAGTTGTTTCTCTCTAAGCAAGTGAGAAAAGTAAGTACAAAAACTGTTTTCCTCTAGGTAATGAGGAAGGTTGAGTGCTATAGTAATTAGTAGCTTATTTAGTACTTACAAGTTCTGAACAAGTGCTGAGCATGAATAAACAAATTTAAGTGCTAAAACTAAGAATCTGTATCTGCACTAGACGAGTTGCAGGACAGAAACAAGTGCAAATGCAGGCTTTCAAATCAGAAAGTTAAGAGAGATGAAAGAGATTGCCCAAATGGCCAATAACTACAATTTCTAGGCCATAACCACTCCTTATGTGGTAGACAGGTTTCCTAGTGCTTACCACTCTCACTGATAAGCTAGAAGGCTTCCCTCCAACACAGAAAGGCTTGGGGGGGTCAGAAGCTTACATACAATATGACACAGCAAATCTGTATCTGGAAAACTAGGTACAGGAAAGGTAGGAAACAGGCTTACAGTTTTTATTTAATAGAAAAGTAGCTAAAACATTAGTATAAACAATTCACATGCAGTGCAAGCTAGCACACTTGAGTATGCAGCAATATTAGACCAAAAACAGTTTAAAAAATGCTTTTAAATTAAAAAGGACTAAAAAAGCACGTCCAGAAAGAGTTTATTATATAGAATGTGGTAAAGAGATGGGACTGGGGGAGTGTCCCAGGTCAAATCTACAGTGGGGCAGGCAACTGCAAAAGCCACCAAATTTAAACTACAAATCAGAAATAGGGAGGATGGGTGGAACAAAACACTTTCAGCAGAGATCTGAAAAACTATAAGCAACAATTAACAGTACAAACTCTAAAACCAAAAAAATATACTCAGCTCTGTATATTTACAGACAGATTGGAAAGCAGTCTCTCAGAACAGGGAGACAACAGTTTCAACAGAGATCTAAGCAACAATTAACAGTACAAACTATAAAACCAAAAAAAAATACACTCAGCTCTGTATATTTGCAGATAGATTGGAAAGCAGTCTCTCAGAACACAGGCTCCAGCAATGAAATGCAGGCTACTAACAGGTCTAATTTTATGCAAGTGATCCTTGAGTTATATAACACACAAGCTGTAAAAAACAGTTATACCAAATGAAGGCACGGCAGAAAATAGGGGGAGGTGGGGAAAACAGTTTCAACAGAGATCTAAGCAACAATTAACAGTACAAACTCTAAAACCAAAACATATACTTAGTTCTGTATATTTGCAGATAGATTGAAACAGTTTCAACAGAGATCTAAGCAACAATTAACAGTACAAACTCTAAAACCAAAAAATATACTCAGCTCTGTATATTTGCAGATAGATTGGAAGGCAGTCTCTCAGAACATAGGTTCCAGCAATGAAATGCAGGCTGTTACTAACATTTCTAATTTTATGCGTTCTACACAAACTTCAGAACAAACTGTCTCCCCACTTAAGCACCATGTTCAATCATAGTCTCACGACAGGCTTTGTGCCCACTAAATGGCACACAGCAACAGTTATCCTACTCCACAAAGGGGGAGCCACCACTGTTCCTGGGAACTATTGCCCTATTAGCCTGATGAGCCTGGTTTTCAAGGCCATGGAATGTATCTTCATGGAACTCATAAACAAAGAAATTGGTAACCTCCAAACTCTGGACCCCACCCAGTTCAGGTTTGTGAAAGGCAGATCATGCCTTCTGAATCTGATAAACTTCTTTTAGACAGTCACCAAAGCCGGAGACGAGGGTAAAGTGGTTCAAACAGCCTATCTTGACCTCGCCAAGGCTTTCAATACCATCCCCCATTCTGTAATTATAGTTAAACACTAAACTAGGTATAAATCCCTACATCACAAGATGGGTTGCCAACTGGCTCACTGACAGAACCCACACTGTAAAAGTTGCAGACCCCAAATCTGACTGCAAACCAGTATCAAGTGGAGTACCACAGGGTTCAGTTCTGGGACCTCTCCTGTTTGGTATCTACTTCTCTGAAGTGCAGGCTAACACAGAAGGCCTCTGGCTAATGAAGTTCGCAGATGACTGCAGACTAGGAGCCATAGTCGAGTCCCCAAATGATGTGGACATCCTACAGTAGGGCCTCACTGAGACAGATGCCTGGTATCAGAGCCATGGGCTCAAGCTCAATGCCAAAAAGTGCATTGTCATCCCCTTTGGTAAAAACTCTGTACCCATGAACTACCACATAAACGGCAGTCTACTTAATGCCAAATGTGTGATAAAAGACCTTGGGACCCAGGTGGACAGTAGTGTCTCATTTGATAATCACATCACCACAGTAGGCAGGAAATTGTTCTATGTGGCACACCTCATAACAAAAGGGTTCTCATACAGGAAAAAAGAGGTCACTGTTCCCCTCTACACAGCACTCATTAGACCCATTATAGAGTACGAGGCCCCTTTTGGAATGTACCTCGCAAGATATCTGCAGCAGCTGGAAAGGCCCTACACTGACCATCTCAAAAAACTCCAGCTTTACTCTGTAGCATATTGCCTACTCTGAAGAGATCTCTGCCTAACATATAAAGCTATGTTAAACCCAGAGCTGTTGGACATGCTACACCTTAAGAAATCCCAATCCCTCTGAGCTACATGATCTAGGGACCTAAACCTTGTCACCACAATAAACAAAACATGCTGGAGGGATAGAATCCTGTCCCAGAGACTTCCTATACTCTGGAACAAGCTATCCATCTATGTCAAGCAAAGTTCCTCATTAGCACTCTTCAAGAAAAATTTTGATGAGTGGATGGGAAATAGGAAATACACCCTGGGGATCACTTCTGTGTCTCTGCTCAATGGGGGCACAGGAAATTAACTTTCTTGGGTGGCGTAAGCCATGGACCTTTGATGGCTAAGCTTACTTAGGCCCTTGGGCTGATAGCCTAGTACCTACCTATGAACCTATGAATCTATGTAAGTTTAACAGTCTTGGAACCTGACATTTCATGAAGTGTGTTGTTGTGAGTTTCTGCAAAGCCATTATTATGAAGATATGCTGGAATTCAGAAAGGATTACCATGAGTGCAAGCCTTACCACCAGTGGCTCCCCCTTGAAGAAACTCTTTCCAGTTTAGTGACAACTCTACCACAGTGTTTTCCCAGTAGCAGGAGCCTCAGGTCCTACTAGCCATGACAGATGGAAATGAAGCAATTCAGGGGAGCAGCAAATTCTAATTAGCTATGTGCCCCATCCTGTCAGTGGTGACTGCTGATTTATGCTGAGAAGTGCTTCAGAGAACCACTAGGTAACATAAATTACCATGGTCAGTGAAAAAAATTAACATCATCAAAAGACTGAAGTCAGCTATTGACTTCAGAGAAATGTGACTGTTGGGGTTGTAGTAGTGCATGTATGTGTGTAGAAGTGTGTGTGTGTGTGTGTGTGTGTGTGTGTGTGTGTGTGTGTGTGTGTGTGTGTGTGTGTGTGTGTGTGTGTGAATTTTCTTGTATTGTTAGCATATCACCTCTGTGCCTGCATAGTTTTTCACTTGAGATTCTAGTTTCTTCCCATATCCCAGAGATGCACCATATTTAAATTGGTGATCTTCTAAATTCCATGTAGGTGTGGACGTGTTTTCAGACAGACAGAGATAGAGTTTGTGTGTGTGTGTGTGTGTGTGTGTGTGTGTGTGTGTGTGTGTGTGTGTGTGTGTGTGTGTGTGTGTGTGTGTGTGTGTGTGTGTAAGAGATAGGTAGCATACCCCTAAACTGCCCAGGTTTTTGCAGAATGTCCAGATATTTGTCCCATACTTTTGTTTGTTCCTCATAAAAAGATTGAAGTGGCTAAATAATGACAGACATTTGAGTTTTAGACTTCATATCCTTTAGAAAAAATGCATATTAACCCAAATAATGTTATTCTAGCAATTTTCTAAGTTCATGAGAGCAATATTTAAAATCTGTCACTATTTACTTTAGACTTTGTCTAGATTTCTTGTGCTAAGAGGTTGAGGTGTGTGTAAGACAGTGAAATGCCCTAGTAAGAGTTAGCAGGTGGTTAGTAATTTGCTTAGGCTCGATCCCTGTACCTTAGGTACGAGAAACAAGAGCTTGAATCCTCTACCCACAATGTGCAACTGTTTTGTTTAGCAAATTGCATCAGTATTGTGTTTTTAGCGTTTTAAAGTAGTGTTAGTAGCACAGCAGGGAGCATATTTGTGTTTTGATGCAGAAGGTTGTGGGTTCTACTTCCTCAGCATGTAGATGGATTGCTGATACTGAGTTGGATTTTAAGTGGGAGGGGTGCTGCAGTCCTGAGTATGTCCTCCTTTGGATAAGATGTCTAGTAACTATGAACCTGTTTATGGTTGCCATCCATTCCCTATTGCAATATTACCAGCGTATCATTTTTTAATGTAACATATGCAATTTATTCTTCAAGGGCAGCAGACAGTGAATTTGTAGATGAAACACTGAAATATAAAGTTTTTTGCTAGCAGCAACCTTTTCATTAGTTACAGATTTAGATCTATTTAATGTGGAATTATTCAGATGACTTTTACTTCCGCAGAGACTGTGCATATTGAAAGATATTGATGGATTGTAATGGCAGAAGTCTGAGTGGCCTTTTATGGTTGAAATTTTCTGAATTGGGCAGTTTTGGCATAATTGGTTCATATGTTTTGTTTCATTGTTTACTGGCTATAAATTTAAAACACACTCTAACAAGTGGTGCTGTATTATACAAGATATATAATTTAATTATTATATATTATAATTTAATACAATCAGGAAGGTGAATCAAAGAGCTTTTGCATGGTCCTAAAAATGTGTGCAAGGGGCCTATAATGTGAAAACATCCCATTTAATACAATCAGGAAGGTGAATCAAACAGCTTTTGCATGGTCTTAAAAATGTGTGCAAGGGGCCTATGATCTGAAAACAGCCCAAAGGTAAACAATCTGCCACTGGCCAGATGCATTTTCTTTGAATGTGGGTTTCAATGCTGTTTCAATGAATGTGAGTTTCATAGGCACAAAAGTTTTTTTTTCCTCAAATATTTTTTTATTTTCAATTAAAATAACATTTACATAATATTTTTAAATATAATTTTAAACAACTATATACAATATTTACAATAGCCTGACTTTCAATTATATACACTGTATATTAAATATAGAATTAACAGATCAGTTATCAGAGATACAATATTGATTATTGCAGAGTGTCCAACAAAGATATAACTTTCTTCCAAGGATTATTTACCAATGGCCTGGGATAGATTTGTAGTTCTTTGATTTTTATTTCCATCGATGCAGTTGTCTTCAGTAAAGTGTAGAATTATTCCAAGGTTGGGGTGTATTTGAATTCCACCTTCTGGTTACGCATTTCCTAGATATAGCAAGTATTGTCCATAACAAATACGTATCTGTCTTATTCCGGTAGGGACTTTCATTTACATTTAGCATAATCAATACTTTAGTTAAGGTAAAGGATTCATAAAATAAAGCTTGTAAAAAATAATTGATTCCATTCCAATATGATTTAATTTTATTACATTCATAAAAAATATGAATCCAGTCTCTTTATTTGACTTTTCACACCTCTAGCAAAAAAACATTTGTAGTAGCACTGATCTTTTAAATTCTATATGGTGTTAAAAATGCTCTATGTATTTCCAGTTAAATATTTTCCAGTACTGTGTGTTAGAGGTGTAATTAACTGATAGTAAGATGTTAGTTTAATTTCTTCTGTTAACTGCAATGACTGACCTTTTAAGAACTGCCAGTATGATGGTTTGGGAATTGTTTTATATGTTATTAACTCTTTATATAGATTTGAAATGGAATTTTTCTATTCACAACTATTATATATAAATTCATACAGAAAACTTATTAGATTTGGAATATCTTTAAATGAGGAATTATTAATTAATCTGCATAAATCTTGAGTGTACATTAGAATACTTTGTAAGCTTAACCAGTCGTGTGTTGGAATACTGTAAGCAGTTTTTATCATATGTATATCTAAAACATTTAATTTATTTACACATTGAAACCAGCATAAGAATCCATTTTGTTCCCAGGAGGTTATTGTTTCCCTATATATTTTGTGGGGAAAGTTCTTAGTGATGTTAAATGGGGTTAAAAGGTCAAACCAAAGTGTTAGATCTATGCATTGATACGTTTCCTAAAGGAATTGATGTAATGATTAATCAGTGTTGTTTTAGAAGGTTTTGTTATATTATATTATATACTTATGCATAGTATGTACCAGGGCTTGTTTGATTTGTCTACTATTACAAAATTTTTAACAGATTAAATTAATTTGTTAATATAGCCATTGCTAATTCTTTCCAGTTGGCAAAATAATTTGGGTTTATCCAGTCTATTGTAGTTTTAAGCACAAATGCCTTTATATATGTTTCTATTTCTGGGAAGTTCAATCCTCCTTGTTTCCAGGGTCTAATGTGATGAGTTAGAGCTACCCTATTCTTTTTGGGATACCATAAAAAAATTATTAAACATGAGTTTATTTCATTAAGAATGCATCTTTCAGGAATTAACTGTATTGCTAATGTTACATATAGTATTTTTGGCAATAAGACCATTTTTATTAATTGCAATCTGTCTTCAAAAGTTAATATAATTTTGTTCCACTTTTCTATATATATATTTTATTGTTTCAATAATATTTTTATAATTTATTAATATTGTTTCATTTATATTTTTGCATAACACTATTCCTAAATAATTTAGCGTAAGTTCTTGTTTTCCTATGATGGATTTATCTGTAACTTGTAGTTCTTTTTTCTTATTTAAAAATAGAAATTTTGATTTTGATCTATTAATGTGTAGACCTGAAAATCTTATACAATTTCTCCATTACTTCTTCTAGCTCTCCTAATGACTCTCTGGAGTTTGATAGGGTTAATAAAATATCAGCAAAAAGCATTATTTTAGATATGTACTGGTCATAGACTTCTATTCCTTTTATTCTTGGATTATTGCATGTTATTTCTACAAGTATTTCTATAGCCAAAGCAAATTAAATAGGAGAAAGGGGGCATCCTTGTTTAGTACCTTTCATTATATGGATAGATTCTGAGGTAAAAGGACCTAATTTCATGTAGGCTAAGTTATTAATATATATTTTTTTAGTAATACGATGAAGGGAGGAGGAAATTCAAATAGTGCTAAAGTTTTAAATAGATATTCCCAGTTGAGGGAATCAAAGGCTTTTTCTATGTCTAATCCAATTACAAGTGTTTCTCTATCTTCTTTATTCACATAATCTATAAGAGTAAGTATCCTTTTTATATTATCACGTGTGTGCCTATTATATAAAAATCCAGTCTGATCATTATTAATTGTCTTTGAAAGTGGGATTTTCATTCTGTTAGCTAGGATTGACATGAATATTTTGTAATCATTATTCGGTAATGATATAAGTCTGTATGAGGTGCAAAGGTCTGATGGTTTATTATCTTTTAGAATTGGTGTTATGAGAGAATATTTCTATGAGTGTTGTATTTTTGCTTCTGACTGGACTTCTAGCAAAGTTTTATGAAAAAGGGAGATTACTGTTGAAGGGAAGAGTTTGTAAATTTCCGTAATTATACCATATATCCCTGGAGCTTTGTTAGATTTGCTTTCTTTTATCTTGTCAACAATTTCTTTGTAGGATATAAGTTTTTGTAGGTCTAGTTTTATGTTTTCAGAATTTTTTTTTTATATTGATAAGGTGTGTTTCTAAGTTTATTTGGTTGGTATTTAAATCCTCTTTTTTGAAGTGTTCCATATAATGGAACCAAAATGCTTCAAGGATGTCTCCTTTATCTGATACTCTTTTCCCTTTCTTTTCATGATATATACTACTAACGTTATTTGCTTTAGATTGTATTTTAATTCTAGTAGATAAGTTATGTAGATATCTGCGGGAGGTGGCTAATGAGTTTATTTTTAATTTTTTCCAAGGCTAGACAAGTTTTGTGTGTTAGAATTTCATTATATTTTTCATTTAATTCCTCTATTTCTTTTTTGACTTCTGGACAATTCTGATTTTTTTTTTAGATTTTGCTGTCAAGAGTCTGGTTTGCAAGTCTAATGATTCAGATTCCCGCTCTCTAACTTTGTTTTTGTACCAGCTAAGGGTCTTACCAAATAAATACGCTTTTAATGAGTCCCAAACCATGACTCTATTGATTTCTGTTGTATTATTAATTTCAAGAAATAATTGCAGTTCTGACAACATCCAGGGTCTGAATTATTTAATTTTCATGATATATGATGGAATTCTAGTTGAGAGGATTAAAGGTTTAAGCTCTATTTGGAGATTCGTTATCAGAGAGTCATGATCTGAGAAGGGGCATGGAACTATTGAAAAGTTGAGGATTTTTGTTTGTAAATCTTGAACTACGAATAATTTATCTATTCCGGTTTGTGTTCCAAATCTATGGACTTTATGTGAAAATGATAAGGATTTATCATCTTTTACTTTAAAAGTGTCTATTAAATGAAATGAATCAATGCATCTTTTTAAGGATTTTGAAATAGTTGCTATGTGAAAAGACTTCTTGGTGGTTTCAGAAGCTTCTAAGGAACATATAAAGATTTCCTTTATAATTATTGGAAATAAAATCTAGGTGTTTTTTAACCATTCCTGCTCCAATTCCTGGGAACCAATATAGATTAGCTAAGGTCCATATTATGTTATTAAATTTAATTATAACAAATGCTAGTAAACCTTCTGTGCCTTCATATTTATAAATAACTTTTGGAGTGATTATGTTTTTCTTCCAGAGAATTGATACTCCTTTTGTCTTTGGTCTATAGGAGGATTGAGCTAAGACTGTATAGTACTTAGGGTTCCAAATAAAGCTATCATTAGTCTTAAAATGCATTTCCTGGAGAAATACTACTTGTGCCTTATTTAGATTTAAATATTTTAGTAAGTTTGATCTTTTATTTGCATAATTTAAGCCTTTAGTATTTAATGATAAGAATGTTAAATCCATTTCAAGTTATTGTTGGAAGAAACATTTTGCTTCTTTTTTTATTTTGAATATAGTAGTTATAACATATTTTCTGATAACATTGAATGTTATTTTTATGTGTGTAAACTTGGGAGTGTAATTTAATGTTCTTTCTTCTTTAAATACAAGTACTTCTACAAAACATTAATTCTAAAGTATCAAATGCAAGTAAATATGAATTTCCCATTAAACATGGAATGAAAGTAATTCCTAATCCAATAGATAAAGATATATCTATTGGATTATCACTCATACCTTTAACCAACAATATCAACTGAGCTCCATATGTTAAATTATTATATGGAGAATTTTCTTAAAAGAGATATGAAATTCTATATTATTATATTATTGTTCTATAGTGTTTTGTATATCAAGATGGAATGTTAGTAGTGTAAACAATTATTATGTTACCTTAGAAAATATCCAATATTTAGTTACCGTTAAGAGATCCCAAACATGTCAGATATGTCATTTTGGATAAATTAAATGCAACAGAGGAGCATACACTAAATAAGCCAACAACAAATAGATTATTACTAAAATAATTTGACTAAAAGGATTCTGCAGGAGACAATGAGTGATTACCAATGAAATATGAATTTACTGTAGGTGTATTCTCTTCCTTTACTTTCCCACTCTTCGGCTCACCAGCTTCAACTTACACTTGTGAAAAGACATGGCTTATCAGTGGTATCCTGACTCTGAGTAGAGGTGCCCTACATTCTAGTGTGCAGTGCTTTTACATATTTATAGATTTATAAAGCAGAGTCTATGAATGAACTATGATCACCCTGACAATTCCCATCCTGCATAGGGTACCTCCTGCTTCCAGAATGGGTAATCACATCAGGTCTAGAATGAATGTGAAGGTACCTATATGGTAATCAAGATTTACCTTAGGTAAGTATTAATCAAATATTATTTAGAGCATCTTAGTGAGTTCTCGGGACAGTTAGAATACTCTTAAGCCTCTCCTCCCTTGACCAAAAACAGAGATTTCCCTTCCCTTTCTTTCCCTTGTTTTAAATCAGTACTAATAAAAGAAATTCAGCAAACATAGGTAAACAGAGATAGCATTCAGTAGTCCATTTTGTACATGACTCACAATCCATTAAACAAGTCAGTGACTACCATCACTTTAGTAAACATTATAAAGACAAATTAGAAATAATTTCCTCGCTCTTTAAATTTTCTGATAAAGCAGAAAGTTAACAATAAGCTATTTTAACTAAAAGTATAAAGCATTTCAATTTTTCCTTGCATGTATACATTTCTACTTGTATTGTAGTGTCAATAGCTGTCTTTGAAATCTGTACAATACTTCACTTCTTCAAATCATTCCTTTTTCAATTCAGTTTTTTTTTGTCAAAACGGCAACAATATTTCAAGGGCACAATTAATATTTAGACTGATTTTTCAAATAAATAACTTGTCAGTTGCCAATTGAGTTAGTTTAGAATGCATGGGTAGTGCAAATATAGCATGTTGCAAAAATAATATGTATTTTTTCGTGTGGTCTAGAGACTGTAATATGCAAGTGGCATATATAATGTAGCATATATAGAGCAGATAGCTTATGGATTCAGGTTGTTAAAAGTAAATTATTAATCAGGCAGTTTCATTTAAATTCACAAGTAATTTGGGGACATTTCAGTTGAGTTTCCAGGAATATGTAGTCCAATGTGAATAATTTAGTCCACATTTCCTCATAAACATATGTCACAATTCATTAAACAAAGCAGAGTCTAAAATCTGTCTAATAATCATTATAAAGACAAAGAATAGTAATTTCCTAGCTCTTCAAACTTTCTGATACTGCAAAATGTTGACCGTAAGCTATTTTAACTGGAAGACTAAAACATTTCAATACTTACTTGTGAATATATATTTTTACTTTTATGGTGCAGCAGTAGCATTGTTGCCTCACAGCAAGAGGTTCTCCTGTTCGATTCTCAGCTGGAGTGCGGGGAGTACCTTCTCTGTGGAGTCTGCATGTCCTCCCCACAGTTGGGTGTCATTCGAAAGACATGCGTAAATGGGTGTGCCTTCGTTGAAGGTTGGACATCGAGCTGGCACGTTGGCGCTAGTGAAAATCTACTGCCAATCATTAGCGGACCGGAGTTCCACTGTGGCGACCCCTAACCGGGAAAAGCCGAAAGACAAACAAACTGTAGTGTCAAGAAGTGTCTTTGAAATCTAGGCATTACTTCACTTCTTTCAAGTCATTAATTGTACAGTTCAGATTATATTTTGTCAAAATGTCAATAGCATTTCAAGGGCGCATTTAATATTTAAACTGATATTTTAAATTAATAGCTATCAGTTACCAAGTGAGTTTGTACAGAGTGTGAGGTAACTGAAAAGATAACATGTTGCAAAAAGTAATATGTATCTTTTCATGTGCACTAGAGACTGACAATTTCAAGTAACATATAAAATGTAACTTTTACAGTTCAGGCAGTTTGTGAAATCAGCATGTTAAACTGAGTAATACTTTTTAATCAAGCAGCTACATTTAAGTGCACATGTAGTTTGGGAACATTTCAGTTGTGTTTCCAGGAATAGGTAATCCTATGAGGATAAATCATAAAATATTTACAAATAGTCCTATTATGTATTTATTTTACATTCCTTAGGCTGTTTTTACATTTTAATAACTAAACAACATTACTTTTTCTTATTATTTGTAATCTGTGAGGCTAAATGCACTTCGCAGGTTCACAGTGTCCTTAGAAACTGCAGCAGTTGCTTACTGTTGCTATGGCAATGCAAATCGAATGTGAAGAAAGCTTCACTTCTCTTAACCAACAGTATATTTTTCCCTCCTTTTTTATATGTATTTGTTAATACTAAAATTAAATAATTCAAAGGACAAATGTACAAGAATGGAACATTTCAGAGTTAATCATGAACATGTTCCCAATCCCAATAAGCATAACAGTGACTATCATTAATCTAATAAATATTGTACTAACAATTAATTAAGTTCACTATTCCAATTAGTCTACCTTAAATCTAGATTATTTTAGACTATTATTTATCTATGTATAGATAGTGAGTTATTAAATATATACAGACAATATTAGTATAATAAATAGGAGAGAATTTAGAAAGGGAGACAATGCAGTTAAAATAAATAATGAGAAAAGACAGACGAGAGAGAAAGAAAAGAGAAAATTAAGATAAAATACACATATACTATGTATGTTGATTTACAGTATAAATATTTTATGTGCTATATAACCCTCCTTCTGTGAAAGAAAAGTACTCTGTTTTTACATACCTGAGGTAATGTGAAAACTCTCATGTGTCATCTATTTTCAAAAAATATAGATAAAATATTCCAGTAGTTAGTTACCTTTGTTTCAAAATTCCAAGCAGTAAAATTGGTCCTTTAAAGTAATGTTGAAATGATTCATATCATAGTAGATGCTTTGAGAGATTTGGCTGTAAAAGTATCAGTCTTTTGCTTCTTCTTTTTAACATCTGTCCAGACATTTGTTTCTTTTGTTCTCTTGAGAGAAGGTGACATCCAATCCATATCTTCTGGTAAAGTAATTGCATTATTAGTTTTAATAAATGAAGAGGCTTCCTCTAAGTCAATAAAAGTCCTCATCTCATTGGCATACAATATTCCTATCTTAGTTGGATATGCAAGTTGTGCCTTGATGTTATTTTACTTCAGAAACTATTTTCATTGGCCACACTTTTTTCCTTTGTTCCATTATTCTACATGAATAGTCATTATCAAATCTTATCAGGCTCTGTTTATATTTTAGAGGTGCCTTCCTCCAAGCAGATCTTAAAATCAGTTCCTTGTCCAAGTATGAAAGAAATTTGATAATTATTGACCTAGGAGGATAGTTTGAGTTAGTGGCAGGTTTCCCAAGAGCTCTCTGTGCCCTTTCAATACCAAAGGAAAGTCCTTCTTTTAAATTTAAAAAGTTAGGGATCCAGCTTGATAAAAAGGAAATAATATCCTCACCTTCTGTGTTTTCAGGTAATCCGAAAATCCTGATGTTATTTCTCCTCTCCCTATTTTCCAAGTCATCTACTTTATTAACCAACCAAGTGTTTTGTTTAAGAAGCAGTTCTTTCTGTGTTTCCTCTTCCTTAAGTCTGCTTTCTAAGTCATTTACAGAAACCTCTATTCCTGTTATCCTTGTCTGGTGTTGTTGTAGCATTTCCTTGAGGGTGTCGGCCTGTTTTTGACTGCTTGTTTTAAGATTTTCTAGGTTCTCTTTAAAATCATCCATCTTCAAAGACAAATCCTGCAGGGTAGATGCCATCTGTTGTAGTTCCTTCTTTAAGACAGCATCCTGGTGAGAATTCCTTTAGTTGCTAATTTTAACAAGTTAATATATCTCCAAGCTTTTTGACAGGAAATTATTTGTAAAACTTCACCAAAGTTTCTAATTATGTAAATTAGTCCTTTATCTATACAATTTTATATTTTGAATAAAAAAAGAATATTTTCCTGTCTTATTTACTTAGTTATATGGACCTCTAAAATACTGTTGCTTTCAGTTAGCCATTCAGGCTCCACCCCCTAAGCACAAAAGTTTTAATGCTAAGTCTGTTTTCATTGTGAGAGTGTATTGCTTTGTTTAGCAAATGTCTATCAGTGTTTGTGCTGTAAAATTCATAATAAAAATTTTAAATTAAATCGAAATATCTATAATCATTGTAGAAGTAAAACAGAAAAACAGTATACACACTGAGAGTTTTGAACAGTGCTTATGGCAACTGGAGATAAATAACCAAATAATGAGACATTGGAATGGCTGTGTGGTGGTGGCAGTGGTGGGGCTGTGTGGAGTGGGGTTGACCTGAATGCAACATACGGGCCTTTTTGTTTACAAAAAAAACCACTGTACAAACACACATATATTTATATATATATATATATATATATATATATATATATATATATATATATATGTGTGTGTGTGTGTGTGTGTGTGTGTAAACACAGACATGCTTATTAATGTGACTTTTATTAAAGCAATTTTTATGCATATTAATGGCTGTTTTTATCAATGTGGTTCTTATACACAAGCATATATATTTATAAATATAATTTTAAATGTATAGTTACAAAATGTTATCATAATATGCCATAGTAATTTTTTTTCTTGGTACTTTTCCTTTAAATAGATTGACTTTTAATTGCCTATTAACTTAGACATGTGACTTTTACACTGTATTTAAACCATGTACTAGCTTTTGTTAGCTGATTTATGTGCCTGAGGAAGCCCTCTGGGTGAAAGTTTTTACTTGCGTATCTTGAAATTGCTTGGAATCCTTAAAGGACTTCAGTTCACTCTGTGCTCTGAAAAAATTGTTTGGAATTATTAAAGAACTTTAGCTCACTCTGCCCTGGTTTCCAGTGATTTCTTTTTTTCATTTTGGACTTTGCAGATAGACAAGACAGCAGACAGGGGTGGTGTGTGACACATGAGGAGGGTAAACACCTTGGATGGGGAGGGTATTGTGGAACCAAGTCACATGTGCCTCCAGACAGCAGCAGGATGACTCATGTCCCCTCCCATGGGACAGTCAACACTGCTCCTCCACTGCCTCAAGTGTGGCTGTGCTAGAGGCTGGGCACCAGGGCGAGCCTGCCCCACCAGGTCAGCCAGCGTGCTCTCAGTTTGTCACAGGCAGTGTTTATAGCTCTGATGAACAATCCTGTGCACCATGACCAGCAGTTGATCCTGAGTGACTGCAGCCCCTCTGCCAACACTCCCAGGGGGAGGCCAGGCCACATCCTCTGAGGCAGTTCAACCGGATGCCACAGGTGGTGCAGGGGCAGAGGAGGGGGGCATCACTGGCCTGGGTCCCAGATATGCTAAGACCCCATGCCATGGCCAGTTGAAGCAAGGTAGGTGGATCACCAAGAACTGGCCTACCCCAATGTGCTGTGGTAATGGAGGTATAGCAATAAGTATAGGTTAGTTATTAAGAAAACATTGTTAGTAATAGCAGGTCAAAACACTGGAACTAACACAATTACATATCAATACAAATTATTTGAAAAACAACAATGAATAACAGAATAGTCAGTATAACAGCATGCCAGTAACAGTTACAGCATTAGGCCAATAAAATATGTCATTTAACAGGATATGTTAATATGCATCCATTATAATACATAACAATAATAACACGTCTCATTAAACAGTTAATGGAACAGCATATGTTAATAGTAAACCATAACCAATGAATAACAGTAATATATAAATGAAGATAAGGGGTAGGGAGAGAGAGAAAATCAGTCCATTAGTAACAGCGCAGCTTATTTCCTTGACAACAGTACTACTACCTACTCTACAGGTCTGTATTTTCATTATGTTTACAGTCAGTACAAATCTCCTGTAGCTGATGTAGCATATACATACCTCTCAAGCTATATACATGGGACATTATAGGCCAAATGGTTACAACTGTGGGTGCACACCTACACAGAACACTCGCACATCTGGTGGACCTGTATAACTATCAAGGTGTTCTGTGGGCTGAAAATGATGATGCTTTGCAATCTAGGTACTCACTGCCATGGTATTCCTGTAACAGGTGGATTACACACTATTAATTACATAAAGTGAAATCGTGACACTTGAGAGACATGTATGTGTACAGTACAGATGCTAAACAGCAGTCATGGGAATAGAACCCAATAGCAGTGACTGCGACTGCAGCAACTTTTAACAGACACTCCAGGCATACAGCCATACCAGGATTACACATATTATTTCTGACGGTTTACTATCACAATTTCGCCATGCAATTGCACGGCTATGAAGTATTCGAACAACATATGTTCAAATACTTCATAGTTCGGCAGGTTATGTGAGCGACCTTTATTATTGCGACTGGAGTGTGCATTTGCAATTATAACGTTCGATCATGTAAGGGGATCATGTTACAGTGCAGTTAGGGAAATACATCCCTTTCCTCACTGTAGTGCGATCTCGGAGTTGGAATATTAAGTTGGGGGGTGTGGGGGGTGCAGGGGGGCTTGGCTCCCTGCATAAATGTGAGTTTAGGCTAATTAGGTAGGGAGTTAAGGGAAGGGTGGGAGTGCTGTTAATTGTCGAAAATGTCACGAGCGACATTTTCAACAATTCACAGCTGTTTTCGACATTAGGTACATAGGGAAATGTGTACTTTCGGTGAAACACTTCGCTAATACGTACACATTTTATTTTAACTTTCGACATTTTGATAGTAAACCATTTCTGACTGCACATTGCTGAATTTACACATTCCTGCTAATGATTTTAACAGTCTGGGAAATCTAAACACACAATTATCTACTCATAAGTTGGGCTACCTCATCCATCTTCCTGTAGTTCCTGTGGAGAGAGAATTTGTGAGCATTACGTGACTGCTACTGTAATATTTAGTGCTACCTAGCACTGGATTCGAACCCTGGTCTGTGTGAGGCAAAATGTACTATATACAGAGAATTTAACAAACTGAGCTACTGAGTCACTGCTGACTACTGGCTGACTGATATTTGCCTAGAGCTTACCTGGAACCAAACTATGACCTGGCAGTACTACTACAGTGTTATACTAGACTGCAGTGACAGCAGAACACACATGCATGAAATACAAGAATAACAGAGATAGTAGGTACTCTATATAGCAGTCTAACAATGCTAGAGTACACACATTATTGTTAGTGGGTTGAAATATATGTGAAGTCAACAAACAATATCAGATCATGGAGTGGGCTACCTCACCCATATACCTTGCTTACCTGATATTTGTGGATGGCAGAGAATTATGTGAACAATACTGGCCTAGAAACAGCCTTGAACTGTACTATATGTGTTAGACAATACAACTGGCAGGTACTATATTTGCATTCTACAGCTATTACAGTGTTATACTTGACTGCAGAACTTTACCCTACAGCCTGAATGCATACAGCTCTACTGCAATGGTTACAAGACAATCCTGATGTACACCATTTTCCTTGGTGTTATCGGTATTGATTAATGTTTTATTGCAGAACAGTTGGCATTATTTATCTCTTGCAATACAGCTCTAATTCCATATTTATTGCACTACAGACTTTATTGTATATACTTTAATGCAGTTACTGATATTGTTTTGTGTTTTTATTACACAACAATTGGCTTTATTAATTTCTTTCAAAACAGCTCTAATTCCACATTTAATGCACTACAGACTTTGTCATATATACTTTAATGCAGTTACTGGTATTGTTTTGTGTTTTTATTGCAGAACAGTTGGCATTATTAATTTCTTTCAAAACAGCTCTAATTCCACAATTATTGCACTACATGGTTTATTGTATATACTTTAATGCAGTTAATATTTTACCCTTTCTTGCTTATATCACCACACTTAGCATAATACATCCGTACTCACCACACTCATGGTGCAACCTGGTCAGGCACCTGGCGTGCGACTCAACATTGCAAACCCTCTCCTCTGCAGCTATTGGGAGAGAAGCACACCATTATGCATACCAGTTTTGCAGACATTCAGATTAGATATTGGTGAAACAGAGGTAAAATTACTTGCATACCTGTGGGCCAATCCCTGCCCAAGCTTCTTGGAGCCAGGTGTCCAAGATATACCCCTTTCTTTGTTTCAGGTCATCATGGTGGTAATGACACTGCTCACCTGTGTAGGGGATACCAGTAATACTGGTAAGTTCTCTGGTTAGCCAGTCCCAGGCCTCTGCCTTACACTCTGAGCCCTGGATATATTCCTGCAGCAGCTGGTCTTCATGTTTTTTTACTAGGAGTCCAACCATGACCCTGGACTCCAGAATTCCACAAAGTTGTGCATGAAAGTGTGCACCTTCACCAACACCAGCCACAGTACCCTTCAGAGACAGAACTCCAACAGATTCTGCTGTATTCTTACCTATTGGGCTAAATATAGTCTGTTTTCCTACCCTTACACATTATTGGGCAACATTCAAAAAAGTGAAGTGTCACTTAGCTCTGCACAAACCAGCACAGCTGAGTTAAGCACAGAACTGGAGTCTTAGCAGAGATTAGCAGCATGCAAACCAGCCAAGCAAGGCATAAACATTGGGAGCCATTATTATGTTTATACAGTGCTTAGCAGGTCTCAACAGAGCTTAGTAGAGCATAGTGAAGCTATATTTTAAATGAATCTGCAAACTGTATATATTAAAATTAAATACTTATTTGCCTTCCCTAGACCAACTGTATTCAAACCCTGGACCAACTATATATGGAGCAATGACTCTACCCATTAAGCTACATGGATATTCAAGCATCAGATGTACCTTTACATATGACACTGAGCTCCCTATAAGCAGCACTGAGCACAGCGTCTCACCATACAAACATGCTCAGATACACTAAAACATACATTTAAATATATAATTAAATACAAACGGTTTCTATTTTTAGATGTCTGGACATTGTCTTGGCACTGCTTAGCATTGCTGTGCTCCATGCCGCGCAGCACAAACATGCTTTTTTACTAAAAAAATGTAAAAATTAACATAACATTAAAAGACAGTCTGGAGAGTCTCTTATTCATCTGCTGACATGGTTACCACTACACCTCTCCCTACACTGATTCCATACCTGTGTTCCTCGGCTTTCCCTTGGCAATGCACCATCATTAATATGCATGGCATGCTGCTGAGGGGGAACCATGTACACAGACACAGTAACAATCTGTGTAGGCTCTACAGTATGCCTACATGGATTTTATTAAATCTTGGGGAAAATGTTTAAAGAATCTGTCAGTGTTTTGATAGATTTCTAATTGCACATGTTTGTGAGGGAGATTCTAGAGTACAAAATGTCTGGGGAGAATCAGCCAGTCAGCAGGTGATGTCATTAGAATGTTCCTGGTTGCTATGTGATTATTTGAACAGATGATTGACAGGAAAAATAACTTTTTCAAACAGGTGACTGTTATTTTTAAAATAAGACAGTTGAGACTGTTAACCTAGACTATAAAAGAGACTGCTGAATTCAGATACGGGCAGTTAGTTAAGAGTTGCAGTCAGCTACAGTGCTGTGCAGTGGATACCCAAGAAAAAGGACTTATTAAAAACTGTAAGCCTGCCTTTGCCTAACTGTTATGTTTTAGATTAGCTCACAGACAGTATTATCTAATTAGATTAGGAAAGTTTAGTTATTTAGATATAGTTTTTCTAAGATGATGGACTTTTATCCTACAGTTTAATTTTATATTTCTGGTGATTGAATTCTGGTGTTTATTGAAAATTATTGATTTACATTCTTGCAATCATTTTACTTATTATTAAATGTTTTTCATTACTTTACATTGTGGCTGCACAATCAGTGTGTTCTTTAGATATTAGAGAGTGTTTATACCTGTTTGACGCTACCCAGGTCACCTTGAATGCCTGTTTACTTCTGGCCATAGCTATCATTTGTTTTGATATTTCATTTTTAATACTTGATCACGCTTTGAAAGATGTGTAGCCCTGTTTGACTCTGGTGGCAGCATTTACCATTTGTACTGGGGAAAGGACACAGCTGGAAATCTGTGTTAGGCTTCCCATAAGTGTTTGAGTGTGTGAGATTTGAATTTATTTTGAGTGTGAGTGAGTCAGAGGTTTAAACTGGAACACATTGCTCTGAACTGTATAATAAGGGAATACATTTGTGGTGGACAGAGGTATATAGTCCAGTCCCAGGAAATAGAGCATGTTCCTGTTGTACTCTTAAGGGAAATTGTGGAATTTTACTCTTGTGTGCCCTGTGCTCTGGTGTTTTCTGTAATGCTCCCACACTGGAGTCAGTGTTGAGGATTGAGGCTCCTTAATCACTGACCCAGGCTTTGACTGGGGGGCATGACATATTGGTGGCAGTCCGGTGGGATATTAACTGGACGTCACAATGCACGTAACATAGAAGTAGCAGAATGCATATGAATAATGTGAATTTGGCAGATAGTGTATGAGATAAATCTGAATGAAAAAGTGATGGTTACATGTCATAATGCTGAATTTTAGGATAATTACAACAGTATGGTAGCATGAGAGAAATAAGTGAACAGGATCTGAGACTTGCTGTATATCACATGACTAAAAAAGAAGAGTAACTTGATTATGAAGGATATATTTATTGCATCAGTGTTTTTTGATATATAACATTAAGTATTTTACAATAAAAATATGCATCAACGTAACACTGGGAAATTAAAATAATATTACAATTGTTAAACACCTAAGTTACTTAGGATAAAATAGAATCCATGAGGAAATTAAAAAAGATACTCCTGAAAAGATGAAACGTAATGACATATCAAAGCATGACTATGAATAGAAGTGGATTGGACTCATTTCTAGACAACCACCTTGTTGTATTGAAGGCGCTTGTGCATCACAATGAAGCTATAGGGTATACAATGTAGGACCATCCATGTTGGATTGGTCATGAGAGTAAGAGCAGATTAAATATACTTCAGATGGAGAAAGTAATAGAAAACCACTCCAATATTCATTTTTCCCAAGAAAACCCTATAGCAGCAGATGATGACAGTTTCAAGTCCATCAGTGCAGATGTACTACTGAGGAAGAACAGAAGACAGGCAGGTATAAGTGGTACTACAGATTATGACATGGGTGGATTTGCATACACTATTGGAAATTGGAATGGAAGAACTATGAATCATGCCAAGCCTGGTATGATTAAATATGAGGTGACAAGTTTAAACATTGATATCATACCAGTTAGTCAACTAAAATGGACTGAAATGTGTCACTTTATATCAGATAATAGTTATATCTTCTATTGTGAAAAATAATTTTGCAGAAAGAATGGAATAGCCATTATGGTCAATAAAAAGCACTATCAGTGCTCATTTACAACCAGAAATGATGTATGATTTTAATCAGTCTCCAAGGCAAAGTTTTCAGTATTATACTGATAAAGTTTATGTTACAACTACAGATGCAAAAGACAAGGTCATCTAACAGTTTCACGAGGATCTGCATCACATTCTGCAGATAACAAAATATATTACATTCATAATAGGTGATTATAATGCTAAAGTTCATAGTCAAAGAACAGCTGAAATAATAGGTGATTTTGGCATTAGTATATAAGATGAAGCAGTTTATATACTGTAGAAGTCTCCAAGACAATTCACTGGCCATAGCAAACACTCTCTTATCAACAGTTTAAGAGCTTCTATATGGATATCACAAACATTGTCAAAGGTGAAATCAGATTGACCATAAACTTTGAAGCTTAACAAGTATGAGTTTTATGCAGACAGAAAATACAAGCCCTGGATATGACTCTGGCTCAGATCATAGCTTCTTTTCACAAAGTTAAGGATCCAATTAAAGGAAAATGTTAAATCCCCAGGCCAATTAGATATGCGCTAAACAGAAGATCTTATAAATATGTAATAAGGAGAAATAATTAAGGGACTGATCCAGTGGGTGGACTATCTATACAGCTCTGGATAGAAGTTTTAGATATAGTTCACAAGGTGGCAACAGAATGTATTCTAAATAAAGTTGAAGAAAGAAAACAATGCTGTCTGTAGAGTCTATAAAACTGGCTGTGAAAAGGAATAGAGCAAAAGGCAATGGTAATAGTGGAAAGTATGTGTGGTAATGTGATAGGAAATCATCCATGTAAAATGAGCATCATAAACAATACAGTTAAAAGGGACTTAATAGAAGCAGAAGACATGGCAGGAATATACAGAAGAACTTTACTAGAAAGATCATAATATCACAGTTAAATGCAATGGCATGTTCTTTGATCTAGAGACAGATATCCTTGAGAGTAAAGTAATATGTGGCCTAGAAAGCCTTGGCAGTAATAAGGCTGGAGGAAGTAATAGAATTCCAGTTAAATTGTTAAAAGCCTGAACATGATGCTGTTACATTGTTGCTTGTAGTTTGCCAGTAAATTTGGAAAATGTAATATGAGCCATTCAATTTGAAAAAGTCAGTTGTTTGAAAAAAAGGTTTGAAAAAGGACATCATAAGCAAGTGAATGACTGTATAGCTAATAAGGGAATGATGAAATATGGTACTTGCAATATAGATTTATTTTTGAGGGAATACATTTTACAATTTCTAACTATACTAAGTTAATAGCATCAAATGGAAAGTTCAACTGTAACACAAAGGGGGTAGAATATCTTGTCCAGTGTTTGACCTATTTGGTATTTTATAGCATCAAAACTGAAACTGCCCTCAAAAAAGAATACATCAAGATGTGTATGCAATCTCTAGGGGTGCTAATTTTAATGCATTGAGTAAGCATTATCTTGAATGTCAGAATTTTAAAACAAAATTGTACTTTTTGTGTTAGAGAAGGTTCCCCCTTTTGATAAGGGAGGGAACTGGGAATCACAATTTTAACTAAGAAAATTATATTGGCAATTACTATTAAATGCAGCAAACAAACCAGGAATTAATAATAAAATACTAACAGTTTATTATTGTTTAAAAGGGATAATATACAAGTGGAATGCATTTTTTTTCTTTTTTATTGATGTTTTTATAATTTTTTAAGGGAAAGGGAAATCTAAAATTAGGAAAGATGAATTCAACAAACTGAACAGAAATAAAGTAGCGAAGGGGGGGGGATGTTATCATGATACTACAGTGCAAACTTTAACTCCCTCTCACCCCATAAAGGGCCCATCTCTATAGTGGAAGAATGCAAAGTTCCTGTAATCACAGCTGCACAGGTAAAAACCACACTCTCCAAAGCCAAGAACACAGCATCCATGGGACCTGACAACATCCCGGGCTGCATTCTACACAAACTACAGAACAAACTGGCATCCCACCTAAGTACCATGTTCAATCACAGCCTCACCTCAGGCTTTGTGCCCACTGAATGGTGCACAGCAATAGTTATCCCAATCCACAAAGGGAGAGCCACCACGTACCTCAGGAGCTACCACCCCATTAGCCTGCCAAGCCTGCTCTGCAAGGCTATGGAACGTATCATCATGGAACTTATAAACAATGACATTGGTAATCTCCAAACTCTGGACCGCACCCAGTTCGGGTTTGTAAAAGGCAGATCATGTCTCCTAAACCTGATAGACTTCTTTGAAGCAGTCACCAAAGCCGTAGATGAGGGTAAGGTGATTTACACAGCCTATCTAGATCTCGCCAAGGCTTTCGACACCATCCCCCACTCTGGAATTATAGATAAACTCACTAAACTAGGTATAAATCCTTATGTCACATGGAAAGGCCGCAGAAATACCTCACTAAAAGAATCACAGGCCTAAAGCAGATGCCCTATGCTGATCATCTAAAAAAACTCCAGCTATACTCTGTGGCATATCATCTACTCAGAGGCGATCTCTGCTTAACATACAAGACCATGTCAAACCCAGAGCTGTTGGACATGCTCCACTTAAGGAAATCCCAATCCCTCAGAGCCACACGCTCCTGGGATCTAAACCTTGTCATCACAATAAACAAAACATGCTGGAGGGATAAGTTCCTGAGCCAGAGACTACCCATACTCTGGAACAAACTACCCATACATGTTAAGCAGAATGCCTCCATGGCCCTCTTCAAAAGGAACCTTAACAGTTGGATGGGAGCTAGGAAATTCACACCAGGGATCATGTCAGTCGCCCTGCTAGACAGGAATTCAGGGAAGTAAATATTATGGGAAGAAATATTTAGGGAATTGTTATGGCTGGGCTTGTATAGTCCCTAGGGCCCAATAACCTAGTACCAATCTATGAACCTATGAACCTATGCGTTGCCAACTGGCTCGCTGACAGAACCCACACTGTGAATGTAGCAGACTCCAAATCTGACTTCAGACCAGTGACAAGTGGAATGCCACAGGGTTCAGTCCTGGGTCATCTCCTGTTTGGTATCTACTTCTCTGAAGTACAGGCTAACACAGAAGGTCATTGGCTAATAAAGTTCACAGATGACTGCAAACTAGGAGCCATAATCAAAACTCCTAACAATGTAGACATCCTACAAAAGGGCCTCACTGAGACAGATGCCTGATGTTAAAGCCATGGCTTCAAGCTCCATGCCAAAATGTGCATTGTCATCCCTTTTGGTAAAAACTCTGTACCCATGAACTACCACATAGGCGGTGGTCTACTTAACACCGAAAGTGTGATAAGAGACCTTGGGACACAGGTGGACAGTAGTCTCTTCTTTGATAATCACATCGCCACAGTAGTCAGGAAATCCTTCTACATGGCACACCTCATCACAAAGGGTTTCTCATCCAGGAAAAAAGAGGTTATTGTTCCCCTCTACTCATCACTTATTAGACCCATTATAGAATACAGCACCCCTTTTGGTATGTACCTCACAAGACATCTACAACAACTGGAAAGGCCGCAGAAATACCTCACAAAGAGGATTACAGGCCTCAAAAAACTCCAGCTTTACTCCGTCACATATCGCCTACTCAGAGGCGATCTCTGCCTAACATACAAAGCTATGTCAAACCCAGAGCTGTTGGACATGCTCCACTTAAAGAAATCCCAATCCCTCCAAGCTACACGCTCTAGGGACCTAAACCTTGTCACCACAATAAACAGAACATGCTGGAGGGATAGATTCCTGTCCCAGAGACTTCCCATACTCTGGAAGAAACTACCTATCTATATCAAACAAAGCACCTCATTAGCACTCTTCAAAAAAAATCTTGATGATTGAATAGGAGATAGGAAATTCACCCCGGGGATTACTTCTGTGGCTCTGCTCAACAGGGGCACAGGAAAATAATTTTCTTGGGTGGCGAAAGCCAGGGTACTTTTTTGGCTAGTCTTATATAGGTCCTAGGGCAAATAGCCTAGTACCTACTTATGAACCACCTGCAGATGTGCAAAACATAATTGTTCTATCTGCAGTAAAGCACTTTAAAGTTCAGAAAAACAAGGTATTCAATCTGTGCTGATTATTATTCCAACTAACCTAAGGTGATTAAATTCACAGATAATACAAGTATGACAATGTTATTGATTTCTATTTTCTCAAAACGGTATATCTAACATTCTTATATTAGTAAGTTGTGCAAAGTTCAAAAGTATGGATGGTAAGATATTTGAAAAACATTTAGAGTTTAAGTATATTACTACTAATCCCAGATATTCACAATATAATGTCCAAGTGTGCAAAACTATCCAGGCAATGAAAAATCTTAAGCAAAGTGCTACCACTTAATATGGAGATTATTGTCTTTTTAGCTTGTGAATTTAGTAAGACTCCACAGCAGAATCTCAATATCTTACCAAATAAACTACTAATCAATACTAAAAATCAAATTACTCGTGTTTGCAATTTTAGTAATGTTAGAGAATCAAGGCAAATTAAAAAAGATGCTAGAAAGAAAACAATATACGACTATTAGAACAAACATTCAAGGTGACTTTCAGAATTGCAGGCAGAAGACACAGTAAAAATCTAGAATCCTTCTAGGTTCAGGACCAATATGCTGAAACAGATTCCCTACCAGTGGTTCATATACATATGCATATATCTCAAGTAATGACTCCTCAGTCCTGTTTCTCCATGTTACATTTCCCAATTATGTTTGCTATTATAATACTGAAAATGCATGGTTGCAGGTTTTGAGGCTACAACTTTTGTCCTTGCAGGAATTTTAATCTTTCCCATGGTTGTACAACCACTTAGTATGTATAAGTAGGAGGGATGGAAGGAGGCAAAGTCAGGCAGAGATCTACAAAAAATGACTTGTATGTTTTACACTCTGGTAGTTTGCCTGAATGTTCTTTGGCCATGTAGAGCTGAAGACTTTCCAGTCATGGGCTTTAGATTATCCATGATAGATGAATTGTTCTCAAGCTATAGAAATCAGATGAACAACTAAACCAAAACTGCATGGATGAAAAATAAATGGACCAAGATTCAGCACCAGACATGAAAAACAACAAAGTGACACGAAAAAAAATCAATGATTCAGTGGTGTTCTTTCAAACCAACACGTTTTATGCATACAAACGTCTTCAGAGTTTGAAAACACCTATATATGATTAGACAAAAGCATTTAGTCTATCTGCAGTAAATTGCTGGTTTGAAGGAATGGTTAATTAAAAGATTTTTTCTTGATTTACAAAATTGTATATAATTCGAGGTAAGGATGGCCAGTTGTGCAGAAAGAAGGAAACATATTTCTTAAGGCAATAATGTATATTACATAGACTCTGATAAAAGCCAAAAGGTACATAAAATGCTCTGGCCCCATGGGATCCCCATCAAACATAAATAAGGCAACCCTGCCACATTTTCACTAATATCTGAGCAAAGCCAGCCAAAAGGATTATCACAAGTGTAATGAGAGCAGCTCTGTTATATATTCTAGATTCAGAAGACCACTGAAGAAACCAGTCTGGTATATAGACAGACTGAGGACTAATCATCATCCAAATGACTGAATTTGTTTCTATCAAGATGTCTACTTAAAGTTAATAATTATTTGAATTGGTATAAAAATTACAAGACATAATCACCACAAAGTTTTTAAAGATAATTTAAACAAATTATCATTGTGTGGTTATATATGATAATTCATAGGCTATAAAACAGTATATTTTATAAGTAGAGAAAAGGGTACTGTAGTATATAGGGGTACATGTCCTTAAACATTACTTTAATATGCAATATTAAAATGTTAATTTTTACTATTAACATTAATATGTAATATTGACAGTTGTCAGAAGGTAAATATTTATCATGTTTTACACCTCTTTTTTAGAAAGCAGACAAAGTAAAGAACTCATAGAAGCTAGTCATAATCTAAGTTGGAGTCTTTTTGATTGTCTTAACAAACATTACAAATGTTACATACAGCATGCAGCACCTAAAAAACAAGTGAATGAAAAAACAGAGTGGAAAAAATGGGTGTATATAGCCAGAGAGCATAGGTCATATGAAAGTATATATGCAGAAGCTGAATAACATGAGTGCAGATCTAAATAGTTGAAGCTACATAAATGTGGGAACAGGCAATTTAAGTGTGCAAGTCACACTATTACCTATCTATATCAAACAAAGCTCCTCATTAGCACTCTTCAAGAAAAATCTTGATGATTGGATAGGAGATAGGAAATTCACCACGGGGATCACTTCTGTGACTCTGCTCGACAGGGGCACAGGAAAATAATTTTCTTGGGTAGAAAAAGCCAGGGTACCATTTGGCTAGGCTTATATAGGCCCTAGGGCCAATAGCCTAGTACCTACCTATGAACCTATGTGGACATGGGTATACAGAGTACACAATCTTGATTGGCATGTGCATGATGTAGAGAGTGTGATCACATAAATGTGGGTACACAGAGGCTGACTTTCATAAAAGTGGGAGTACACATCCTGACTAACATAGGAATAGGTGTATATGGTCTGATTACCATAAGAGTGTGCTTAGAAAGTCCAAGTAGTGCAAATATGAATATACAGGTTCTGAAATCCTTATTAACATTGACATAGAAGTACACAACCTGAGAGTGTGAGTCATATGACTACTACTTTGTATAGTCTGACAATGTAAAAGCATACAAAAATGAGTAATATGCATGTGAAGAAGCTGTTTCACATGACTGTGACTGTAAGGAACCAAGATAACATAGTAGTCAGTGCAAACAGTTTTATTATTATGAGTGTACGTATGCAAAACCTGAGTCAAATGAGTCCGGGTACAGTCTGAGTAAAATGACAGTGTAAGTACAGAGCCTGAAATATGCAAGAATTAGTGTACTAAGCCAGAATCAGACAAGTGAGAGTACACAGACAATAACCTGTATTACATGACTGTGGTTGTGAGTAGCCTGAATAACATGGCTGTCAGTGTGTACAGCTTCATTATTACAAGTGTGGATGTGCAAAATGTGTGTCAAAGGACTGTGGATCCACACAGTCTGAGTAGCATGAAGTACAGAGCATGAGTTACATATAAATTAGTGCACTATGCCAAAGTCCAACAAGTGTGTGTACACAGTCTAAGAAACAGTGTTACACAAAAGTGTGAGTATATAGTGCACGGAGTTGCACAAGTCTGCTGAAAGACTATGATTGTGAGGAACATGAATAGCATGGTTGTCAGTGTGCACAGCTTTATTATTAGTAGTGTGGGTCTGTAGAGCTAGCGTCACATGAGTGTGGGTGTACAGAGCCTCAGTAACATGGCTGAGAGTTACTATGAGTCCAAGAGGCTGTTGGACAAGAGTAAATATACAGTCTGAATCGCATGAATGTGGGAGTACAGAACTTAGAACTTGCAACACAGCACTTGTTGTAGTACAGGGTCTGAAGTAAGTAACATGTGTGATGTGTACAAGTTGTCAAGATAAAGAACTCAAAATGTCCTTAAATAACTTACTTGACCTTGTAGAAATGACTGCAGTTTAAGTAGGAAATTATTCCATCTGCTTACAGTTTCATGCTTTATCTACTTTTTTTCTATCACAGAGCTTCATTGCATGCTTTGTGAATATTAAGATGTTGCATAAGCATATGAGTGCATAACTGAAAATGAATGTAATTTGACTGTCAGTACTGGGATCATGTTATGCTGCATGAACATGAAGTATATACCTCATGGTTGCAAATGAGGTCTAGAAAATACATGTGGGGTAGGTGTATGATTTTTACACTTCTTTATGCAATCTTTAAAATCCTTAGCTTGTTTTCCCACACACAGTCTAATTATGGTCATTAATGTTCATTTTATTCAGATTTTGGTATACATTCAGGCGGGGGCAGGGCTTCATTTGTTATGCTGAATTCTTATCTTACATCAAATCATGAATGTGCTGTCATGTAATATGACTTCCTTTTTTCTCTGAAATCAATGTGTACATGTTACAGTGAGCTCAATGAACAGTGAGACTGTGTTTTTTTTTTATCCCTTACTGTTGTATGATCTTATTTAGAATTATAGGGGCGGGAAAACAGGGAAATACTTTTTTTAATATCCCTTTACCTGTTTTGATCGGTTATGTGATCAATATTTCTCTTCTTATGGCTTCATTTCTTATGAAAGCTTATTTTATGAACCTGATGTAAAGTCATTCAGCAGAATATTTCTGTTATTACCTGTTCTTGCTAACATCATTCTGTTAATGTAACTTTACATACTGGTACTGAAAATTCTGTACTAGAAATTCATACTGTCTCTGTAATAAGTACTTACCTGGTTAAGAAACAAAAACATAATAGCTAAGCTATGTCAGAGTGTTTTAAAGAACATTTTTTTGTTGAATTTTGGCATACATTTTTAAACCTCCAATGCATTTACCTTCCACAGCTATAAAAGTATGTAAAAGCAAGACTTTGCCATCAGTGAAATACTAAATCTCAAAATGGCTGCTCTGGGAAATGAACTGTAATGAATCAATCAATCATTCTTGGCAAACTGCTTACCCAGAAGGCCTGAGCCTGCTAATCGCCAATACTACCTCACCATTTAAAGTATGATACCCCTTCTGCAGCCTAGAAGATGGACTGAATATGATAATTTTACTATAATTTATAATACATGTGGATATTTGGTCCTGGTGCCCTAGTTAGCACAAAGCATTGTGACATTTGGCAGTCATCAAATTGGAATTTTCTTTAAAACAGGGATATATATATACCCTTTTCTCACACAGACAACATCATGAAAGGTCATACCTTTTGCTTCCAGGTCAATCTGATACATAAACCACAGCTAGAAAATTTGAAGACCATTTGGCTTAGGACTACTACAAATGCCATGCATAAAGTCTACAGACATGACTAATCCACTGCTCTTTCTTTCCCTTGGCAGCAATGCTGTCTCCAGGTATCTGTCTTAAATTGTTTTTTTAGGTAGATGTTTGAAACAGTGGTTTAAGGTGTATTAACTGTAGTGCACATTATCTTTCCTCAAGCTGTGACCTTTTGCTGTTATCATTTCACATGACCCTTGTTTTGTAATTGGTGAGCACATACATTTACACTCACTGAGCAGCTGTCATAATGATACAGAATTGTGTTTCTGTCTTTTTGAGTAAGTTATTCTTTACCTATCTCCTAAGTGCCGTAACTACCTTGTAAATGTAATGCATGTATTTTAGTAGTATATTTCTGTATTGGGCAGTACAAACCTACACATTGAGTTGCATTGTTTACATTTACTGTGCACATTTATAAATATTTCCTTATTATTATTACCTGAAAAAAGTTACCTCTTGTCTCAGTAGCTTTGTTACTCATGCAGTAGTCAGTGTGTACATACTTAGATGACTTGTGTGTCATGTAACTGGCAATTTCACACTATTTCAATAAATACATTATACCACTTCAGACAACAGGTGGTCACAGCTATACTAAAATCCTGAATTTAGTAAATTCTGTATTTGTTTTGAGTGTTAACAGAATACTGTTGCACTGTGGGTATGCTCACTTTCTTAATACCTTAAAGAAAACTCAGTTGCAAATCTTCCTACTTAAAGACAAAGTGGTTGTGTTCTTTCTGCACAGCTCTTGCTATCCCAAAACATTCTATAGCCACTGAAAAATTACCAGACTTAAGGAGTACAGGAGTCTTAGCAGGTGCTACACTGTGTAACTCACAGTAAAACATTGATGCACAGTTCCAGTCGGACTGTCTGGAACATTTAAAATAATGGACAGCTGTAGTCTGCTAGCAGCAAATGTTACCTTGGACAGCTCAAAGGCAATTCTACTATGGAAGTTTGAAATGTGTTTAGTGTTAAGCTTCATTGTAGAGGTGCAGGTCATTCTCCATTATGAAATGTGTGCTGGCAGCAGTATCTGGTGTTGTCTGATTGTTTCATATAATTCTTAGTAAGTGCAAGAAACAGTGATGAATCTTCAAGCAAAAAGTCCAGAGCCTTAGTTTTCATTTTCCCAAGCAAAGTTACAATTTGACCAAGCAAGTCATCTGAGTGCAAATACTTGGCATGCAGTCTATCCTGCATTTGGCTGACATATATTGACATACAAAGAAGTTGTTTTACTGTAGTAACTAGAACAAAGCAAATGGTTATTTTCTTTCCAGTCATCTTAAGGCAATCTTTCACTGTACTTATCCAAAGATAATGATATAGTTCATATATAATGTGTTTTGTAAGCTATTCAAAATACCTGTCTAGTAAAAGGCGTAAAATATTTTTTGTTTTCTTGAATTATTTTTCAGGGAACCAAAACTAATAATAGAAGCTCCTAGCTTTTCAGAGACCATAAACAGAACTATATTATGGAATGAGTGGGTTGGAAATGAAAAGACTATAAACATTTCTGAGTCATCAGTGTTGATTGTGTTTTAAGTATGTCTCTTGACACAGGAGATTGAATGAAAGGTCATAATATAGCAATAAGCCATGGCTGGGTGTGGGTAATGCTGGATTCATCCATGATGGCATGGTGTGGTCACAAGGGTGAAGCCTGAATGACCAAACAAATCCAACAGTGGGTAAATCCAGCACTACCCACATCCAGCCATGGGTTACTACTATTTTACAATGACATTAATTAAGAAAGAAGTTACTTACTTTTCTTAAATAATGTCTTTATATAGGGGTGGTGTGCTGGTCTTCTACATTTTTCACCTGGTATCCTGGGGCAGCCTTGATGTATTGCACATGCATATGGTACTTTTGTTCCCACACTTATGCAGTAGGTCAGTGCTGTGTAAAAGAAGCAATGGAGAAAGGAAGATCTCTGTTGGTTTCTTATTTTCTTTTTAATTAAATAAAAAAGAAATCCAGAGACTTTCGATGTATGAGAGAGACAGGACAAAGAAAATATGAGGATAATCAGGTACATTTCTCTAGTTTTGTATAATGTACCTGATTGTCCTTGTATTTGTCTTCATCCCATCTCTCTCTTTGTTTTTAAGTCTCCCATTTTTGAAACATTATTTTTTTTAAATAAAAAAGTAGAGTTTCCATAGCATATCCCCGAGAGCCACACAAATCCCCGAGAGCCACACGCTGTAGGGATCTAAACCTCACCACAATGATAAATAGGACTTGCTGGAAGGATAGATTCCTGTCCCAGAGACTCCCCATGCTTTGGAATAGGATTCCAATCTACATTAGGCAGAGCCCCTCACTAACACTCTTCAAGAGAAACCTTGACGAGTGGATGGGAAACAGAAAATTTACCCCAGGGATTACTGCAGTGGCTCTGTTGGACAGAGGCACAGGGAACTAATGGCTCTGCTGGACAGAGGCACAGGGAACTAATCTAAGGGGGTGGCAAAAACCAACACATTCTGGCTAGACTTACAGATGCCCTTGGGCAGATAGCCTAGTACTTACCTATGAAGCTATGAACCTATATATAAATAGAAAAAAATCTCGTCAACTGGACTTTTTCCAATGATATATGTTTAATTTACAATGGACATGAGAGCTGGATTCATGCTAGTAGAGTGTGTTCCAACTCAGTTTCTGTTATCCAGTAATACTCAGTACCCAACTTTCTTATCTGTAGCACAAAATACTGAGGATAAAAATATATTGAATTAATTAAGATAGCTGGGGACCCGGAGACCAGGGGTGGCATTCATGAAGGCTAACATGGAAAATAACACCATGTCAGCCTTCATAGCACCATTTTCCCACACTAAACCCCATTCTCTATTCAGGAACAGGGCTTAGTTTCTGTGACACAGTGCTGCATGGCTCACACTCATGAGCAAATGCACCAATGGCTGAAAACCCATGGTGGCATGCAAATCAAGTGCACACCTACCACCCCAGCTGTTCCTAGTAACAACACCAGATTGCGATTCAGCAACCTGGTGTGAGTCTGTGTTAGCTCCATGTTATGTACAGAGAAATTTTCCCCATACAAGAGCTAACATGGAAGTTGAGCAAGGTGAAAGCCATTAAAAGTTGGCTTTCCTTAATTATATTTAAATTCTACTTTGCACAAAGCAGCGCAGAACTTAAATTCTCTTGAAGCTTATTTAAAAAAAAAAAATATATATATATATATTTTTTTTTTTATTAAAAGATTAAACTGTTAACAGAGAAAAGTCCCCTTTAATGTGTAAGATCCGTGCAATCTACCTTCAACATGGCTGGAGCCATGTTGTATCCATGTGGATAGCACAGAGTGGGCATGGTGGGCAGTAGATGTACCTGAATCAATCTTCAGGTGGAGAAAACAGTGCTGCACCACCATGTAAGCTACCACAGTGGTAGTCAGCCAAAGGGGGAGTATGGGCAAATGTTATTTTATTTTTACTGGTCTTATGACTGCGAAAATAAAAACAGGGCCATGACAACTTAAAGTAAAGCATGTATTATGTTCATTACGCATGCCAACTGCCAAAACTATGGCCATTGTCATGCAAAAGTGTTGCAAAATATTTTAAATCAAAAGTTTTGTTTTCTTGGCAGATTTCGGCCATTTAAGTGGAGCACAGTGGAGCACAGTGATCCTGCAAAAAAAAAAAAAATAGTAAAACGGCAATCTAAATGTGAAACTTATTTATTACATTATACTGGCCAGCAAGCAGACCCATAACAATGGCAGGTAACAGTGGTTGTTAAGGAGATAGGTTCTGGTGTAGTGGTGTAACTAGGGTAAAAGCAAGTAGGTGTATGTAAATGAGCTGAGTGTATTGCATAGCTAAATGGGACACAGTGTCCATGGGTACCTAACCATGTAAGGGCTATAATGTGGGGGTGAAGGCAGAAAAATCAGCTGAAATGTAAAGGAAGTGTGTCATGCTTCCTGTTAGTGCATTGGAGCTTACAAACCCTTCAATGTCTGCGGACACTGAAAAGAGGATCTGTGAATGGAATGGAATGCAGGGTGTGTGTGACAGGAACTGTAACACAACCCCTGCAGTGTGAAAGTGCCGTAAGGCACTTCACAATAAAAAGTGTCCTCAAACACACACCTCTGAATCTCTGAGAGCAAGAAGTCTGGAAAAAGGCAATGCAAAAAGTGGGGCAAAAGGTCAGAAATAGGGACAGTTTCAAAATATTGCCCTTACAAACTTAGAAACTTGATAGAATGGCAGGTTTTGCATTAGCATGTATATTCATGATGGGTATGTGGCCTGCAACTGATATGCTAATATTTGATATAGTGATATATATACATATATATATATATATATATATATATATATATATATATATATATATATATATATATATATATATATATATATATATATATAAAAAGGTTGTATGTATTTTTTTTTCACGGCAATTGAAGTTTAAGCGTAGCTGAGAGTAAAGAACAGGTTAAAATGGATTTCAGTGGATTTTTTCTGAAAATGTAAAATAAATGTTCTGCATTTCTGTGTGTAGAGTGCACGCAGTTAACTAACTTGGCAAAAACACATAGCTTGGCATTCATTGTTAATAAGAATCAGAAGTAAAATATTTTATCTTTTATAAACTATGCAGCTTGTGAAATTTATTATCTACAAGCAGGTCAAGATGAACTCTTGTATGCAGCTGTGTCTCATCAATATGATACTCAAGACTGGCCAAGGATGAAAGGAGTTATTCTTCAGGAACAGAATGTTAAAGATATGAAAAATGAACTGTCAGCAGACCAGCTTGAAAGGAAAGACGTATTATTCTGGTGAATTCTCTAAACTGCTGATGCAGGTAGAAAAGACACTATAAAGATTGGGACTTTTTCTTTTGTATCAGAGACTTTGATTATTCCAAGCTAAAGTACATTTTGATGTATATATCTTTCATTGTTAAGCTAGATTTAAACTTTGTGTGCAGTAAATATTGTAACAGCAGAACTGTCTCAGTGTCTTCATTGAGTAAAGGTACAGACTACCTGAATAGTGTAGTACCACTTTAACAGTGGCAAGACCAGTCCAGTGCAAACAACCGGGGGGGGGGGTGACCTGAAGAGGTGCCACTCACAGTGTGACATTCCAGCGCAGACCTTTTTAGAATCAATTCTTCTCTTCCTAAACTTTGTCCATTGACTGGAGGACAAACACTGCAGCGCAGTACAGGGCAGTACAGTTATTCTCCTTTAGACAGTTGGTGATATACGAGGTCCAAATTTTCCACTGCCAAAATTTGTCTCACCAGCATCTAGTGAAAAACAGCAGAGAATTCTCCCACAACTGATCTTTGTGTCAAGACTGGCCACCTTGTCCTGAACATTTGTGGTAAATATTTTCTTCTGTTTTTCTTTTAACAATGAATGCAATTCATAAAAATGCCAAGAAGCGCACTCAGTATTTTACTTTTGATGTGTCTGAACCATATGTAGATGTGTGGAATTATTTAAATACATGGTATGATCAGCATGCTAGCACCTGCAAGACTTTATTAGGGACAACTGACAATCCAGCATTATGCAAATGGATTGCTACTTTTGATTGGTATGTACGTAAGGCAAAAGTGCCACAGAATGTACAAAAATGTGATATTTGCATTTATTTAAATGTTGCTTTTTGCATGCCTTGTCATAAACACATTGTACAAAACCTGAAACACAACCAGGATAAAGTAATGCCTGAAGCACAGACAATGGTTTCTGTTTCTATATATCCTGTTGCAAAATATTTGTTAGAGGGTGATGCAGATGTCAAAGTTTATACTTTACAGTCTGGTTTGCAGGAGTTTAAAGATTGGATTGCTAAAGTTAGCAACCAGCAACATCTTGACCTCATGGGTCATTTTCAGACTTACTGTGATAAATGGAATATGTCTGGTAAACTGCATGCTGACACCGCTGAATGTACAAAAGAATTTTCTCAATTTTTCAAAGTCTCCCAGACTGACATTAAGACCTTTACACAAACTGTTATTGAACAGGTCAGTAAAGCTACTAGTATGATAAAAGGATTAATGAGTAAAATTGTCCGTTTGCAAGAAAAATATGACAAGCAACTGGTTGACACACAGCATGACATAACGGTTGCAAGGGAGAAGATAAACACATTATGAGCTCAGTTGGAGACACAGGAATCTGAGGCTGCTAGAGCAATAGATTTAGCTAATCAAGATATTTTAAAATTACAAGCCCTGTTAGAAAAATATCAATCTAAAGCACTAGAACTGCTGTTACCAGTCCTATCATAGCCTTAGCAGGTTTTTCTGCTGAAGTTTATCATAAGTCTAGGATGTTAGAAATGCTCCCTAAGTGGGATAAAAAGAAAGGTATTTTTAATAACATGATTACATTTGAAGCTTGGGTTCTTAAAACTGTAGGCACTGTATGGAATGATACACTTGAGCATTGTTTCTGGAATTTTATTCCTCAGCATTTCATGGCTTACATTCAGCAAAAGCAGTATCCAATACAAACTTTTTTTTGTCTTTCGGCTTTTCCTGGTTAGGGGTCGCCACAGCAGAACTCCGGTCCGCTAATGATTGGTAGTGGATTTTTACGTACCGGGTTACCAGCCCTGACGCACAACCTTCAATGAAGGCATGCCCCATTCATGTATGCCTCCACACAGAAGACACTCTAGCTGAGAATCGAATGGGACAACGTCTTGCTATGAGGCGACAACACTACCGCAGCACCACCACCGCGGATACAGTATCTAACTAAACATCTAAAAATGACAGCAGTATTGTTAGCATACACTAGGGGGAAATCTCTCACACCAACACTTTTAGATCAGTTTCAAATGACAGTCTGTAATTCTTTGGAAGAACAAGCCGAACATTACCAGCTGGCATATATGCTAATCAATGGCAGTGATGATTTTCAAAAAGCTGTTATGCGCTCCTTTTTGGACTATTTGGAAGGTGTCCCAGGGGATATCAAACTTATTTATAAGGAATCTTCAAATAAACTAACAGAGTTAGTAGATAAATTGCTGCAAGCACGTATTATGTGTAAAGATAATGCTATTCATAAGCAAAAGATTTACACTCCCTTTCTACACCCATTGTTAGTGAAGAAAGGGGAAGGGGGCGTGGGAGATGGATTAATCAGGGGCAGCAAGTCCCACAGCAGATAGCAGGACAATCATGTCAAAGGCAAGTTATACAGGGGCAACAACAGGCAGCATTAGCTCTGCCAGTCACTCAGTTAGCTTCTCAAGTTACTCAATCTATAGAGGGTCCTTCAAAGAGACAGCCTATTTGTTATTCCTGTAAACAGGGAGGTCACACTAAAAATGATTGTAAATATTATTGCAGATGGCGCCAGGAACAAGAGGCAAAGGGTACGTTTATTACCGTGAAAAATGTTGATAAGCCATGTATGCCACGACAGCAACAAGTAATGCAGCCAGAAGTACAAGCACAGCAGTACACTTCACAACAATATGTGACAGAGGGTAATAGGGGTCTACAGCAACAACCCCTATATACCACAAACACTCAACAGTCAGAATTTCTAGTACCGCAAAGGGATAGTGTGACACCTACTGTCAATGTCCAAGGTAATATTGTTGGCACACAGGATACAACTGTTCCTTCTGACTTTGTTCCTGAGGGTCCAGTAAATCCTTATTACCAGCAGCAAATAGCCTTGCATCATGAACTTAATCGATCTTCTCATGTTGACTGTGAAGAGGTCGAGTAAACACTGCAATTATGTCTTTGCAGTCCAATACCACCGATGATTCGGGGTGGGCAGTAGATCTATTATAGGGGTGTGACCTCCCCCCTACCCAAGTCTCTTTCTTGACTAACTTCAAGAAAGGGAAAGATGGACGACCACTTATCAACATTTGGGTAGAGGGGAACCTGTGGGAAGATGTTCTTCTAGATACAGGGGCGGCTGTCTCAGTGACAGGTAGGCATTTGCCTTCTGACTTGTCTAAACGTACATGTATTTCAGGTTTTAATGGTTCTGGATGTCTAACCATAGGTAGTAAACCTGTGCAAATACAATTCTCCCATCAAGGGGAACCAGTGAACGGGGTATTTTTGATGCATAATTCTTGCACTTCCACAATCTTGGGACTGGATATATTATCCAAAATGGGAATTGTCATAGACCTTCCTAATGGCACTATATGGCAAGGACAAGGTCCCATGTTGTATATGATTAAGGCAATACATGTATTAAACAGTTCTGGAAAGGGCCGTACTGTCAGCCCTACTGAAAATGAATTATGGTTAAAGGTAAAACAACAGTTCCCTATGTTGTGGTCTCAAGGGCCCACAGACTGTGGGACGCTACAGGCAGCAGTTTCTGTAGGTAGTGATGAAGATTTTATTCCACCATTTCAAAAACAGTATCCGATCCCAAAAGAAGCAGAGACAGACATGCAAAATTGCATACAATGGCTTGATATGGGAATAATTCAAAAGGGAAATAGCCCTACAAATTCACCCATATGGCCAGTTAAAAAGAAAGATGGCACTTACAGATTGGTTATTGATTTACTTATTTATTGGTTTCCTCCGGGTACTCCGGTTTCCTCCCACATTCCAAAGACATGCATCTGGAGTATTTCTCCCCGGGCCTCCGCTGAAAACAGGCTCTGTGAAACCTAGTCGGACTTTCCCGGTCAACAAATGATAAATAAAAAATTTACGAAAAGTGAACCAATTCATGACTCCCTAGGCTCATCTGATTCCAGGGGTCTGAGAGTTAGCAGCAAGAATAAAACCACAAAGTCAGTAGTTTACGGTCATAAACGTAGCTAATGTTTTTTTTTGCAGTACCACAGCAGGAAAAAGATTGGCAAAGGTTTGCCTTTACTTTTCAAAATGAACAGTATGTCATGACATGGTTACCGCAGGTGTTTCAAAACAGTCCAGTTACATTTCACCACATGGTTGGATGAATATTACAAGATCTAGAATCTGATGATTCTGTTCTGCATTACACTGATGACATACTAATACAGTCTGAAACAAAAGAACGGCATTTAGATAAAGTGACACAGGTCCTTCAAACACTGCAGGAGGCAGGGTTTAAAATTAAAAGTGAAAAGGTACAATTCATGTCATCTGAAATAAAATTTCTAGGTACTATTTTATGGCATACTCCTTGTTCAGAGAGGGTGCAGGGAATTTTGCAAATGGATAAACTGATTACCATTCCGGATTTGCACAAATTTCTAGGTACCATGAATTATAATTGGGAATTAATAGAGGATTATGCCAGCATGGCAGCTCCTCTGTATGACATGCTTTCTAGCCAGAAAGAATTACCTTTTCTGCAGTGGGGACCAAATGAAAATATGGCTTTCTGTGATTTAAAGGCAGCATTGGCCAAGGCTACAGAATTAGTAGCTCCAAGTCTAACACGGCCCTTTGTGTTACAGGCAGCAGCTGGACCCAACACACTATCTGTTGTGCTTTTACAGGAGTGGCCTCAGACTTTATGCCCCATTACATTTTTCAGTAGGAAGATGACACATGTTGAGAGAGGATATCACCCGTGTATCCAGAAACTTGTGGCCATTTACTGGGGTTTTAAACAAACTGAATACCTAACAGCTTTTTCCAAAGACATTATAGTACAGACACCGCATTATACCATACAGGCTCTGGTAAATGAGACTCAGCTAAATAAACTGATTGATGATGTCAGCCAAGCAGTGTTTGCAAAATGGTTGGCTTTATTTAGTATCAAGCAAGTTACAATAAAGGCAGGAGATAAGTATTACTTATCTAACTTCATGGAATATGAAGAAAAAATTACACAAATGCATTAGGCACATTTCAAATCCAGAAAAGCCCATTCTGTCTCCTGATTTTCAGGAAGACAGGCCATCCATCTTTGTTGATGGTGCTTGATTTTGGGACAATGGACAATATTGGTCTGGATTTGGAGTAGTACCAGAAAGCCCTTCAATAGGACAGCCAACTCTGATTCAGTTACCGGGACACATGTCTGCTCAGCGAGTTGAACTGGAAGCAGTTCTTTATGTGTTGTAGCATTTTCCACCTATCAATATTTTTTCAGACAGTGCATACATAGTTAATTCTCTGTGGGTGCACATGTCTGCATGGACAAGGAGAGGGTTTGTTGATAACATGGGCAAACCACTCAAGCATACTTCCGTGTTACAGACTATTTGGGATTTGGTTCGTAGTCAGTCCCTTGTAGGTTGCTACAGTATCTTAAAGGCAAAAGCTCATCAAAAAGCTACAAATGAAATTTTTCAGGTAAATAACTATGCGGATCAAATGGCAAAAAAGGCAGCAAAGAAAGGAATGCAATTGTATCCTACAGAACACCTTTCTAGTGTACCAGATAAAACCTCTGCAGTACATGCCATACAGACATTTTCAGCACAAAATTTGCAGCATAATTTGCTGCAGATCCAAACTAAGTTTGGACTGCATGAAGAGTTAGAAAAATGTACTCTTGTAGGAAAAAGTCCAGGACAATATTATGCAAAATGTTTTAAAGATGGTTCTAGTCTTCCTTATATACCATACCAACAGGCACAACAGTTAGTGAAATTTAATCATCAGGTATTGGGACATTTGGGTACACAAAGGTTATGTCCCATTGTAAAGAACAAGTACTGGCATCCTCAGTTAAAGAAAATCTGCGATTTAGTGCATGCTGAATGCTTAATATGTTTGCAGGTTAATGCTCAATTGAAAAAAACACATTTACTAAGGGTAACACCAGCAGATGGACCTTGGTATACCATCCAAATTCAAAAAGAAAAGGACAGCAGTAAGAAGCACTCCACCACTCGTGGCTATAATTAAACTCATAAATTTATTGCACTTAATGCAAAAATAAAAAAACAGCGTTTTCGTCCAAGTATTCCTCAGACTTCATCAGATAAGCACCATGTTGAATCAATTACCTATATATATATATATATATATATATATATATATATATATATATATATATATATACACACACACACACACACACACACACACACACACACACACACACACACACTTGTAATTAATCCAATAAACTAATTAAAAACAAATACAAATATTTAAAATGGAAATAACCCATAATATTTAGTATAAACATTAAATAAATTACATATGCTACAACGAGACTCAAATACTATGTTAAAAGCCTTACTAATGTTTTCTAATATATAAATAGATCCAACAGAATAGTTGAATACAAATAGTTAATAATTAGTCCAATATAATACCAAAATGTAAAAAATGTAAGTCATAAAATAGTGTATTTTTTATATATATTCCTAAATAAGTCTAAATATTTAAAACATTTAGAACAACTCACAGTTTGGCCCACCTAAGTTTTAAAAGTGGTATCAAAGAAATATTATCATTAAGGCCAGGTTTCTTGTTGGCCTGGAGTACCACTTGTCAAAAGGCTTCTGTGTAAGCCAATTTGGCTTCCCATGGTCCCCCCTCAATTCCTTTTGTACTTTTTCAATCACAAAAAAAACAGACTTAGCCTCAGGAAATATGGCAAGATGTCTAAATAAAGCATTATAGCTGTTTTTGTTACTAATACTATTCATATGCTCATATATCCTACGTTTAAGTTGTCTCTCTGTTTTCCCCACATAGAAACATTGACATACACTGCAAATAACTAGGTAAACCATCCCAGAACTATTGCAGTTAAAGTAACAAGGGGAAACCAAGAATTTTTGTCTGGACCTAATCAAAATGTCTTCCTTTTGTATAATATAGGGACACTGTTTGCAAGCTCCACACTTGTATGTCCCCTTTCTTTAGTGTGAAAGGTTGAGCTCATAATTGGTATTTTCCAACAGATTTTTTATATTCTGGCCTTTTCTAAAAACCACCTTGATTGCTTTATTTTTAAGGTTGGGTAAATTTGTGAGATCAAAAAATTTTTTACACTCATTTTCAACAATAGCCCTAATGTGATGTGCATTACCACTGAAGTTAGTAATAAAGGATCTGTTGTAACTTCCATCAGTCTGACCAAGTTCTCCTTGTTGATTAGAAAAATCAATGCCCCTCCCCAAAATTGGTTTGTATTTATCCTTCCTACCCTGCAATACTTCTTTTTGGATTTTATTAATTAAATCTTCAGGGTAACCCCTTTCCAAAAACATTCCCTTGAGGAGTAAGCATTCAGTTCCAAAATCAGTTTCAGTGGATGTCATTCGACTAGCACGCACATATTGACCTTTTATAATCCCTTTCTTCTGAAAGAAAGGGTGAGAACTCGTAAAACTAATAAATGTGTTAGAATAAGTAGATTTTCTGTAGATCGAAGATTTGAAACCTTGTTCCTGTTTGCTAATTAATACATCTAGGTAGTTCATTTGATCAAAACTGGTCTGGTAAGTAAATTTAAAAAAATGCAGTAGTTTGATTAATGTGTTAAATAAATTCATCCAGTTCTTCTAATCTGCCTGTACAAAAAATGCAGATGTCATCCAAAAACCTAGTATATAGTTTCCACTTATGGACAAATTCACTGTTGTACAATTTTTTTTCTCCCATATGGATACTACTATAGCTGCAAAAATGGGGGCACAACTGGCCCCCATTGCCACCCCAGTCTCCTGTTTGAAGAACTCACCCTCGAAATACATAAAATTGTTTTTCAAAACAAGATTAGCTTTTTCCAAACACATAAATATGTCGTTCTCAGTAGCACTAGAGTTGCCCCTAAGAGCTTCCTCAAACCAGGCCAATCCAGTCTCATGCGGCATTACTGAAAATAAGTCAATGACATTGACCGTAACAAAAATTAGTCCTGGTATATATAGGTCAGTAGTAACCTTGCTCAAGAATTTCCATGAATCCTTAAGTAGCTGGACCTCCCTCCCCCATAATACCTTAAGCTTCCAATCAAGAAACTTGGCTAAGGTTGCAATCTTAGAACCTTCAGAGGCCACAATGTGCTGAAGGGGGGGGGGGCGTCCCTGGTGCACTTATGGATCTTAGGTATCCTGAAGATTGAGGGAACCCTCGGGGAATAATTCTCCAAGTATTGTAGAGTTCTAAAATCAATAACCCCTTGATCAAAAAGATCCTTAAGTGCTAAATCAATTTTCTTATATGATAGGTTAACTTCATTGATGGAGACTTTACTGTATCTACTACCATCATTGAGGATAGAAAACATCTTGCCTTCATATATAATTTTATCCATAAGGATGACCCCCCCCCACCTTTGTCAGGTTCCATAACACTCATAGATGAATCAGAACACAGTTGTTTCAACACCTGCCTCTGTTTGATGTCCAGATTTGAGTGGACCCTATTATTTTCAAACATTCTCCTGATTTCATTTTCCATAACCAATTCTAGATTTTTAAGTTGGAGATGTATGGAGGGGTTAAATACACTATTTTTTTTAGGCGTGTCAAAATCCGACCTGGTAGACTAATTTCCAAAAATGTTCTCCAAATTCAATTTTCGAATAAACATTTTTAATCAAAAATTACCTGAGTCAAGTTACTTTTCTTGTTGGGAACAAATTTGAAGCCCTTAACAAAAAGGTCAAAGAATTAATTGGTAATCTCATACTGACTTTAATTAAATACATGAAAACCATATCCTGAAGCAATTTGAACATTGTCGTTTACTTCCACATATTTAATAACATTTGAATCTAATACTGATGATTCCTGTACCCCCCCTCCCTCCTGAAAACAATTCCCCCAGTAAAAATGGTTAGGGTTAGCATTGTTGTTTTTATCACGTAATCTATCAGATCTAAAGGGTAGAGATTCTTGATAGTTATCATAAACTATTTCCCTTTGTACATTAGTAGAATTGTCACTAACTCCACCTTGCTGGTTAAAGTTAGAACGTACATTGCCTTCCACACCAGCAGGTACATAAGACTTTTTAGGTTGGGGGTATTGTCTCCCCTCTTGATATTCCCTAATGTCCTTGTCCAATTTCTTATACTTTCTATTTAAAATATCATCACATTTCCTATCAATAAGATTCCTAATATCATAATACTTCTTTTTCTCTGTTTCCAGGTCAAACAACAAGTCACTCGTAATGCGAGAATTGTACATTGCAATTTTTTCCTGTAAAACCACAATTTGTCTTTCATTGTTTCTTTACAATAGCTCTAAGCACTTTGAAACCGCTGTTATCAAAAACAGGAATACGTTCCTTGTAAAATTCCGAGCCAACACTAACATTATCGGGAAACTTGTAAAGTCTTAAACCTTTCGGTACACTTCGCAAGCGAATACATTCATTCATTGAGATAGTCATTGTCAATGGATAAAGTTTTGTACCTAGTAAGTGCTTCCTGT